>NC_045798.1:47668329-47972020 GCF_009873245.2 Balaenoptera musculus
TAATAATAATGAAGATGATCCAGGGTATTGGAGAAAGAATGGAGGCAAGGATCGGGAAGATGCAAGAAATGTTCAACAAAGACCTAGAAGAACTAAAGAACAAACAAATAGATATGAACAATACAATAATTGACATGAAAAATACACTAGAAGGAATCAATAGAAGAATAATTGAGGCAGAAGAACAGGTAAGTGACCTGGAAGACAGAATGGTGGAAATCACTGCCATGGAACAGAATAAAGAAAAAAGAATGAAAAGAAATGAAGACAGTCTAAGAGACCTCTGGGACAACATTAAATAAACCAACATTCACTCTATAGGGGCCCCAGAAGGAGAAGAGATAGAGAAAGGACCTGAGAAAATATTTGAAGAGATAACAGTTGAAACTTCCCTAACATGGGAAAGGAAACAGTCACCCAAGTCCAGGAAGCACAGAGAGTCCCAGGTAGGGTAAACACAAGGAGGAGCATGCCAAGACACATACTAATCAATCTGAAAAAAATTGAAGACAGAGAAAAATTATTAAAAGCTACAAGGAAAAAATGACAAATAACATACAAGGGAACCCCCATAAGGTTATCAGCTGATTTCTTAGCAGAAACTCTGCAGGCCAGAAGGGAGTGGCATGATATATTTAAAGTGATAAAAGGGAAGAACCTACAACCAAGAATACTCTACACAACAAGGCTGTCATTCAGATTTGACAGAGAAATGAAAAGCTTTACAGACAAGTGAAAGCTAAGAGAATTCAGCACCACCAGATCAGCTTTGCAACAAATGCTAAAGGAACTCCTCTAGACGAGGAAGAGACCAGCAACTTAAAACAACCTTGTACATATATAGACTGCTATATCAAAACCTCATGGGAACAAGAAACCCAAAAACTACAATAGATACACACACAAAAAAGAAAAAGCAACCCAAACAAACACAACACTAAAGATGGTCATCAAACCACAAGAGAAGAGAACAAACAGGAAGAGAAGAAAAAAGACCTACAAAAACAAACCCAAAACAATTAAGAAAAAGGTAATAGGAACATACATATTGATAATTACCTTAAATGTAAGCAGATTAAAAGCTCCAACAAAAAGACATAGACTGGCTGAATGGATAAAAAACAAGACCCGTATATATGCTGTCTACAAGAAACCCACATTAGACCTAGGAACACATACAGACTGAAAGTGAGGGGATGGAAGAAAGTATTCCATGCAAATGGAAATCAGAAGAAAGCTGGAGTAGCAATACCCATATCAGACAAAATAGACTTTAAAATAAAGACTGTTATAAGAGACAAAGGAAGACACTACATAATGATCAAGGGATCAAGCCAAGAAGAATATATATCAATTGTAAATATATATACATCCAACACAGGAGCACCTCAACATATAAGGCAAATACTAACAGCCATAAAGGGAGAAATCAACAGTAACACAATAATAGTGGGGGACTTTAACACCCCGCATTCATCAATGGACAGATCATCCAGACAGAAAATCAATAAGGAAACACAGGCCTTAAATGACACATTAGCCCAGATGGACTTAATTGATATTTATAGAGCATTCCATCCAAAAGCAGCAGAATACACATTCTTCTCAAGTGCACATGGAACATTCTCCAGGATTGACTGCATGCTGGGCCACAAAGTGAGCCTCAATAAATTTAAGAAAACTGAAATCATATCAAGCATCTTTTCTGACCACAACACTATGAGATTAGAAATAAACTACAGGAAAAAAAACTGTAAAACACACAAACACGTGGAGGCTAAACAGTATGCTATGAAACAACAAATGGATCACTGAAGAAATCAAAGAGGAAATCAAAAAATACCTAGAGACAAATGAAAATGAAAACACAACAATCCAAAACCTATGGGATGCAGCAAAAGCAGTTCTAAGAGGGACGTTTATAGCAATACAATCTTACCTCAGGAAACAAGAAAAGTTTCAAATAAACAACGTAACCTTACACCTAAAGCAACTAGAGAAGGAAGAACAAATAAAACCTAAAGTTAATAGAAGGAAAGAAATCATAAAAACCAGAGCAGAAATAAATGAAATAGAGACTAAGAAAACAATAGCAAAGATCAATGAAACTAAAAGCTGGTTCTTTGAAAAGATAAACAAAATTGATAAACCTTTAGCCAGACTCATCAAGAAAGAAAGGGAGAGGACTCAAATCAATAAAATTGGAAGTGAAAAAGGAGAATTTACAACTGAAACCACAGAAATACAAAGGCTTATAAGAGACTACTACAAACAACTGTATGCCAATAAAATGGACAACCTGGAAGAAGTGGACAAATTCTTAGAAAGGTACAATTTCCCAAGACTGAACCAGGAAGAAATAGAAAATATGAACAGACCAATCACAAGCACTAAAATTGAAACTGTGATTTAAAAACTTCCAACCAAAAAGTCCAGGACCTGATGGCTTCACAGGCGAATTCCATCAAACGTTTAGAGAAGAGCTAACACCTGTCCTCCTGAAACTGTTCCAAAAAATAGCAGAGGAAGGAAAACACCCAAACTCATTCTATGAGGCCACCATCACTCTGATACCAAAACTAGACAAAGATACCACAAAAATAGAAAATTACAGGCCAATATCACTAATGAACATAGATGCAAATATCCTCAACAAAATACTAGCAATCCAAATCCAACAACACACTAAAAAGATCATACACCTTGATCAAGTGGGGTTTATCCCAGGGTTGCAAGGATTTTTCAGTATCCACAAATCAAACAGTGTGATACACCACACCAACAAATTGAAGAATAAAAACCATATGATCATCTCAATACATGCAGAAAAAGCTTTTCACAAAATTCAACACCCATTTATGATAAAAACTGTCCCGAAAGTGGGCATAGAGGGAACATACCTCAATATAATAAAGACCACATACAACAAACTTACAGCTAACATCATACTCAACGGTAAAAAGCTGAAAGCATTTCCTCTAAGATCAGGAACAAGACAAGGATATCCACTCTCACCACTTTTATTCAACATAGTTTTGGAAGTCCTAGCTATGGCAATCAGGGAAGAAAAAGAAATAAAAGGAATCCAAATTGGAAGAAAAGAAGTAAAACTGTCACTGTTAAAAAAAACAAAACAAAAAACTGTCACTGTTTCCAAATGACATGATACACATAGAAAATCCTAAAGACACTACCATAAAACTACTAGAAATGAATTTGGTAAAGTAGCAGGATACAAAATTAATGCACAGAAATCTCTTGCATTCCTATATACTAATGATGAAAAATCTGAAAGTGAAATTAAGAAAACACTCCCGTTTACCACTGCAACAAAAAAAATAAAATATCTAGGAATAAACCTACCTAAGGAGACAAAAGACCTGTATGCAGAAAATTACAGGACACTGATGAAAGAAATTAAAGATGATACAAATAGATGGAGAGATATACCATGTTCTTGGATTGGAAGAATCAACATTGTGAAAATGACTCTACTACCCAAAGCAATCTACAGATTCAATGCAATCCCTATCAAACTACCACTGGCATTTTTCACAGAACTAGAACAAAAAATTTCACAATTTGTATGGAGACACAAAAGACCCCCAATAGCCAAAGCAATCTTGAGAACGAAAAATGGAGCTGGAGGAATCAGGCTCCCTGACTTCAGACTATATTACAAAGCTACAGTAATCAAGACAGTTTGGTACTGGCACAAAAACAGAAATATAGATCAATGGAACAGGATAGAAAGCCCAGAGATAAACCCATGCACATATGGTCACCTTATCTTTGATAAAGGAGGCAAGCATATACAGTGGAGAAAAGACAGCCTCTTCAATAAGTGGTGCTGGGAAAATTGGACAGGTACATGTAAAAGTATGAAATTAGAACACTCCCTGACACCATACACAAAAATAAACTCAAAATGGATTAAAGACCTAAGTGTAAAGCCAGACACTATCAAACTCTTGGAGGAAAACATAGGCAGAACACTCTATGACATAAATCACAGCAAGATCCTTTTTGACCCAGCTCCTAGAGAAATGGAAATAAAAACACAATTAAACAAATGGGACCTAATGAAACTTAAAAGCTTTTGCACAGCAAAGGAAACCATAAACAAGACCAAAAGACAACCCTCAGAATGGGAGAAAATATTTGCAAATGAAGCAACTGACAAAGGATTAATCTCCAAGATTTACAAGCAGCTCATGCAGCTCAATAACAAAAAAACGAACAACCCAATCTAAAAATGGGCAGAAGACCTAAGTAGACATTTCTCCAAAGAAGATATACAGATGGCCAACAGACACATGAAAGAATGCTCAACATCATTAATCATTAGAGAAATGCAAATCAAAACTACAATGAGGTATCATCTCACACCGGTCAGAATGGCCATCATCAAAAAATCTACAAACAATAAATGCTGGAGAGGGTGTGGAGAAAAGGGAACACTCTTGCACTGTTGGTGGGAATGTAAATTGATACAGCCACTATGGAGAACAGTATGGAGGTTCCTTAAAAAACTACAAATAGAACTACCATACGACCCAGCAATCCCACTACTGGGCATATACCCTGAGAAAACCATAGTTCAAAAAGAGTCATGTACCAAAATGTTCATTGCAGCTCTATTTACAATAGCCAGGACATGGAAGCAACCTAAATGTCCATCGACAGATGAATGGATAAAGAAGATGTGGCACATATATACACTGGAATATTACTCAGCCATAAAAAGAAATGAAATGGAGGTATTTGTAATGAGGTGGATGGAGTTAGAGTCTGTCATACAGAGTGAAGTAAGTCAGAAAGAGAAAAACAAATACAGTATGCTAACACATATATATGGAATCTAAGGAAAAAAAAAAAGGGGCATGAAGAACCTAGTGGCAAGATGGGAATAAAGACACAGACCTACTAAAGAATGGACTTGCGGATATGGGGAGGGGGAGGGGTGAGATGTGACAGGGTGAGAGAGTGTCATGGACATATATACACTACCAAATGTAAAATAGATAGCTAGTGGGAAACAGCCGCATAGCACAGGGAGATCAGCTCAGTGCTTTCTGACCGCCTGGCGGGGTGGGATGGGGAGGGTGGGAGGGAGGGAGATGCAGGAGGGAGGAGATATGGGAACGTGTGTATATGTGTAGCTGATTCACTTTGTTATAAAGCAGAAACTAACACACCATTGTGAACAATTATACTTCAATAAAGATGTTTAAAAAAAAAAAAACTACTAGAGCTCATCAATGAATTTGGTAAAGTTGCAGGTTACATAATTAATACACAGAAATCTGTTGCATTTCTATACACTAACAATGAAAGATCAGAAAGAGAAATTCAAGAAACAACCCCATTTACCATCATATCAAAAAGAATAAAATACTTTGGAATAAACCTACCTAAGGAGACAAAAACCTGTATTCCAAAAACTATAAGATGCTGATGAAAGTAATTGAAGGTGACACAAACAGATGGAAAGATATACCATGTTTTTGGATTGGAAGAATCAATATTGCCAAAATGACTATACTACCCAAGGCAGTCTACAGATTCAGTGCAATCCCTATCAAATTACCAATGGCATTTTTCACAGAACTAGAACAAAAAAATCTTAAAATTTGTATGGAGACAGAAAAGACCCCCAAATAGCCAAAGCAATCTTGAGAAAGAAAAACGAAGCCTGAGGAATCAGGCTCCCTGACTTTAGACTACACTACAAAGCTACAGTTATCAAAACAATATGGTACTGGCACAAAAACAGACATATAAATCAATAGAACAGGATAGAAAACCCAGAAATAAACCCACGCACCTATGGTCAATTAATCTATGACAAAGGAGACAAGACTATACAATGGTGGAAAGACAGTGTCTCCAACAAGTAGTGCTGGGAAAACTGGACAGCTATGTGTAAAAAAATGAAATTAGAACATTCTCTAACACCTTACACAAACATAAGCTCAAAATGGATTAAAGAGCCAAATGTGAGACGGGACACTATAAAACTCTTAGAGGAAAACACAGGCAGAACACTTTCTGACATAAATCGCAGCAATATTTTTTTTTAATCTGTCTCCCAGAGTAATAGAGAGAAAAACAAAAATAAACAAATAGGACCTAATTAAACTCAAAAGCTTTTGTACAGCAAAGGAAACCATAAACAAAATGAAAAGACAACCCCCAGACTGGGAGAAAATATTTGCAAATGATGTGACCAACAAGGGATTAGTCTCCAAAATTTACAAACAGCTCATGAGGCTTAATATCATCAAAACAAACAACCCAATCAAAACATGGGCAGAAGACCTAAATAGACATTTCTCCAAAGAAGACATACAGATGGCCAAGAGGCACATGAAAAGATGCTCAACATCACTAATTATTAGAGAAATGCAAATCAAAATTACAATGAGGTATCACCTAACACCAGTCAAAATGGCTATCCAAAAAAATCCACAAACAATAAATGCTGGAGAGGGTGTGGAGAGAAGGGAACCCTCCTACACTGTTGGTGGGAATGTAAATTGGTACAGCCACTATGGAGAACAGTATGGAGGTTCCTTAAGAAACTAAAACCAGAGCTACCATATGACCCTGAAATCCCACTCCTGGGCATATATCTGGAGAAAAACATGGTCCTAAAGTGTACATGCACCCCAGTATTCATTGCAGCACTGTTTACAATAGCTAAGACATGGAAGCAACCAAAATATCCATCGACAGAGGAATGAATAAAGAAGATGTGGCACATATATGCAATGGAATATTACTCAGCCATTAAAAAGAATGAAATAATACCATTTGCAGCAACATGGATGGACCTAAAGATTGTCATACTGAGTGAAGTAAGTCAGAGAGAGAAGGAGAAATATTGTATGATATTGCTTATAAGCAGAATCTAAAAAGAAATGATACAAATGAACTTACAAAACAGAAACAGACTCACAGACTTAGAGAACAAACTTATGATTACCAGGGGTGAAGGGGGGAGGGAAGGGGTAGTTAGGGAGTTTGGGATTCACATGTACACACTGCTGTATTTAAAATGGACAACCAACAAGGACCTACTGTTAAGTGCAGGGAATTCTGCTCAATATTATGTAACAACCTAAATGGGAAAAGAATTTGAAAAAGAATAGATACATGTATATGTATAACTGAATCACTTTGCAGTATACCTGAAACTATCACAACATTGTTAATCAACTCTACTGCAATATAAAATAAAAGGTTAAAATAAAAATAATCCAAAAATAAAATAAAATAAAATCAGTATATTAAAAATCACTTGTGTTTCCATATACTAGAAAAAATAGATAATAAAATGTTAAAACAATATAACTTTTAATAGCATTAAAAGATATCTAATACCTAAGAAAAAAATTAATGAAAGATATGCAAGACCTGTATTCAGAAAGCAAAAATACGTCATTGAGAATAATTAGAGAAGACCCAAGTAAATCAAGGTGTATGCCATCTTCATGGATTTGAGGATTCAGTGTTTTAAAGATGATGATTCTTCCCATATTGAAGAAACTTTTTGTGGAAATTGAGAATTTAGTGAAACTGATTCTAAAATTTATGTCAAAATGTAAAGGAATAAGAATAATAAATTCAATATTGAAGAAAAAGGACAAATTTACACTATCAGATTCCAGAACATTTCTAAATAATGTATAAAAAATGTATTGTTTCAAGTGCAGACAAATGGATCAGTGGAACAGAATACAAATTTCAAAAACAGACACCAAAATTCTATGCCAGGTGTCATAGACTTCAGTGTGAAATAAAAAAAAAAAACTTTAAAAATATAACATAGGAGAATATGCCCAAGACTTTAGGATATGCAAAGATTTTCTAAACATAACACAAGACACATAATGAAAGAGACTGCTGAATTGGACTTGATTAAATTTAAATTTCTATTTAACAAATGGAAAAGCAAGTCACAGAATAGGAGATATTTGCAGTATACATATATGACCAAAAAATTGTATCCAGAATATATTTGTAACTTCTACAAATCAATAAGAAAAAGACAGACTATGCAATTTTTAAATAGGCAAATGATGTGTATTCCTACTTCACAAAAGGGGACGTCCAAATGCCCAATAAGCATATGAAAGCATGCTCCACATCGTTTGTCCCCCACCATAATGGCTAAATTTATGCCATTGCTGATACTCAGTGTTGGCAAAAATGTGGAGCAACCAGAACTCTTATATTCTGCTGGTGGGAGTTTAAGTTGATTCAGTCCCATTGGCTTCAGCTGCTCTTCACACTTAGAATCCTGGGAACTAAATAAATCCATTACTGGCTTGCTTACCTACACCAGGACCCTCTCAGAAACACAAATAAGTCGCATCTCAGTTATGTAATGAAGCTAAACATACTTTTATGGACCCAGCAATTCCACTCAAATACATATTTAACACATATGCATAAATATGCCCCAAAAGATTTGTACAAGAAAGTTCATAGCAGTTTATTGACAATAGCTCTACACTGGAAAAACTCAAATATCTGTTGATAATGGATAAATTAGGGTGTATTCATATAATAGAAACTATGCAAAAAGAATAAACAAATGCTACATGTACAAAGATATACTATACGATTCCATGTAACAAAATAAAACAAGCAAAATTAAGCTATAATGACGTGTCAGAATAATGGTTAACTTTGGTGGAGGAACATTGACTGGAAAGGAGCATGAGATAGGCTTCTGTGGTGTTGGTAATGCTCTAGATCTTGGGAGTGGTTGCATAGATGTATTCATTTATAAAAGTTCAGTGATCTGTAAATTTAAATTTGTACACTTTCCTTGATATTTTATACTTTAATGTTAAATTTGCCTCCCAAAAAAAACCTCAAGGTGACATAGACTTTTTCCCTATGTTTTTCTCTAGAAGTTTTATAGTTTTTAGCTTTAATATTTAGACTTATGATCCATTTGAAGTTAATTCTGTAAGTGGTTGGAGACAGAGTTGACATTAAGTTTTTTCATACAGATATCAAGTTGTTATAGCATCATTTGTTAAAAGGACTTTCATTCCCATTGAATTGCCTTGGCACCTTTGTAGAAAATCAATTTACCATATACCTGAAAGTCTATTTCTGGATTCTTTACTCTGTTCCATTGATCTATGTCTATCCTTGTGCCAGTACTACACCATCTTGATTACTATAGCTTTATAGTAAGTCTTGAAATCAGGTCAAGTCCTCCAAGTTTGTTTTTCTTCTTTTAAAATTACTTTGTCTTATATCACCTACCAATAAATACTTCTTGAGTGAACAACTTTTTAAAAATTAGTTGGCTGGGCTTCCCTGGTGGCACAGTGGTTAAGAATCTGCCTGCCAATGCAGGGGACACAGGATTGAGCCCTGGTCCAGGAAGATCCCACATGCCGTGGAGCAACTAAGCCCATGTGCTACAACTACTAAGCCTGTGCTCTAGAGCCCGCGAGCCACAACTACTGAGCCCGTGTGCTGCAACTACTGAAGCCTTTGTGCCTAGCACCCGTGCTCTACAACAAGGGAAGCCACCGCAATGAGAAACCTGTGCACTGCAACGAAGAGTAGCCCCCGCTCGCCGCAACTAGAGAAAGCCTGCATGCAGCAACGAAGACCCAATGCAGCCAAAAATAAATAAATAAATAAATTTATTTTTAAAATATTGCTTAACTACTCTAGGTCACATTTTAAAATAAACTTTAGAATCAGCTCATCAACTTCTACAAAAATAACCCCACTAGAATGATGATTGGGATTGTGTTGCATCTATAGATCAATTAGAGGAGAATTGAGATATTAATAATATTGAATGTTCTAATTCATGAACACAGTGTATTTCACCATTTATTTAGGCCTTTCGTTTCTCTCAGAAATGTTCTGCACTTTTCAGAAAAGAGGTCTGTATATATTTTGTTAAATTTATTCCTAGGTATTTAACATTTTGTAGTAATATTGTAAATGGAATCTTTTTTTTTTTTATTTCCAGCTGTTTGCTACCAGCACGTAAAAATATAATTGACTTTTGTATATTGACCTTGTACCTCTTGATCTTGCTAAATTAATTATTTCTAGGAGTTGTTTTCTAGCATTTTATAATCATTTCTAGCATTTGTATACATCATCTGCAAATAGAGATGCATTACTCTGTTCTGATTTTTATGCTTTGCATTTATTTTTCTTTTTTTATTGCAATGACCAAGACCTCCATTTCAAGGTTGAATAGGGTATCCTTACACAACAAGGACCTATTGTATAGCACAGGGAACTATATTCAATATCTTATAGTAACTTATCATGGAAAATAACCTGAAAAAATAGATATATGTGTATAACTGAATCACTTTGCTGTACACGTGAAAATAACACAACATTGTAAATCAACTATACTTCAAAAAAATTTTTGAAAGGTATATTTTACTTGGTCCTGAACTTTAGAAGGAAAACATTTAACATTTCACCATCGATTATGTTCATGATTCAGATGTTAACTGAATCATGAATTGGTATTGAGATTTGTCTAACACTTTTTCTGCACCTATTAAAATGACATGTTATTTTTATTTACTATTCCATTACTATGGTGAATACTGATTGATTTTCAAATGTTACATCAACTTTGCATTCCAGGGTAAAACCCTACTTTATCATGATATATTATCCATTTTACATATTGTTGGATTTGATTTACTAATATTTTATTAAGAATTTTTGAGTCTATGCTCATGAAGTATACTAGTCTATACTTTTATTTATTTTTTATAATACATTTTTCTGGTTTGTGGTTATGTTGGTCACATAAAACAAACTGGTAATTTCCTTTTCTCCTCTATTTCTGAAAGAGTTTATGCAAGATTGGCATTATTTCTGCCTAAAATATTTGATTATTTACCATTGAAACTGGGGTTTTCTTCATCAAAATGTTTCTGATTTAAAAATCAATTTCTTTAATAGATACAGGGCTGTTCAGGTATTGTCTCATCTTTGCCAATTTTAGTGTTATATTTTTCCAGGAACTTTTTTCCATTTCATGTAATTTATCGAATTTACTGGCAAAACGTTTTAATAATATCTTTTATTATTATTTTAATGTTCATAGGATCTGTGGTGGTAACTCCTGTATCATTTTTGTTATTGGTAATACGTTATTTCTTTCCCTTTATTAGTTTTTCTAAGGTTTGACTAATTGTCCTAATCTTTTCAGCATGATTAGTAAATAATGTAAAAATCAGCTTTTACATTTATTAATTTTCTCTAGTGTTTGGCGTTTTCTATTACATTGATTTCTACTCTTAGCTTTAATTCCTGGCTTCTACACTTTTGGGGTTTACTTTGCTCTTTTTTAAAGCTTATTAAGGTGGAATCTCAGATAATTGATCTTAAAACTTTCTTCTATTTAATATAAGAATTTAAAGCTATAAATTTTTTATCTGAGCACTACCATAGTTGCATCCATCCTAAAATGGATATCTTGTATTTTCATTGTCATTCAATTTGAAATATTTTCCAATTTCTTACTTAATCCACAGTAAGACCTATGGATTACTTAGAAGTTTTTTGTTTAACTTCTAAATATTTGAGGTTTTCCAAGTGTTATGAACTGGACGTTTGTGTCCCCCCCAAAATTCATATGTTGAAGACCTAACATGCCAGTGTAGTTGTATTTGAAGATGGAGCCTCTAAGGTAGTAATTAAGGTTAAAAAAGATCATAAGGGTCTTATGGGGATTAGTGTCCTTATAAGAGGAAACATCAGAGTTCTCTCTCTCTTTCTCTTTCTCTCCCTCTCCCTCTCTCTTCCCCTACTCATACACCCACCAAGGAAAGACCATGTGAAAGCATAGCAAGAAAGTGGCTGTTTACAAGCCAGGAAGAAATCACTCACCAGAACCCAAATTTGGGTGCCTTGATCTTAGACTTCCAGCCTCCAGAACTGTGAGACAATTAACTTATGTTGTTCAGGCTACCTATGCTGTGGTATTTTTTTTTCAAAGTTACAATAATGCTAGTTTTTATAATTGTTCATATACTTTCCTTTACCAAATATCTTTATTTCTTCATACACCTTTAAGTTACTGTTTAGTTTCCTTTCATTTCAACTTGAAAGATTTCTTGCATGACAGGTATAGTGGTAATTAACTCCCTTAGCTTTTGGTTTTCTAAGACTATATCAATTTTCCCCTCACTTTTGAAGGACAGTTTTGCCAGATATAGGATTTTTGGTTGATAGTTATTTCCCCCTTCAGCACTTTGAATATATAGGCTGTGGTATTTTGTTGTAGCAGCCTGCGCAGCCTAATACACCAAGATGCCTGTTTCGTGGTTCCTAATTTAATCCTGTTGTAGTCAAACAACATAGTCTACATGATTATGATTTTTCATTAGATTTTTTAAAAAATTAGTCAACATCTTTGAGTCAATATTCATTAGTCAACATGAATTTGAAAAGAAATTTGAAAATTTAAAAAGTACAATTGAGCACAAATCTATTAGGTGTTGTATTCTGTCAATATCAGTTAAGATAGTTGATGGTTTAGTCCACATCAACTATGGGGACAAATGCTTTTAAGAAGTTTCTAATATTTTAGGTAGTGACAAAAAATAATTGATTTTGCTCTAGTTATTTCATGTGTATGTATAAGAACTCAGTTTCATATTGACTGCCGATTCTTGGGTTGACATTTTAGACTGAATCCAAGTCACGTGTTGGAAAACTGAGTCCTCTTGCCTCTCACGTCTGAGCACTTTTTCTCTTCCTCGACAAGCATTTAAAAATCAACGTGGATTGGAACCAAGATGGCGGAGTAGAAGGAGGTGCTCTCACTCCCTCTTGGGAGAACACCAGAATCACAACTAGCTGCTCGACAATCATCGACAGGAAGACACTGGAACTCACCAAAAAAGATACCCCACATCCAAAGACAAAGGAGAAGCCACAATGAGACGGTAGGAGGGGCGCAATCACAGCAAAATCAAATCCCATAACTGCTGGGTGGGTGACTCACAGACTGGAGAACACTTATACCACAGAAGTCCACCCACCGGAGTGAAGGTTCTGAGCCCTACGTCAGGCTTCCCAACCTGGGGGTCTGGCAACGGGAGGAGGAATTCCTAGAGAATCAGACTTTGAAGGCTAGTGGGATTTGATTGCAGGACTTCGACAGGACTGGGGGAAACAGGGGCTCCACTCTTGGAGGGCACACACAAAGTAGTGTGCACGTCGGGACCCTGGGGAAGGAGCAGTGACCCCAGGGGAGACCGAACCAGACCTACCTGCTGGTGTTGGAGGGTCTCCTGCAGAGGCAGGGGGTGGCTGTGTCTCACCATGAGGACAAGGACACTGGCAACATAACTTCTGGGAAGTACTCCTTGGCGTGAGCCCTCCCAGAGTCTGCCATTAGCCCCACCAAAGAGCCCAGGTAGGCTCCAGTGTTGGGTTGCCTCAGGCCAAACAACCAACAGGGAGGGAACCCAGCCCCACCCATCAGCAGTCAAGCGGATTAAAGTTTTACTGAGCTCTGCCCACCAGAGCAACACCCAGCTCTATCCACCACCAGTCCCTCCTATCAGGAAACCTGCACAAGCCTCTTAGATAGCCTCATCCACCAGAGGGCAGACAGCAGAAGCAAGAAGAACCACAACCCTGCAGCCTGTGGAACAAAAAACACATTCACAGAAAGATAGACAAGATGAAAAGGCAGAGGGCTATATACCAGATGAAGGAACAAGATAAAACCCCAGAAAACAACTAAATGAAGTGGAGATAGGCAACCTTCCAGAAAAAGAATTCAGAATTAGGCAACCATCCAGAAAAAGAATTCAGAATAATGATAGTGAAGATGATCCAGGAGCTTGGAAAAACAATGGAGGCAAAGATCGAGAAGATGCAAGAAATGTTTAACAAAGACCTAGAAGAATTAAAGAACAAACAAACAGAGATGAACAATACAATAACTGAAATGAAAACTAAACTAGAAGGAATCAATAACAGAATAACTGAGGAAGAAGAACAGATAAGTCCTGGAATACAGAATGGTGGAATTCACTGCTGCAAAACCGAATAAAGAAAAAAGAATGAAAAGAAATGAAGACAGCCTAAGAGACCTCTGGGACAACATTAAACACAACAACATTCGCATTATAGGGGTCCCAGAAGGAGAAGAGAGAGAGAAAGGACCCGAGAAAATATTTGAAGAGATTATAGTCAAAAAATTCCCTAACATGGGAAAGGAAATAGCCACCCAAGTCCAGGAAACACAGAGAATCCCATACAGGATAAATCCAAGGAGAAACACACCAAGACACAGAGTAATCAAATTGGCAAAAATTAAAGACAAAGAAAAAATATTGAAAGCAGCAAGGGAAAAACGACAAATAACATACAAGGGAACTCCCATAAGGTTAACAGCTGATTTCTCAGCAGAAACTCTACAAGCCAGAAGGCAGTGGCATGATATACTTAAAGTAATGAAAGGGAAGAACCTTCAACCAAGGTTACTCTACCCAGCAAGGATCTCATTCAGATTCAATGGAGAAATCAAAAGCTTTACAGACAAGCAAAAGCTAACAAGAGAATTCAGCACCACCAAACCAGCTCTACAACAAATGCTAAAGGAACTTCTCTAAGTGGGAAACACAAGAGAAGAAAAGAGCCTTCAAAAACAAACCCAAAACAATTAAGAAAATGGTCATAGGAACATACATATCAATAATTACCTTAAACATGAATGGATTAAATGCTCCAACCAAAAGACACAGGCTTGCTGAATGGATACAAAAACAAGACCCATATATCTGCTGTCTTCAAGAGACCCACTTCAGTCTTAGGGACACATACAGACTGAAAGCGAGGGGATGGGAAAAGATATTCCATGCAAATGGAAATCAAAAGAAAGCTGGAGTAACAATACTCATACCAGATAAAATAGACTTTTAAAAAAAGAAAGTTATAAGAGACAAGGAAGGACACTACATAATGATCAAGGAATCAATCCAAGAAGAAGATATAATAATAATAAATATATATGCACCCAACATAGGAGCCCCTCAATACATAAGGCAACTGCAAACAGATGTAAAAGAGTAAATCAACAGTAACACAATAATAGTGGGGGACTTTAACACCTCACTTACACCAATGGACAGATCATCCAAAATGAAAATAAAAAAGGAAACAGAAGCTTTAAATGACAGAATAGACCAGATAGATTTAATTGATATTTATAAGACATTCCTTCCAAAAACAGCAGATTACACTTTCTTCTCAAGTGCACACAGAACATTCTCCAGGATAGATCAGATCTTGGGTCACAAATCAAGCCTCAGTAAATTTAAGAAAATTGAAATCATATCAAGCATCTTTTCTGACCACAATGCTATGAGATTCAAAATGAATTACAGGGGAAAAAACGTAAAAAACACAAACACATGGAGGCTAAACACTACGTTACTAAATAACCAAGAGATCACTGAAGAAATCAAAGAGGAAATCAAAAAATACCTAGAGACAAATGACAATGAAAACACGATGATCCAAAACGTACGGGATGCAGCAAAAGCAGTTCTAAGAGGGAAGTTTATAGCAATACAAGCCTACCTCAAGAAATAAGAAAAATCTCAAGTAAATAATCTAACCTTACACCTAAAGGAACTAGAGAAAGAAGAACAAACAAAACCCAAAGTTAGCAGAAGGAAAGAAATCATAAAGATCAGAGCGGAAATAAATGAAATAGAAACAAAGAAAACAACAGCAAAGATCAATAAAACTAAAAGCTAGTTCTTTGAGAAGATAAACAAAACTGATAAACCATTAGCCAGACTCATCAAGAAAAAGAGGGAGAGGACTCAAATCAATAAAATTATAAATGAAAGACGAGAAGTTACAACAGACACCACAGAAATACAAAGCATCCTAAGAGACTACTACAAGCAACTCTATGCCAATAAAATGGACAACCTGGAAGAAATGGACAAATTCTTAGAAAGGTATAACCTTCCAAGACTGAACCAGGAAGAAATAGAAAATATGAACAGACCAATCACAAGTAATGAAGTTGAAACTGTGATTAAAAATCTTCCAACAAACAAAAGTCCAGGACCAGATGGCTTCACAGGTGAATTCTATCAAACATTTAGAGAAGAGCTAACACCCATCCTTCTCAAACTCTTCCTAAAAATTGCAGAGGAAGGAACACTCCAAACTCATTGTATGAGGCCACCATCACCCTGATACCAAAACCAGACAAAGATACTACAAAAAAAGAAAATTACAGACCAATATCACTGATGAATATAGATGCAAAAATCCTCAACAAAATATTAGCAAACAGAATCCAACAACACATTAAAAGGATCATACACCACGATCAAGTGGGATTTATCCCAGGGATGCAAGGATTCTTCCATATATGCAAATCAATCAATGTGATACACCATATTGACAAATTGAAGAATAAAAACCATGTGATCATCTCAATAGATGCAGAAAAAGCTTTTAACAAAATTCAACACCCATTTATGATAAAAACTCTCCAGAACGTGGGCATAGAGGGAAACTACCTCAACATAATGAAGGCCATATACGACAAACCCACAGCAAACATCATTCTCAATGGTGAAAAACTGAAAGCATTTCCTCTAAGATCGGGAACAAGACAAGGATGTCCACTCTCACCGCTATTATTCAACATAGTTTTGGAAGTCCTAGCCATGGCAATCAGAGAAGAAAAAGAAATAAAAGGAATACAAATTGGAAGAGAAGAAGTAAAACTGTCACTGTTTGCAGATGACATGATACTATACATAGAGAACCCTAAAGATGCCACCAGAAAACTACTAGGCCTAATCAATGAATTTGGTAAAGTAGCAGGATACAAAATTAATGCACAGAAGTCTCTTGCCTTCCTATACACTAATGATGCAAAATCTGAAAGAGAAATTAAGGAAACACTTCCATTTACCATTGCAACAGAAAGAATAAAATACCTAGGAATAAACCTACCTAGGGAGACAAAAGACCTGTATGCAGAAAACTGTAGGACACTGATGAAAGAAATTAAAGATGATACCAACAGATGGAGAGATATACCATGTTCTTGGATTGGAAGAATCAATATTGTGAAAATGACTATACTACCCAAAGCAATCTACAGATTCAATGCAATCACTATCAAATTACCAATGGCATTTTTTACGGAACTAGAACAAAAAATCTTAAAATTTGTATGGAGACACAAAAGACCCCGAATAGCCAAAGCAGTCTTGAGGGAAAAAAACGGAGCAGGAGGAATCAGACTCCCTGACTTCAGACTATACTACAAAGCTACAGTGATCGCAATATGATACTGGCACAAAAACAGAAACATAGATCAATGGAACAAGATAGAAAGCCCAGAGGTAAACCCATGCACCTATGGTCAACTAATCTATGAAAAAGGAGGCAAGGATATACAGTGGAGAAAAGACAGCCTCTTCAATAAGTGGTGCTGGGAAAACTGGACAGCTACATGGAAAAGAATGAAATTAGAATACTCCCTAACACCATACACAAAAATAAACTCAAAATGGATTAGAGACCTAAATGTAAGACCGGACACTATAAAACTCTTAGAGGAAAACGTAGGAAGAACACACTTTGACATAAATCACAGCAAGATCTTTTTTGATCCACCTCCTAGAGTAATGGAAATAAAAACAAAAATAAACAAATGGGACCTAATGAAACTTCAAAGCTTTTGCACAGCAAAGGAAACCATAAACAAGACGAAAGGACAACCCTCAGAATGGGAGAAAATACTTGCAAACGAATCAGCGGACAAAGGATTAATCTCCAAAATATATAAACAGCTCATGCAGCTCAATAGTAAAAAAACAAACACCGCAATCCAAAAATGGGCAGAAGACCTAAATAGACATTTCTCCAAAGAAGACATACAGATGGCCAAGAGGCACATGAAAAGATGCTCAACATCACTAATTATTAGAGAAATGCAAATCAAAACTACAATGAGGTATCACCTCACACCAGTTAGAATGGGCTTCATCAGAAAATCTACAAACAACAAATGCTGGAGAGGGTGTGGAGAAAAGGGAACCCTCTTGCACTGTTGGTGGGAATGTAAACTGATACAGCCACTATGGAGAACAGTATGTAGGTTCCTTAAAAAACTAAAAATAGAATTACCATATGATCCAGCAATCCCACTACTGGGCGTATACCCAGAGAAAACCACAATTCAAAAAGACACATGCACCCCAATGTTCATTTCAGCACTATTTACAATAGCCAGGTCATGGAAGCAACCTAAATGCCCATCAAAAGACGAATGGATAAGGAAGATGTGGTACATATATACAATGGAATATTACTCAGCCATATAAAGGAACGAAATTGGGTCATTTGTTGAGACGTGGATGGATCCAGAGGCTGTCATACAGAGTGAAGTAAGTCAGAAAGAGAAAAACAAATATCGTATATTAACGCATGTATGTGGAACCTAGAAAAATGGTACAGATGAACCGATTTGCAGGGCAGAAATTGAGACACAAATGTAGAGAACAAACGTATGGACACCAAGGGGGGAAAGCCACGGTGGGGTGGTGGTGGTGGTGTGATGAATTGGGAGATTGGAATTGACATGTATACACTGATGTGTATAAAATTGATGACTAATAAGAACCTGCTGTATAAAAAAAAAAAAGAAATCAATGTGCTAGCCTTGCTTTCTGTTGATAGGCAGTAGTGACACTGCAAGTGTAGGTTTTGGCTGATAGCAGCTTAAAATCAACATCTTAATGATGACAATACTTATAAAACATAAAATTTAAATAGAAGTTATGCTACAACAGTGAAATGACAGAAGCTAGGGTTCCTTTTTTGGGGCAAAACACTTCCACAGCACTTTCTATTATCTATTTTAAGGGTCAACACTGACTGTCCCTTGGTAGAAAATTGAGACAATTGTTTGGATAAGTTAGTTCTTCCTTCATCCACTTTTCCTGCTGATCCCCCAGTTTCCAAAATAAAACAAACCAAATAAAACAAAGAACAACCAATTTAGTCATAGTTATTCAGAAAGTTCAGACCAAAGGGCGTCATTTGGTTTGAATTATAAGGTTTGCTTTCCCCAGATAATCATTCTACCTTGCCTATGTATAGATACTCTCTTAAGGTTGCTGTCATGGAAAAGCAATTGAGTACATTTTGCAGAAGCTAAGATGACTCAACTCACTTACTTAAACTCACATTGGACTTTAACTCATCTTGCATTTAAAGCCACGTTTATAAAAACACCAATGGGTACAAAAGTGCTAATAACATCTGTGATCCAAAGTTGGCTCTGGGTATTTATTTACTTTTGCTTGCAGATTATGGTTTACATACTTATGCAATGCTCTAGAGATTATCGGAAGACAGAATCCCTGATACAGGCTTCGTATTTCACATCTTGGGCAAGTCCCTTAATCTAATACATATACCTAAATTCTCTCATTTCTACACATACTTAAATTCTCTCACTTTTTTAAATGAAATTATTTCACTTTACATATCTAAACATTATTATATTTACACTTGTCCACTGATTTGAAATTCTGAAACAGTAAGAAGTGTAATTTCTAGAAAGATCTAAGGTATAAAATTCTTTCATTATGCTTCAAAACATATGGAAAAGTTAAGGAAACTTTTGCTTGAATTCTTGAAATCCAAGTAGAAACCCTTGAATAATGATAGCTATCACTTACAGAGCATTTACCAAGGCTAGGCCCTGTTCAGAGTGTTCTACATGTATTAATTTGTTGAAAATTCACAATTCTAAGAAGTAGGTCTTATTATTATGCCCAGTGCACAACTGAGGGAAACAAGGCACAGAGAAATTAATTGACTCACCCAAGAAATCTCATGTAGTAAGTGGTAGAGTTAAAATTTAAACTCTGACAGTCAGACTGTGACTCGATACTCTTATCTATTATATGCTATACCCCTTCTGTTGCCATGACTCTTTATAATGACATAACTTGTATTTTGACTTTCTCCTCAATAAATACTTGATACATGGATCTGAATAGAATCCTTAATATTGTATGTGAGAAATAATAGAGTTGTGTTTTCTGAGAAAAACCACAAGGTATGAAGAATATTGATTTGAAAAATAATACTTAACATTTCTGCTTTAGTTTGAGGAATCACTGGCACCAGTCTTAAAACCATATGACCATAAGGTTTATCAGAATAAACCAGAACAAACTTATAAAATGCATCCTGGACCTCCTGCACATGTTTTTAAGCAATAAAGTCAATGTCCTGGCCAAATTTCCTTCTGGACAATATTCTGCACCACAAAACTAGCTCTAACTTCCAAACTACACAGCGGTCCAGAATATGAAGTTGGAGACATGGTATTTGTATTAGTTACTGAAAAAATAAAATGCTGAGATCATCCCTGATACCCACTAAATTCACTGGCCCTACAAAGACATTGGATACGCTAAATTTGGCAGCCATTACACAGGTTTGGGAGTCCAAAAATTTCAAGAATATTTTAAAGTCTCTACAGTGTTATATTTGGTCCCATAAAATGTGAAAGAACTTTGAAAACTATAAGATAATATTCAAATATAAAGTAGTATTTTTACCATCATCAGAATCTGTAGGCTTCTCTATTCTCCAACACCAATGGATTAAAATCTGAGAGTATACAATTCTGCTTTCATCCGTCTAAACGCTCTTCCGGAAAGGAAAGGCAACTCAATCTTTCCACAGTCTCCTTGCAGGCATCTGTGCATAATCTCAGCTCTGCTGAAGGCTGTAACCACTGCTTGCAGTGGCACTGCGAGTCCTTCTCCCCTTCTGCGGAGCTCCACCCTCCCATCATGTCCCTCTCCACACCCTCTCCTCACCCCACTTGTATTCATTGACTTTGTCCTGTCACTCACGCCCCCAGCCCTCACTCAGAGCAGTGCATCCATGACTGACAATTTATAGAGGCACTCTGCCCACACGCAGGATGTGATGCCCACAGGATGTGATTTTCATCCTACTTCTGAAAGCCAGAGAGCACTTCCTGGGATGATTCTCTGAAAAGTGATAACAGGTTTTCTTCTAGAAAATTGCAGGGCAAGTTGAGCTCAATCTATTTCAAGAAAATACCCTTGAAATTTAAATTTTTAAAAAGCTGAAAGGTTACATTTCTGGCACGGCAAGTTATACATATCTTCAAAACTATGTCCTTGAGGTCATAATATGAGATATTTTATACTACTTATGCTTGGAAATATACATCAGGAATATGAATGAGATTAGGCACAACTTTGCAATTAGTTTAGGGCTATGAGAAACATGGTTCCAAAGAAAACCTAGGTTCTGTATCAAATTGTACCAGGTAACCTTTTCAAATGTAATATAGAATTGTACTATGTGGCCTAATTCCTTCATCAGATTCTGGGTTTCACACTGACCAAAGGGAAAGAAGGAACATAAAATCGAATATTCAAAAAAGAATTAAAAGCTACAATATTCCAGCCAGGTGATAGTCTGGCCTCTGTTTCGTTACCTCTAATGATCAAATACCAAAGCAAAAATCTAATCTACATCTTAGGTTAAGCTAAAATATGCCTCCTCTGATGGCTACCCTTTGTCTGTGTTTTGCTTTCCAGAGCAATGTATAAGAATGCTACCTCCTTCTACATATTTGAAGAGAGCTAGCTAGCTATTGTGTGCCCTTATCATCTGCTCTTCTCTGGTCCAAAAATACACACCCTCTTTAGCAATGCCATTTACCAATGATTTTAAGTTCCCTCACATCTCTGAGAATATTTTCATTTGTCTGTGTTTCTCTAAAAATGCAGTGCTTAGAGTTGAACACAGTGTCCCATATGTGATCTGACCAGTACAAAGTACAATGCAACTATTACCTTCCATCATGGAGAAAGTATACTTTTCTTAAGGTCATATAACAATTAGGAATTTAAAAAAAAGAAAGTTTTACAGTGACTACCATGTATGTAGCGGCATTCCAAAAGTATGTCTGAATGTTCTTAATGAAAAGCCAGCATGTTTTGCTTGTTTGGTTTTTTCTTTGTTTTGTTTTGGTTTGGTTTGGTTTCTTTGGCCACGCCACACA
Organism: Balaenoptera musculus; assembly: GCF_009873245.2. Taxonomy (NCBI): domain Eukaryota; kingdom Metazoa; phylum Chordata; class Mammalia; order Artiodactyla; family Balaenopteridae; genus Balaenoptera; species Balaenoptera musculus. The sequence continues at coordinate 47,690,474 of NC_045798.1, forward strand.
GTTTGCGGGCTCTTAGTTCCCCATTACTTCCCCATTAGTTCCCTGACCAGGGATTGAACCTGGGCCCTCCCTTGGCAGTGAAAGCGTGGAATCCTAACCACTGGACCACCAGGGTATTCCCTTCTTTGCTTGTTGTTTTGTGTGTGTTTTTAAGAAAACTTGCAGAATAGACTTGAAGGTTTATGAGATTTAATTTTGTATCCACCTTCTCAGTATATTTGATATTTAGGTGTAACATAGATATTCTACCCTTTTAAAGCAATAGTTGTATTAGCATCAGTAACCACTTTCATTTAACTCAATTTTAACTTTTTTTTTTTTGCCACGCCCCACGACATATGGGATCTTAGTTCCCCCGACCAGGGATCAAACCTGTGCCCCCTGCAGTGGAAGCTCAGAGTCTTAACCACTGGACCACCAGGGAAGTCCCTAACTCAATTTTAAATCAGTCTATCAGCCTCTCAGAAGTGAGTCTTGCCTGAACAGAATTCCACTGGCTAGGACTTAGATCATGAATATAGTACTTGGCCAGCTGTTGCTGTAAGGTGGCAGCACTTACTGATATCATTGTTCTTCTCCAAGGGAACAAAGCAGGGTGTTCTTTGAGGAAGCCTCCCAAACAGGAAACTGGCATGATCTATTTTCTAATGTAAATATGAGTCATGTATTTATTTGTTTTAGCAGAGTAGACATTTCTGTGAAATGAAGAAGATGTTTTCTGCAGTAATGATAGTGACCAGACAGAGTTTGGAATCACCATTTTGTCCAAGCAGGTGATTGCTGGAAACAGGATATAAAAATTACTCACCATCATGTTAACCATCCTATCTCCAGCCATTGATGCAATGTTTAGCGAAAGGCAGACTCCAAAACACTTGGAAATTAAGTCAAAAAAAGAGGAAGGGAGGAAAATGCTGGAGGGAAGAAGTTTCAGGATTACTGTAAAGGTCAAAACCACCAGATTAAACCCCAAATATTGGTGCAGGATGAGATCTCTGAGATCAGTGTCCAACCTCCTTATATTATATATGGCAACTGGAGACACAAAAGAGTTAAATAACTTGCCCAAGTTTACAATATCTCAGTCCAGTTAGTTACTGAGTCACTCGTAAGTCTTAATTCAGACCTCCTTATGTAATAGCAGTAGAGCTGCAGAAGGAATTATCAAGGGAAGGCCCTGGGATCTCCCACTCTGGCTCCAGATTAGTTCCTTAAGCATGCCTGGTTTGGAGGAAGCTTAGGAAGAGGTCTTAGCCACAGACCCGGAAGAAACCCTGGGATTTAAATGAGTAGTCAAAAGCAAGACATGGTAGAGAAGTTTGATCCTGAGGACCAGAATGAGACTGAGCAAATCGACCTATGCTGTTATTTCCTTACTGCCAGTGGCCTACACTTCTCTCCACGCACACACCACATTCCACTCTTTGTGATAACTTGGGTTAGACTGAAGTAGATCAAACTCGGACAGGAGTTAGCGCTCTCAGAGATGACAACTTGCCAGTAGAAATCAGAGACCATGACAGCACAGATGAAAGCTTGCTTCTCCCAACACCAGGGCCGAAAGACGTTTCTAGATGTTATCCCTGAAATACAAAAAAAAAAAAAAATGTTCTGCAGCCAATCTTTAGAAAATGTTTAGCTAAACATTTCTTCACTGAAAGACTTACAGGGCTTGTAATATGCTAAAATGAGTTTTGAATCTCCAAAAGGCAAATTGGTTCTCAGTCTTTGCCAAACTTATTTGACCATTGTTAAATTAATTAAACATGGAGGCCCTTAGACAGGTGGCTTTATGCCCTGTCTGCCTACTAAGCAAACTGAAATCTAAACCTGTAAATGCCTCAAAGTTAGGAAATTGAAACTTAAGGACAACCATTTACAAACAGCCACCTAGGCTTTAAGCTATAGCCAATCAAATAATTTCCTTTCTTTGCTTCTGCACTTTCGCTGTATAAGTCTTTCCCCGGCTCCTGTTGGCTGTGCACTCTTAACCATTTCCAGTTTGGGGCTGCCCTGTCCCAATCAATTTTTGCTCAAATAAACTCTTCAAATTTTTAATATGCTTCAGTTTATCTTTTAACACCACAAACCTCTTACATTTTCTTCAGATTTAAAGGATTTATTTTTCCAAGGAGTATGCTTGAGGACAAAGATTTTCAAATTTATTTTTACTGTGACTTCAGCTAGGGATATATTTCATATCAGAAACCACTACACACATACTTGTAAATGTAAACCTGAAACGTTTCATAAAACAATACCTACCTTTTTTATATGGGCTGCACATCTTTTCTATTCTACTTTTCTTTCTTTCTAATGTATGCTGGATTTTTAAACTCACTAAAGTGATTTCACAATCTATCCATGGGTCACAACCTGAAGTTGAAAAAAACATTGCTCTAGCAAATACCGGGGTATGATTTAGCAATGTCTCCTCCTCTGTACCCTGTAGTCTTCCTTTTACCTGTGAGCTGTGCAATATTATTGACTGAACCTATGATCTACCTAGGATGAATCCAAATAATAGGGGTTAAATAATCCTCAGTTATTTCACTGCAGTTATATTGGAGCATACCTTGAAGGAAGCATAGTGGAAAAAGCCTGGAAACAGAGTGATCACGGTCATCAAAGAGATCTCAGTATCTTTGCAAGACACTTTTTGACCCATGTAGTGAAAGAAGGGGAACCACAACTACATTATATTTTAACATAGTGGATATGCTGTTGACAAGAATGAGGTACTGATTTGCAACAATCAATAAGATGTTTTGTTCAATGAATTAAGCAAGGTGTACAATGTTGTATACAATACGCTTTTATTTGTGTAAAAAAGGGGGGTTATAGATTTATATGGTTGGTATGTATAGAGTATCTCTGGAGGATAAACTGGCCACAGTGGTGTGTCATTGGCTGGGGTTACTGTAGGAGGGACTTTTTTTTTCACTGCGTTTCCTTTTATATTGTTTTAATATGGATTACTTTTTCAAAAATAATAATATATTATTAGGTGGATAAATAAGCATATTTCATGAGAGCTGGGAAAATCTGAAAAATGAAAGGACTTCCAGTGTTTGCTTTTGTAAGTCACTGCTAGCAATGATATCTCTGAGAAATAAAAGGAAAGCTCTAGGTCCAAGTCTTGAAGACGTATGTAGGTACTATAGTGACTGTTAGACATTCCACTTCATTCACTGTACTCTAGACCTTATTAATAAGAACGATCTCTGTTTAGGGTGTGTGTTCTTTATTCCAGCTTTTCCCCAATATACAGGGTTTTTTAAATACAGGAAAAGGGGTCCAAGTATGTTTTCTCAGGATGGTGCAGGTTCTTCTGCTTTACCTGCAGAGGGGTAGAAACGCCAGAGGCAGAGGAAAAAGAAGAAGAAACTGAACAGGAGGAATGTCCTGAGAGGGGCAGGGCTCCAAGAGGAGAAAGCTAAAGGGGGCTACCAGTACTTTGGGTAATTCAAGAAGGCTAGCAGCGGTGGTTTTCGAAGTTTAACATCCACAAGAATCACTAGGGATGCTCATTAAAAATTTAGCCTCCTGGGACTTCCCTGGTAGTCCAGTGGTTAAGAATCCGCCTTCCAATGCAAGGGACTTGGGTTAGATACCTGGTCGGGGAACTAAGATCCCACATGCCTTGGGGCAACTAAGCCCGCACCGCAACTACTGAGCCCACACACTGCAACGAAAGATCCTGCATGCCACAACTAAGACCCGACGCAGCCAAAAAAAAAATTTAGCCTCCTGAGTCCCACTCCCAGAGATTCTGGTACAGGGTTGGTCTTAGGAGTCTTGGAATGGATAAATTCTCTTTTCTGAAGCTTCTGTGATAAGGCTTACGTAAAGTGAAGTGTGAAAATCTTGTGAGAAAGAAACACAGGCACATAAAACAAGACAAAACAAAAATCAAAGATCATTTTTGCTATGTATATCACCGACACAAGGACTGCTTATATAAGAAAAATATCTGTTTTTAACCTCTAAAGCAGATTTTCTTAAGATAGTCATATGTACATGTAAAGAACAATGCCTGACACTGGATATGAGTTTAAGGTATAAGCTATTATTATGATCTTTTTTAAGGATATGTAAAAGATCATATGTACAGTTGTTATGTAGATGAACCGACTCTATAGGTGATGCAGGGATGGGTTGCGAGATCTCATATTATGAGAAATATTTCTCTATAACTTAGAGTTCTGGGTCTGAGAATGTTAGTTTTCCAGACAATGCGTCACGTAAATGCTTGAGGGTCTATACAGTATCCAAACAGTGTTTGAAAGTAATGATAGAGTCTGTCCAATTGGTTTAAAACTTGTATATAAATTGTCATCAATGGCACATTGCAAGCAACAACATTATTAAAAGTACAACTTCACAAACATGTAAATATACCTTTGACTCTTTTCCTTACTTCATCTCGCCAGATTGTTTTCAATTTTATTTTGTTTTCCTTTGCAAAGTTGATGAATACCCAAGCACTGGTCCCAGTGTGGGTATAAACTTTGTTCTAAATGCTTGAATAATGTCCCAGATTCTGTCTCCTTTTTTAAAGCAACAGCCTTTCAGCCTAACGTGAATCACTCCTCCAGATGTGAGTTTTCGTGTTAGCAGAGCCCATTAACCTGATCTGCAATCCCAGTGTTAACACCTCCTTGGGAGTTTCCAAACCTGGGTAATCACGTAGATAACATTATGTCTTATCAAGTTCCCTCCACTCCCAAGAGAACGAGGTTCATTCAGTAAATATTCCATACTTGGTATTTTAGAGGCCAGCAAAAAAGGAGACCTTTAAAACATTCAGTGCCATTCAACTGGCCCAGCATCTTTCAAGGGTCCCTCCTTTTCTTGAGTCTGGGCCATAGATGCCTTGTGAAAACATATAGACATCTTTATCTTTACAGCACCACTTTCTAGAGGTTGTCTAGCTTTGGCTTTGTTTAAAGCTTGTAAAGAACTCACCATCTGTCAAGGCAGCCCATTCTATTTTTAAGAAACTTGATAATTAGAAGGCTTTTGCTTCTGTTCCTTCTAAATATGCCCACTGGTGTTTACCCAAACTCATGTGCCCTTTGAAAAAAAGTGGAATGACTTCATCTCTCATGCAAGTGATGGCTTTTCAGCTTTATCAAAACATCTGTGATAGTCTCTCCTGCTCTCTTTGTCTTTTCTCTGGCTCCTGAAAGAGGTGGGAGGGAATTATGCATTTGGATTTACTATAAATGTGAATCTAGTTGTATTTAAGCTTACTTTATACATAGACTCAACAACCAAAAAAATCTCTAGAAGACATAAGGATTAGAATGCACTTGCAACCTAGCAGGAAATTCTCACTGAAAGAGGCATGTATAGTTTATTCTTTTTCAGTAGGTATGCTTGGGTGGTGGATCATCTTTAGTGTGATTCTTTTGCTTTTCTAACAACGTGTGTGTATATAAGTTATATAACTTTGAAATGAAATAAAAACATGGAGGGGCTGAAATTTTGACTGGGCGGGGGCAGATAACACGTTCTGTGAATAGGGAATATGGAATTCTTTCCCGAGTTTCTTGAAGGCCAGGACTCTCTTGCTCTTCTTGATATCACCAGTGCCTGGTATAATAGCATGCACGAAGTTGACCTCAATAAATACTTGTTGAATTGAATTTACCTGAATTTCCAGAAGTGGAGAGATCACCAAAGAGAGATACAGACCAGTAAAAGGGGACTGAAATTACTTCAAGGAAGATTATTTTAACTGGACTTTTATAATCTTGTCCTTTTACTCCCAAAAACACCCTCAAGGAGATGAAATTATACTGATAACTCTTTGGCAAATTGTGTGTAGAGACCCCCTCCCCACCTTAAAAGCTTTGTCTTTTGAAGTATCAGTATGCTTTTTTATTTTTTAATATTTATTAATTTATTTATTTTGGCTGCACCAGGTCTTAGTTGCAGCACGCGGGATCTTCGCTGCGGCATGCGGGATCTTTTAGTTGCGGCAGGTGGACTTATTAGTTGCGACATGTGAACTCCTAGTTGCGACATGCATGTGGGATCTAGTTCCCTGACCAGGGATCGAACCCCCTGCATTGGGAGCGCAGAGTCTTACCCACTGCACCACCAGGGAAGTCCCCTCTTTTTTTTATTTTTTTAAATTTTTATTGGAGTATAGTTACTTTACAATGCTGTGTTCATTTCTGCTGTGCAGCAAAGTGAATCAGATATACGTATACATGTTTCCACTCTTTTTTAGATTTCCTTCCCATTTAGGTCACCACAGAGCACTGAGTAGAGTTCCCTGTGCTATACAGTAAGTTCTCATTAATTATCTATTTTATACATAGTAGTGTATATATGTCAATCCCAATCTCCCAGTTCATCCCACCCCCTCCCCTTGGTAACCATAAGTTTGTTCTCTACATCTGTGACTCTATTTCTGCTTTGCAAATAAGTTCATCTGTACCATTTTTCTAGATTCCACATATAAGTGATATTATGTGATATTTGTTTTTCTCTTTCTGACTTACTTCACTCTGTATGACAATCTCTAGGTTCATCCGCGTCTCTGCAAATGGCACAATTTCGTTCCTTCTTATGGCTGAGTAATATTCCATTGTATATATGTACCACATCTTCTTTATCTATTCTTCTGTTGATGGGCATTTAGGTTGCTTCCATGTCCTGGCTATTGTAAATAGAGCTGCAATGAACATCCAGGTGCGTGCATTATTTCGAATTCTGGTTTTCTCCAGATATACGTCCAGGAGTGGAATTCCTGCGTCATATGGTAGCTCTATTTTTAGTTTTTTAAGGAACCACCATTCTGTTCTCCATAGTGGCTGTACCAGTTTACATTCCCACCAACAGTGTAGGAGGGTTCCCTTTTCTCCACACCCTCTCCAGCATTTACTGTTTGTAGATTTTTTGATGAAGGCCATTCTAACCACCGTGAGGTGATACCTCATTGTAGTTTTGATTTACATTTCTCTAATAATTAGCGACGTTGAGCATCTTTTCATGTGTTTGTTGGCCGTCTGTATGTTGAGTATCAGTATTCTAATAACCCCAAAGCAATGTGTCATATTTGGCATTCTTTCCCCTCAAGCCAATGTGCATTTTTAACATGGCTTTCCAAGGAAAATGCTTCTAATTAAAGGAGAAATTACAATGATAGACAGAGGCGTCTTGGGAAGTATTTTAGTGTCAAGTGGTGCCTAAAACTAGGAGTCAGAGAAACCCAAGTCTGTGACTTGGCAGAGAGATGGAGAGACCCCCAGGAGAAAAGCTGGGGTGGAGGGAATCTGCTTGGGAGTCATAGCCAAGGTGACACTGTGGTCTGCTGGAACTCACCAAAGCATTCTGACCCAACGACCTACTTTAGGAGGGCTGGGAGTGCTGTAGATTGCAGCACAAGTGGAATTGGCAGCGGCCTGTCAGTGCAAAGCTCCTTGTGTCTATGTGCCGTTATCTGAGGACTTTTTGTACTTTAACCAGGTAACTGGATTAACAGCAGCACTTGCCCAATCACAGGAAGCACAACTCTTTTCTCAGAGTAAAACAGGCATTAATCTTGGGACTTGGCCAAACTCACTCCCCTAGGAAGAGGGTGGGAGGGTCTGACTCAGCTAACAACAGAAGTCCAGCTAGGAGGGCAAAGGACAGTGTCCTCAGGTTAAGGCAATCTGTGTCTGGGAGATCTGTTGCTGGGTTTCAGGGACAGCCTCTTGGTCCTCAAGGAGAGGACAGGGAAATGCAGGGTAGAGATCCAGTACCAGGAGAAGTATGGATAACTGGCCTGGACAGTGCTGAGTGATGCCTGTTGTCTTGACATAAGTATAAAGAGCATCCCCTTGCATCCTCAGCAAGGTCCTGCTTAGGACTAACGATCATGTCATTCTTGGTATGGGATGCTTGGAATACCAGAAAAGCAACTTTTGAACTAGGAACCGAGGCAGAAGCCATCTTTATAAATGGGGGCAAGAGGGGCTTGAAATAGGAACTGTGACCCAGGACTACTTGTGGGAGGAGGACGGTAAGCAAGCTGCCCCCTGCAGTTACTGGGAATCTCAGAGTGAGCACAGCCAAATCCACATCAGAATGTCAATAAAGGTCTGTGTCCTTAGTCACAATGACTCCTGCAATCCTTCCAAATGCAGGGGGATATAGTCTTCCTCTGTCATGTTTCTGTTGTCAGCTTCCTGGTTGAGAATGACTGCTATTTACTGAGCATACTAAAGTGGTGTTAAGTATGCCTGAAGAAGAGAAAGTTCTGTACTGGGTATTCTTTCCAAACACTTGGGAAAGACACTGTGCTATATAATGCAGAGACTGCAAGTTGCTTATAATCTAATTGGAAAGTTAAATAGTTACGACTTTTAAATAGTAATCCAAGACAGCACCAGAAGAGTTATCACAACATAGGCCTGGTTAATCATGAAACCAGTTGTGTTAGCTGTGATTTTTATGACAGTTCAGAGAAAGAGTAACCAGTTTAGGTTGGGAAGATGAAAGAAAATTCATGAAGGAAGTAGGACTTCTGGTCCAGAAGGACTTCACATTTATTAAATACTTGTTACTTGTCAGGCATTTGCACATGCAGATTCTGATCTCTCAGAATAAACCTATGAAATAATTATTAGTATCCATGGTCCTCTAAGGAGGAGACAGAGGTTCAGAAGGTTTTAGCAACTTGTTTTAAGTCACTCAGCCAGCAAAAGGGCTTAAACCCTTAATGGATCTGTAAAGGAAAAACCATACTCCCTTTCTGTGTCTCCCCTTCTCTCAATACTCTATGACAATACTACCTCATTTCTGACACCAGATGGGTGGGTTTTCTACACACCAGTGGATTCTGGGACCCCCGCTGGGTGTCCTACAGTTTTACCCAGTTCTGACACTATCTACCTGGAGATAGCACCAGATCCCACAAGTTAAGCGCTGTCAAATGATGAAACAATTTAGTAACGAGTAGGATGTCCTTTATTCAAGGGAAGACAATTCATGGATGAGAGAGTACAGTGCCTCACAAGCAGTGGAGCGCTCTTCCCGAGGGGTGTATGGACAAGAGCGAGTTTTATAGAATGTTAGAAGAGGCAACATGGAAACATGGCATGATTGGCTAGGAACTTAGGGATTTCCTTTTAAGGCTAGCAGGTCAATCAGGGAATAAGGAAAAAGTATTTGGCTTAAACTGATTGGCTGAGATTGCATATCTGACTTTATTTAGAACAATGAAATCATTACGGATTCTTGGCAGCTGGAGATTGGCTGGCTGGATATACTGCAACCGTGATCAAGCAGAAAATTTACAGGGACATGAAAGTTATCTAACTTCTGCTGATGTGGTACCTTGGGCAGGAGCGGCTCCATCTTGGTCCTAGAAATTTATTTCAACAGGGCTCAGTCCCACAAGACTGCCCCACCGCGACCCCCCCGCTGCATGCACCAATGGAGAGTCCAGGTTGTCACCTGTGCTGCTAACTGACCGGCTATAACTTGGAGGTTCCCACAACCCCCTCCTCAGGTTTGATTAATTTGCCAGAGTGGCTCATAGAACTCAGGAAAACCCTTTACCTATTAAATTACCAGTTTATCATAAAAGGATATAACTCAGGAACAGCCAGATGGAAGAGATGCATAAGGCAAGGTATGTAGGAAGGGGCTCCGTGTTTCCATGCCCATTTTGGGTATGTCACTCTCGCAGCAACTCCACATGTTGACCAACCCGGAAGTTCTCTGAACCCCATCATTTTGGGGTTTGTGGAGACTTCATTACATAGGCACGGTTGATTAAATCATTTCCAGTTGGTGATTGACTCAACCTCCAGCCCCTCTCCCCTTCCTAAAGGTTGGGGGAATGAGACTGAAAGTTCCAACCCTCTAATCATGGTTGGTTCCCCTGGCAACCAGCCCTCATCCTGAGAGGCTTTCCAAAAGTAATAAATTCAGGTGTGGTTGAAAGGGACTAGTTATGAATAATAAGACATTTCTTTCACCTTTATGGCTCTGGAGGTATTTCAGGAACCAAAGATAAAAGACCAAATTCTATAACAGAAGATGCTCCTAGTGGTCTTATCACTTAGGAAATTCCGAGAGTTTTTGGAGCTCTATGAAACAGAAGCAGGGATAAAGACCAAATATATATTTCTTATTATAAATCACAGTGTCTTACTTCAAAGTTTCTATTTTTTCCACCAGGAGGGTCACGAAATCCAATCAGAGGCCTCCAGTCAGTTTGAACAGCATGAACAAGTGCAGGGAGATCTAATAATGGAAGGTCTGTTTGGAGTTCTGCAAGCAGCTGAATTTGACAGGAGTGGAGATTTCAGGAAGTGGAAGGGTGCCATTCTACCAAAGAAGTAAGGAGTAAAGTAAGGCTTTTTAAACACCTTTAAAAAGTAAGGACTTTGTAAAAAGGCCTTAAGTCAAAGTCCAAAGAGCAGTGGGGAACTATTTAATTTGGGGCCTGGCCCTCCATGCCTGGAACCCAAGATGGGGCACGACACTCGGGGTCCTGGATTGTCCACGCAGGCTGCAAGGGCCAGGGCAAGGTATCTGCTATCAAAAGAGAAAACACTCGGGCTTCCCTGGTGGCGCAGTGGTTGAGAATCTGCCTGCCAATGCAGGGGACACGGGTTCGAGCCCTGGTCTGGGAAGATCCCACGTGCCGCGGAGCGACTGGGCCCGTGAGCCACAATTACTGAGCCTGCGCGTCTGGAGCCTGTGCTCCGCAACAAGAGAGGCCACGATAGTGAGAGGCCCGCGCACCGCGATGAAGAGTGGTCCCCACTTGCCACAACTAGAGAAAGCCCTCGCACAGAAACGAAGACCCAACACAGCCAAAAATAAATTAATTAATTAATTTTAAAAAAATTAAAAAAACAAAAAAACAAAAAAACCCTTCTCCTAAAAAAAAAAAAATGGTGAATTCTATGGTATGTAAATTATACCTCTAAATAGCTGTTTGAATCTTGGCTCTCCCACTCATTATATGCATGACCTTGGCTGCTCACTTAACATCTTTCAGATACAGTCTTCTGATTTGTGAAATGTACCTACTTAACCATAGGCTCTGTGGTTGACTCCCCCAGATTCTTTTCACCTCAGCTGATCCATCTAAGCCAATCATGAGAATCTCATTCTCAATGCAAATGATTGGGCCAGGATGGCTAAGGAGATATGAAGAAGGACACTATGGACTGAATTGTGTTCCCACAAAATTCATGTGTTGAAGCCCTCAATGCTATGGTGTTTGTATTTGTATTTGGAGGTGGGGCCTTTGGAAGGTAATTACAGTTAGATGAGGTCCATGAGGGTTGGACCTCAAGATGGAATTAGTGCTTTTATTAGAAGAAACACTGGACAGCACTCTTGCACACTCTCTCTTGCACACTCTCTCTCTTTCTCATTTTCTCTCTCATTGTCTCACTGCCGTGTGAGGACACAGAGAGAAGGTAGCAGTCTATAAGCCAGAAAGAAAGTACTCACCAGAACCTGACTCTGGTGGCCCTCTGATCTTAGACTTCCAGCCTCCAGACTGTGAGAAAATAAATTTCTTTTCTTTCAGCCACTCAGTCTGTGATATTTAGTTATGGCAGCCCACTCTGACTAATACAAAGGAATTAATGGAGGCTTCTGGGAAAGGTTTCCTTGCTCTACTAGTGAAATGACAGGAAATCTCTTTCTCATTCCATACATCAAAAAGCACACAAGTAGCCCCAAATGCTACCAGCACCCATTCCACACCACCAGGGAAATCAGCTTCAGAACACAGCTGACATATAGAATTGAACAGAATTGTAAGAAAATAGAGCCAGAATCCTGGTGAAACCTTGCCTGAAAGCAGCACTATGTTTGCTCTTCCTGTTCTATAAGCCGGAGCAAGTTCTTACTGTTTAAGCAGTCTTGAGTCCGGTTTCTGTTCCTTGCAGATTGCAGCAACCTAGGGTTATTGGAGGATAAAATCAAATAATGAAAGTAATGACCTTACTCCAGTTTGTGGTACATATAAATGATAGCTATTATTATTTCAGGCAGGCAACTGATTTGTAAGTCACTCAATGCAGTGATCATGACTGGGTGATCTATCTGGACATAGAGAAATTTCCTGTCAGTGAGTAAGGGTTACGATGAGCAGAACCAGTCTCTGAGAAAGAAAGACTAGAATAAGATGTACAGAATTGACCTGGGATTTGCCCCTGGCAAACCAGATTTAGATTCTGGTTGACAGCGAAGAAACCAGCAGAAGAAATAAAGCAGAACTGATCTAAATGTTGAGAACTGCAGTCTCCTTCCTAATTTCCATTTTTCAGCTAGGAATTTTCCTACGGTCCTAGCTTATCAGCCAGCCAGCTCTGCTTTAGAGACTTCCTTAAGTCCTTTCCTTGCCCTCATTTGAGCTCCCATTATTAATTTCTCTGGAATGTGCTCTTACATAAAGTCTACTTCTCCTGTTTAAATGCTTATACTACTTAAACAGGTAAAAAATAGTAAAATTAAACGAGCTCATTTAGTTCTCATTTTGCTGGACTCTTCTTTGGATTCAAATGACTTAATTACATATTTAAAGAAAAACAATAAAAATGTCTGCAAAATTATTCCAAAACCACGTGTTTACTTGATGGTGAGCAGTTTCTAAACAAAACCAACGTAGCCAGGAAGATAGTTGCTCTAGGCCAGTGGACAGCTCTTCCTTGAATTGTTGTAGCTGGTAATTAAGCTGGTATACATGGTATAATTGTTAGAGTTTTCTATTTTTATCAGTTGCTCTTCTAAATCCTGCAAACTCTTCAGCCCTTGAACTACTTATGAAATCATTTCCTTGCTTTTAAGAAGCATGTAAAACATCAAATTAGCTATTATGATCCTAAAGCAAAGATTAAGGAAATGTGCAAGTTTTGACTGCAAGGATGTTCATTGCAGCATTATTTATAATAGTAAAAAACAAAATAACCAAATGTCCAATAATTGGGGATTGGTTAAATCAATTATGGTACAGTGCATAAAATGCCATTAAAGTATATGGTAAATTATATAAATTCTGATGTGTACAAATAAATAACAATATGAGTCAACAAAAATACTTCATATAATTATACTTATTATTATGGAAAGGTACTCCTATCAGTGGTAGTAACCAACAGAGACAGTGGTGCCTGTCAAAATTGTAGGGGGAGCAGGCAAACAACCCTGTGTTAGGCAGAGAATCAGGGCAGCCCTGCAAGGGTCTGCAGCAGCGCCCAGCAAAGGGTGATGGAATCTGATGAAGGAGTTACCATAGAACAGTGACAACGCCCAATGCGAAAGGACTCTTTTGCAAGCATATGTGAGATACCTCTTGATAAGCCCCAGAAATACTTGTGGTCAAACTGAAAGAAAGTAGAGGTCCTGCTTCAGTGATTGTGGGGCTGAGGATCACTGACATTTAAATGATGATTGTTAATATACTTCCATGTGTTCTACAAATGGATAAAGCCTTGGTAAACTGGCTCATTTTTTTTCACATAAAGAATAGTTTTCACTACATATATAAAAATGGCAAATATAAAATATATATACATAAAAAAGCAAATGGTTTTCAACTACTTTCAAATAATTTAGAAGACTTGGTTTGCTTATAAAGTTATGTTGATGTTAACATTAACAATTCAATTTCTCAAGAACTCCCTATATGCCTATATTTTATGCTAAGCATGTAGATAGATGAGAGAAGTAAAAGTTTCATTCCAGGAAGAGCTCATTTTAAAATTAACAGTAAATGTGGAGTGACTGTGAGTGGCTAGTTACAAGGAATTTCACTTGGCATTTAACAAACTTTCATCATGTTCCTACCATGTTTAAGACCTTATGCTAGATATTAGGTCCATAAGGTTGAATGAGATCACTATCTGGGGAGGCAGACAAAACAACTGATTACTGTGTTTTTAGATAACCCTTGACATTAATAATTTCAAAACCAGAACATCTGATGTAAAATAAACAATGAACCACCATCATAACAGCAATACAAGTAAGGTCAAATAAATTAAGTTGCTCATTGTTCTTCTCTGTTGCTGACATAGTCCCCTGTTGAGTTTGTTTTGTTTTGTTTTGTTTTTGACAGCCATGTTATTTTAATGAAAGACAGAAGGATGCATACCACCGAATCAGGGAATAAATAACCAAAGCAGAGCATGCTGCACGACATGCCAAAAAGAGTTTGGTCATGGTGGAGACGAGGACACGCAAGGTACACCTGGAGACTGGATCACAAACATCTGGGATGAGACAGGCAAGTACTTCTAAATCCATCCAGCGTTTTTTCGTTTCCCCAAAGACACCAATACTCAGTCAAAAATAGTGGCTGCTGAATTATCTTGAGTAGACCATGCAAAAAAGCTCATGGTATTGTATGCTTCTTTTGATTTCTCTATGAAATTGAGTAAAGTAGTAAGATTATCTATTCTGATTAAGAAGATGTGACTGAATGACCTGCGGACAAGGTGTGAACACCTTCACACACTCCACGGAGCCAGCCGTTCTCTCCTCACCATCCCCCAAGCCTTCCAAGGATGTAGCGCAAAACTGAGCACGAAGCATGTATATCCCAAGGGACTCACATCTGGGCAAGAGTCCCATTAGAGCCAAATAATCCTAGTTAATTTAGTATTTCTCTTCCTGCTGACAAACTCTGTAACAGGAATAACATAAACTTGAACTTCAGTAAACGATTTTAAATGTTATCCCTTCCAAGGTAGTCTCCCAACCAGGTGTTAGTGCCTGAAAAGTTGTCGCCAAGGAATGGTACAGAAGGTGTCCCCCAAGGTGTTGACGATGAGCGGGAGTTGGTCTAGCTTATCCCTGTCCCTCAGTTCGCTCGCCAGCTGAAACTGTGCACCTCTGATGGACTTGAACCCAGGTGCCGGGACTCAAACCCAGCCAAAACCCAGATTGGGACTTGAACCCACGGTCTTTTAACTGAGATCACAAACCTGGTCTCAGGACTTAATGAAGCTCAGGTTCTTGATGTCTCACAGCAGAAGGAATTCAGTGAGAGACAAAGTGATAGTTAAGAAGTGGATTTGGGCTTCCCTGGTGGCGCAGTGGTTGAGAATCTGCCTGCCAATGCAGGGGACACGGGTTCGAGCCCTGGTCTGGGAAGATCCCACATGCCGCAGAGCTACTAGACCCGTGCGCCACGACTACTGAGCCTGCGCGTCTGGAGCCTGTGCTCCTCAACAAGAGAGGCCGCGATAGTGAGAGGCCCGCGCACCGCGATGAAGAGTGGCCCCCGCTTGCCGCAACTAGAGAAAGCCCTCGCACAGAAACGAAGACCCAACACAGCCAAAAATAAATAAATAAATTAAAAAAAAAAAAAAAAAAAGAAGTGGATTTATTCAGAGAAACGCACTCCACAGACAGAGTGTGGGCCATCTCAGAAGGTGAGAGGCCCCCTGTTAAGTTTTTACCTCAATTATATTCTAGAATAGATCATCTTTCTTAGGCAATTCATTAGGCTGAAAGTATAGTTTGGGATTCTTGAGTGTGATTGGAGGAGATTAGCTTGCAAAATTATCAATATTCATTAGTGCTTTATATATCCTGCCTAATCAACCAGTCAATCCAGTTGAATTACTGACAGGGCAATATATGGATCACTTCCCAACATCAATTACTTCACTTCCCATTGTGTAGCCTCCAAATGGTTGAGAAACTGATGACAGCTATAGGGGTATTCCCCAACCTGATAAAATCACCCCCTTCCCCAAGTATTACTGCAGGATCCCAGGCCTAAGTTATTGAAACCATTGTTATTTTGAGAATGGTTATGACTTAATTCAGGCCAATAAGGGAAGTTTCTTAAGGACTTTTTGGAAATGCCCTCACTTTAAACATCTGATGACCATTCAATCCCTACATAATCCCCATGAGCTGGAAAGCCTACCATCAGGAAATAGGTTGCGTAGGACTTCCCTGGTGGTACAGTAGTTAAGAATCCGCCTGCCAATGCAGGGGACACAGATTTGAGTCCTGGTCCAGGAGATCCCACATGCCGTGGAGCAGCTAAGCCCGTGCACCACAACTCCTGAAGCCAACGCACCTAGAGCCTGTGCTCTGCAACGAGAAGCCACTGCAATGAGGAGCCCGTGCACTGCAACGAAGAGTAGCCCCCGCTCAAAGCAACTAGAGAAAGCCTGTTTGCAGCAACGAAGACCCAACACAGCCAAAAATAATTAATTAATTAATTAATTAATTAAAAATAAAAGGAAATAGGTTGCGTAATAGATGTAGCCCTTAGGAGAGGATTCTGTGCTGATGCTCACCCCAGATATGGCCAAAGAGGACATTGGATAAAAGACATCATCCCAGAGGACAGAACCAGGGCTCAATAAGGGCAAGAGAAAGGGTGATCCTCTCAGGGACACAACTCTGACTACCAGTGTGGTTAACCAAAGACCTGACGCCTCTGCATGGCATAGAGGGCTCGCTATTCCTGTCTAACAGGATATGATATGTGTTTGGAACTGTATGTTGTTGCCCAGCCTCCCATTTTCCAACTCTTTAATAAGTTATCTTGTTCTTTGATTACTGGGGTACTGGAGGTTATTTATTATTCAGACATAGGCCCCCTGAGGAACTATGGCTAGAATTGGTAAAGATGATGACATAACACCCAGATTGCTGAAGTTGGTGCTAAGACCACAGTTGGACGTCTTTGGGTTGACTCCTGAGTGAATGCATCTCATGTAAGGGATGGTGCAGGAAGGTGTATGTACTGGATGTCACCGTGCACCACCCAGACCGCCCCTCCATGACCAAGCCACTCTTCCCCCACCAGCTTCCGTGAGTGATGTCTGCTAGTGCCTCACCACCAAGTCCCACCCTAGAAATTGTCCTATCTCTGAGTTAGACCTATCCTCAGGGGAAGCCTGCATCCAGCATTACTCACATGGGGGCAGGGGTGCGGAATGAGGGGTGGAACAAAGGCCTCAATGAAGGACAGCTCCCTGCCCACCTCGCCCCACAGGCTCTGTTAAACAGCATCCCAAGTCAAGTTCTCCCTCTGCCCAATCCTAACCTCACTCACAGTGGTTAATCTCAAGAGTACTACCCAATAACTTTCCTACACCAAAATTCCTATCTCAGAGTCTATTTCCTGGAAATTCGAACTAAGATAATAAATGATACTGTAGGAGCAGTTCCACGTGTAGATGTATTTCTGCTGTATCTGTGGGAAGGAAGGTGATCTCCGCGTCTTACTCTTCCGCCATCTTCTCTCCTCCCTCAATAAATGATACTGATAATAACTTTGGGGAATACTTAGCGAGGACTTATCATGTACCAGCCACTCTTCAAAGTGTTTCACATGTATCAACTCACTTAATTCTCACAAGCCCATGTCATAGGTGCTATTACTAACCTTGTTTTATCGATGAAGCAAAATGAAGCACAGAGAGGTTAAGCAAGCTCTCCAAGGTCACACGGCCAGCTGTTAAGTGCCAAAGCTGAGATCTAAGCCTAGGCATTCTTTTTTTTTTTTTAATACATATGTATTTTTAAAATTTATTTATTTATGTATTTATTTTTGGCTGCATTGGATCTTCATTGCTTTCTCTAGCAATGACCTGAGTTGCGCGGGCTTTCTCTAGTTGCGGCGAGTGGGGGCTACTCTTCATTGCGGTGTGTGGGCTTCTCATTGCGGTGGCTTCTCTTGTCTCAGAGCATGGCCTCTAGGTGCGCAGACTTCAGTAGTTGTGGCACGCAGGCTCAGTACTTGTGGCACACGGGCTTAGTTGCTCTGCGGCATGTGGGATCTTCCCAAACCAGGAATCGAAACCACGTCCCCTGTGTTAGCAGTAGGACCACTGTGCCACTAAGGAAGTCCTAGCCTAGGCACTCTGTTTTGAGATTTCTGTGCTCTCAACTGTGCTGCCTCTTAAACAATTGGGATAGTACTTACTATGTGCTGACCACTTCCACATCCAGTACCACTGCTGAGACATCCAGGGCCAAGAAAAATATCACGTTGCCACAAGAAGCAGCCACAGTCCAGATAAAGTTTGGTGGTGGGCTCACCCACTCTCAGAGATCCCTGGATCATCCCTGGCCTCCTGGGCTGTCTCAGAAGGAGCAGTCATCAGCCATACTGAGGGCACCAGAGAGCAAAGGCTCCTCAGTGCAGATTAAAGACTCTGGTGCCTTCTTTAAGCAAAGAATATGACAGGGCCAGTGGCCACTGAGGGCAAGAAGAAGACTCAGAGGGAAGCCAAGATTCTGAAAAATCTCAGGCAGTCTGGCTCCACAGCCAGTGCTGTTCATACTATACCCATTGTTTCTCAGCAAGGAGGAAGAAGGGGCACCTGTAAGGATGCTAACGAGCCCAAAGGGGGGCTAGAGTGGACTCCAATATCTGTTCTACCCCCGCCCTACAGTAGCAACCATATTCTTTTTTTTTTAATTTTTATTTTATATTGGAGTATAGTTGATTAACAATGATGTGTTAGTTACAGGTGTACAGCAAAGTGATTCAGTTATACCCATACAAGTATCCATTCTTTTTCAAATTCTTTTCCCATTTAGGTTATTACAGAATACTGAGCCTAGTTCTGACTGCTATACTGTAGGTCCTTGTTGGTTATCTATTTTAAATATAGTAGTGGGTACATGTCAATCCCAAACTCCCAATCTATCCCTCCCCACCCCACACTTACCCCCTGGTAACCATAAATTCATTCTCTGAGTCTGTGTTTCTGTTTTGAAAATAAGTTCATTTGTATCATTTTTTAGATTCCGCATATAAGCCATATCATATGATATTTGTCTTTCTCTGTCTGACTTACTTCACTTAGTATGATAATCTCCAGGTCCATCCATGTTGCTGCAAATGGCATTATTTCATTCTTTTTCATGGCTGAGTAATATTCCATTGTATATATGTACCACATCTTCTGTATCCATTCATCTGTCGATGGACATTTAGGTTGCTTCCATGTCCTGGCTATTGTAAACAGCTCTGCAATGAACATGGGGGTGCATGTATCCTTTCGAACCATGGTTTTCTCTGGATATACGCCCAGGAGTGGGATTGTAGGATCATATGCAACCATGTTCTTCAGGAAGATAACCTTGTTGAATCTCCATCCTGCTTTCCAGATGTTAGTTCAGGAACTCGGGCCTCAGCTTAGCACATGACATTGCCCTGGCCACAAGGATTGTAGCAAGAATTAATGTGAAATGTGTTAGGGACATTAGGAAAGTTTCCTTGAACTCATAGTCGGTTATCTCACCACTTGCCTAAGAAGGATGTGGGCATGGAGGTGACAAGATAAAAGGAAATGGTGCTGGTGTCCCCGGGTTAAGTCAGCCCAGAAGCTTGCGTTTCCACCGCACTTGTAGCTGCAGAAGCCAGTAAGTCTTCCTTGCTGGTTAAGTCGGTGTGAGTTGGACTGTCTTTGCCTGCATGTGATATGATAGAAGGGGCATCTCCAGACTTCACTCACACCACCGCTCCTCCAGACCTATCGATGTTCTTATGAGACAGACAATTGGGAAACTGCTTAATGCATTTATTTTTTTTTTATAGAGTATTAGTTCAGAACTCTTTTGGTTGCAAGTGACAAGAGTGAATTTTAGCTATCTTACACAAAAGAAAGAACTTTCTGGAAAATCAGGACACATCACAGAATCCAAGGACTGAGCCCCCACTGGGCATCAGGAATAAACTAAAGCCTGAAGCACTGTAGAGAATCCAAGGTCTTCCTCATTCTCCGTGTCTCCCCAGTGCTTCTGCATTTTTCTTATTGCCAAAGGCTTTCTCTATTCTGCAGTCCACAATGAAGAACATAATGACACAAAGCTTCAGAATTTTACAAGTTACAGCCAATGCAGAGAGGAACTGATTCATTTTCTCTCCCTCCCTCCCTTCCTTCTCTATATTTTGAAATCTCTCTGCCCGAATTTTGAAATGCCTATGGAACAGAATTCTCAGCCCAGCTTGGGTCAGGTAGCCATCCCTGAACTAATAAACAGTGGCGGGGGGCTTCCCTGGTGGCGCAGTGGTTAAGAATCTGCCTGCCAATGCAGGGGACACGGGTTCGAGCCCTGGTCCAGGAAGATCCCACATGCTGCGGAGCAACTAAGTCCGTGCGCCACAGCTACTGAGCCTGCTCTCTAGAGCCTGTGAGCCACAACTACTGAGCCCACGCGCCACAACTACTGAAGCCTTTGCACCTAGAGCTGGTGCTCTGCAACAAGAGAAGGCACCACAATGAGAAGCCCGCGCATCGCAACAAAGGGTAGCCTCCACTTGCCACAATTAGAGAAAGCCCGCAGATAGCAACGAAGACTCAATGCAGCCAAATAAATAAATAAAAATAAAGTAAAAAACAAAAACAAAAACAAAAACAGTGGAGGGTGGCTGGGGGCGGGGTGTTGGGTGCAAGGTCATTTCTAGGAAAGTGGTTACTCTTGCTAAACCGAAAGGATAGGGTAGGTGGAGAGAACAATAAACGGAAAAGAAGTTGCCAGCGATATTCCTATGAATAATGAAAGGGAATGCAAGAAAATGAAAGCAGTTTTACCAGGGCTATGGGATTATTTATGAAGTTATTCTCTTAAATTCTATACTTTAGAACAGAAAACACAGAGCAGCAATTAAACTGAAACGTCATTGTCATACAGACCCGTGTCTACCTTCCAGCTCCACCACTTACAAGCTGCATGGTCTTATGCCAGTTATTTAAGTTCACATGGAGGTAGTAATACCGGTTTAAGAGTGAAGGATGAAATGAGCTAAGCTATGTAATGTACTTCGCACTTAAACGGCACATGGTAAGTGCCTTATAAGTAGTAGCTAACGTTATTTATGAATTTTCTTTAACTGATTAAAATACCACTTCAACACAAATCAAAAGTGGAAAAGGGAGGAAATTTCTGCTGTTTGTCTGAAAACCAAGTCATAACTGATTGGTACTGGGAAAAACAGTCTTTGCTAGGGCCTGTGGGTGAGACCGCGCCGGCGGCTTCCTCTACCTTGGAGGGCAGAGGTTCACGAGATATGAAGTCTGCAGCCCCGCCCTGCTGTATCGGAATTTTTCCACAGGGGATTTGACAATAACAGAACTATTAGCAGCATCTCCTTGAGAGCCATCTGGCATTGATTTTTCCACTGTTGCCTGAAGGAGTACTCTCCAGAGCCTGAAAGTGAAGGAAACACTGATCCTTCTCTTACCTCTGCAACTGCTGACCTACAATCCCCTGATTTTTCTGTATTCTCTTTGACACAGAGACAAGCTAGAAGGAGGCCACCGCTATGCCATAGAAAAGGCCATTATTTCTGAGTTAGGCCAGGGGCACCACAGTGGTTCAGTTTACAATTCGTGTTTAGTTTTTATTCCTGTAAGTTTTATGTTTAGGATAGAATTGACTCATAATTAATGTTAATTTTATATTATTCTAACATAAAAATTTTCCATTTAAATTTTGCTTGTCCTTTGCATTACTGCTACTCTACCATCACTATTGATAACTTCAGTTTTTGACCAACCTTTTGGCTACTCATTCTTATCTGGCAATGGAGTTCCAGATGATTCTCTGAAGCAAATCTAATAAAGCAGTATTTCCATTAAATCTTTTTTTTTTTTTTAAACATGGGGGTGATTTCTTAATTTATTTATCTATTTATTTATTTTTGGCTGTGTTGGGTCTTCGTTTCTGTGCGAGGGCTTTCTCTAGTTGTGGCAAGCGGGGGCCACTCTTCATCGCGGTGCGCGGGCCTCTCACTATCGTGGCCTCTCTTGTTGCGGAGCACAGGCCCCAGATGCGCAGGCTCAGTAGTTGTGGCTCACGGGCCTAGTTGCTCCGTGGCATGTGGGATCTTCCCAGACCAGGGCTCGAACTGGTGTCCCCTGCATCGGCAGGCAGATTCTCAACCACTGTGCCACCAGGGAAGCCCACATTAAATCTTTTGAGTGTGTTAGTTTATGTATTACAGTTAGCAGTTGTAAATACAAAGGTTAAATATAAGGTGAATATAGAGCTGCTTATTTCTCTTTTTTTGAGTGGAATCATCTTTGATTAGACTCATATGTAAATTTTAAAATTTATTTTTAAAAATGACAAACTGTATTGGTGTGTTTCTTTTTTAAATTAATTTTTATTGGAGTATAGTTGATTTACAATGTTGTGTTAGTTTCAGGTGTACAGCAAAGTGAATCAGTGATACATATACATATATCCACTCTTTTTTAGATTCTGTTCCCATATAGGTCATTACAGAGTATTGAGTAGAGTTCCCTGTGCTATACAGTAGGTCCTTATTATCTATTTTATATATAGTAGTGTGTATGTGTCAATCCCAGTCCCCTCCCCCATTTCCCTCCATAAGTTTGTTTTCTACATCTGTGACTCTATTTCTGTTTTGTAAATAGGTTCACTTGTACCGTCTTTTAAGATTCCACATATAAGCGATATCATATGATTGATATGCTTCTGATCACAAAATTGCTTGCTAAAAAAAAAAAATGCTCAGTAGACCCTCGTTGGCATTTTAATAGTGACTGGTTTTACATATTGGATGGGAAGCCAGTTTTATACTGGGACCAATAAGAGAAGAAAATAGGCCAATACAATTCATTAGAGGTATATACATACACTACAAAACAATTGTGGCACATTCTTTTTTTTTTTTTGTGGCACATTCTTAACATGCTGGATCGAATTGCCTGGTGCCCTGAAGAAGGACTTATGGATTTAAGTTAATTCTCTTTGTATGATCTTTTATATAAATCTTGGATATTGTGCTTTTAATAAATTTCCATTTACAGTGATGATATGTTATTTTGGTATACTCCAACTGAAGTTGGAGAACTGCTACACTTTTAATAATCCCAGTTGAAGTCTTAAAATTAATAAACTTACTCCAGTGTCCATTGGTCCACAACACCTCTTCTTTCAACATGTGCTGCTAACTGTAAAGGGACACAAAGTGACCCCACTCAGCCAGCACCTCACCTAACCTGTCCAGGCACCATCTGGAAAAAGGCTCTGTGTATCTAGCACGGCACCTGGAGGGCTGCTTCACAGCATGTCCTCATCCTGGCCCAGGGGTATGCACCTAATTCCCAGGTGGACCATGTCTCTCCACCCTGTCCCACTTTTCCTATTGCTTGTGCAAAAGATCAGAAGACCAAATACAAACAGAGGAGGAAAAAGAGGAACACAAGCACTGCATAGAACGTATTTATTCTAGAACTTTCTTATAGACAGTAGTTGTTTACTTCAACATCTGAGGACACCACTGGTCTTTCACATGGTGCAACTGATATGGATTTGGATATAATGTCAAAAAAATGACACCCACAACCCTTACTGCTATGCTATTTTTTAAGAGGAGAAGTTGTTCTTCAGTTTGAGGCACAGAAAAAGAGCTCTTACCATTAATTTTCCCAGAAATTTCTTCATAAAATTCATACAGTAGCTGTTGTTGCCACTCCAGATCATTGGAATTTAACCTCTAACATAATTTCTGTGTTTCTTTTTCAACTGACGTACCTTTCAAATTGTGAGGGCATAGGCTAGAAATAAATGGTGTGTTAGACCTATTTGTATGCTTGAGTTGTCCATTTGTAAAGTGGGAATAACAAAGTTTACACCTGCTTTATTCTAGGGACATCTTTAATACTGTAAGATATTTTCAGTTACCTATGTTATGCCTTAAAAAAATCAAGTCTGTTTTCACCATATCCTATATTATTTTCTGGATTTGGGAACTCAGAGTGTCAACCTAAGGAAACTAACAGCATAAATAAAACAGACTCAGTCCTACCTATATATCTGATGCTATAATGGGAAAAACCTGACACCTGTAACCTTGCATAGTGAGCACAAACATAGACTTAGGAGGCTGAGCTATGTGGTGCCAAACTCTGGCTCTGCCACATGGGGATTGTTCGACTTTGGAGAAGTTACTCTCTTAGGCTAAATTTTGAAAAGGGGATCAGAAAGAAATATGTCATTGTAAACATTCAACTATACACACACATATGTATATAAACGCACATGTATGTATATGAATGTATACATGGCTTAATTGTTATAATACTGACATATACATACATCCATATATGTACTTGGCATTAAACATTGTGCATGATTTGTAGTAATCAATCAAAATAGTGTCTGTTGGGCTTCCCTGGTGGCGCAGTGGTTAAGAATCTGCCTGCCAGTGCAGGGGACACGGGTTCGAGCCCTGGTCCGGGAAGATCCCACATGCCGCAGAGCAACTAGGCCCGTGAGCCACAACTACTGAGCCTGCACTCTAGAGCTCGTGTGCCACAACTACTGAGCCCGCGTGCCACAACTAGTGAAGCCTGCACGCCTAGAGCCTGTGCTCCGCAACAAGAGAAGCCACTGCAATGAGAAGCCTGCGCACCACAACGAAGAGTAGCCCCCGCTCGCTGCAACCAGAGAAAGCCCGCGCACAGCAACAAAGACCCAACACAGCCAAAAATAAAAATAAAAAATAAATAAAAATAAATTTATAAAAAAAATAGTGTCTGTTGTTATCTTTATTATCTGATAGCTTAAAGAAGACTTCCATAATGGGAGCATATTTATATACACTCATGTGTACCAATAAAGTATATTTTTGCCTTCCCCAGGTGAAAAGACATAATTTATCTATATTATTTGCTTATAATGGCAGCACAGAAAGCAATCACATTTTTTTGGAATTAAAGCCTGAAACATTGACATTATTCTGTGATAAAAGATGGATAATTGTGTAGGTAATAGAAGAATAGTCAATGGCAAATGTTGGTGTGCAAAATCACAAAGAGATCTTATATTTGTATGCAATTAATCATGGACTACTTTGTTAATATTGCTTCTAATTTTGTTTTAAACTACTATTTAAATCATTTATTGTTACTTATCTTTTCATCATTTGTGATCTTGCCTCCCCAAATAGACTATGTCGCTTATAAATATGCCAATGCTTTCCGAGTACTTAATGCCTTAATTTTTCTTTCAAATGTGTCCATTTGAAATGTTGAAGGATGCAGTGTAACTGCTTTCACTTCACTGGAAATCAGTCTGCTAATCTGCAAAATGAGAGAACTGGGTCAGAAACCCTCTATGGTCCTTTCCCATTCTAGGCATGCCATGATTTCATGTTCATTGAAGTAGAACACCCCAAATGTGGATTTGGTTCAAACATTACTCAGTTGTGCTGTCCACTGAAAGTTACAGAAATATTTCACCGAGTTATTCCTGGAGTCAGACAGCATGTTTTGAGAATATGCTGTAATGTGACTGTCCATGGTTGCAGAAAATGGCAATGGTCAGAAAGGCACGGGGACAGCTGCCCCTAAGATGCTACCTGGGAAACCTAGCAACAAACAGCAGTGAGATTGCTTAGCAGGAAAACTGAGGACAGTATTCAAGTGTGAAAAACCAATTATGCTGAAAGCAGAGACGAAGATTTAGGACCTCACCTGGGGGGGAACTCATAAGTCTTTCATTCAGCAAAACTTCATTTGTGATGATGTTCTTCTCCCTTTAAGAAGAGAATCGTGCCTCATTGTACCATCAAATGACACTTCAGATTGTGGAGGTGTGCTAACACCATTCAGGATCACACGTTGGATGCCCGTATTTCTGACGAACACTGTGAATCTTTATTACTCTCGATAGGTTTATAGGTAGGAATTTTTAAATTGTCTTTGTAAATACAGAGATATGTATGTTTCGGTGCCATGGTATTTACCAGTGTAATCTCATCCAGTATTGAGGAGGCAGGGTCAAGGTGGTGGACAGATTACATAAGCAACGCATGTAAATAACTCTCTCCTGGAAACTGACATCTCTGCTGTTGTCAAAGTAACCCAAAGGATCTGCTGCTTGCCCATCATGTGGAACCACATTTCTCAAGGAATGGTCCACTGACCCCCTGCATCAGAACCAGCTGGGGTACTGTTAAAAATGCAGCTTCCATAGCTCACTCCTGGCTCCCTGAATTGAAATATCTTGGAATGAGGCCATTTTAATAAACTCCTCAGGTGATTCTGATGCTACATAAAGTTTGAGAACCCTTGACATGAACAGAGTGACTTGTCAAAATCGCAGTATGGCCATTTCACTCTTCTACCTAACCTCCTAACTGGCTCCGCTCAGCCACAGAAGCGAGTTGAAATTTTTTCACCTGTCAAATACAGCTTTCATGATATAACCTCTGCCTAGGTCTCTGTTTTTTTTCTCTCCTTACCGCCTGCTGTGTGCTTAAAATTGCAGCAACAGAGAACTGCTTGTAGACTCGGACAGAGCATGCTGCTGCTTGCCTCCTTACCTGTGCTCACCAGGTCCTCTATCTGGAATGCTCTGCCCTTCTATCTTTCATTCCAGATTCCCTCTATTTGGAATGCTCTTTCTTTCTCCTCCCCTTCATTACATTCCACCTGGGCTAAGTCAGCACCAATAATGATCTTTCTCTGTATAGATTGGTCTTATCATATTGAATAACAAAAGTAATGCTATTTTTCTGTCCACCTTACCTACTTGGCTATGAAAGGCCTTGAGAACACAGAATAAATATGTAAGTGAGTTTGGTGGCAAGCAACAGAACTCAACTCAATAAATTAATCAAGAAAGAAAAGGAAGCACTGATAAGATACTGCATAGCTAGGAGATAAATAGGAAGTGTGTCAACTGTACTTAGGAAGGACAGACACCAGGGAAGCTGCAGATCCCAGCAACAGGAACTCCTACTCAGGACAGGGGAGGGCAATGAGGGCTACAAAGCAGACACATGATTGGTGGCCCCACTGAGGTCATGTGAGATGACGAAAAGTCAGTTCCTCCAAAGGAAGAGGATGTGGTGCTGTTACTGAAAAAGGTTAGGAGATACTGGGCAGACAAAAACAACAGCTTCCACTCCACTGAGTCTTTTGTTTTTTAATAAATAAATTTATTTGTTTGTTTGTTTATTTATTTATTTTTGGCTGTGTTGGGTCTTTGTTGCTGCGCATGGGCTTTCTCTAGTTGAGGCGAGCGGGGGCTACTCTTCGTTGTGGTGTGCAGGCTTCTCATTGCAGTGACTTCTCTTGTTGCGGAGCACAGGCTCTAGGCGCGCAGGTTTCAGTAGTTGTGGCTCGTGGGCTCTAGAGCACAGGCTTAGTAGCTGTGACGCACGGGCTTAGCTGCTCCGCGCTATATGGGATCTTCCTGGACCAGGGCTAGAAGCCGTGTCCCCTGCATTGGCAGGCAGATTCTTAACCACTGCGCCACCAGGGAAGTCCCTCCATTGAGTCTTGCTCCTGCTTGTGTCCCCAGAGTCTAGTGAGGAGTGTGACACCCGGTAGGCTCTCCTTGGATGTTTGCTGAATAAACAAAGCCAGAGATAACTAACATTTATTTAATACTACCTGTCAGGCAATGAGCAAGGGTTTCAACATTATTGCATTTGACCTCTCACAACAGTTCTACAAGTAAACATTATCTGTGTTTTGAAAATGAGGAAACGAAACCAAAGAAGTAACTTGCCAAGGTCACTCAGCAAGAGAAAGAGCTAGGATCTTGAACATGTACTGCACTGCCGTCCCCCAGTGAGAAATATATAATGCTTTTTCTCCATAAGAAGTGTAACATCTCTTTTTTCAACAATATCCCTGTTTAGTTAACAGTGTCTTAGAGATACCTCCCATGTTATCCCAGGGAAGGCCAGTATTGCATAGTGGTTAAATTCATAGGTACTGAGAGAGATTTCCTGGATTGGACTCCCAGCTCTGCTTTTTACCATGAATGTGATCTGAGGCAAGTTTTTAACCTATCTGCACCTCTGTTTCTCTAGAAAATCAGGAGGACAAAATTAGTTACCTATGTCATAGGGTTACCACGAGGATTAAATTAGTTACTGTATATAAAGCTCTTAGCTTAATACCTGATATATAGTTAAGTGCCATAAAATTTTGCTTGTTCTTTTTATTACTGCATTGCCTTCCATAGAATGTGTGTATCATAATATATTTAATCATTCCCCATGGAAATTTTGTTAGCTGTGTATTTTTGATATTATAGACAATGCTTCAAAGAACATTTCTGTTTATATCTCCTTGTTATATGTTTGTCTACACATTAGTTCAAGGATTAGAATTATTGCGTTAAAGGGTATATGTATGTTAAAATTAATTTTTATCTATTACAGTACATACACAGCACAAATATCAAAATATGCAAAAGATCATGCAATAAAATTACTTCTTCCCATTCTTGCTCCCCAGCAACCAATTAGTTCCCCTCCCTTGAGGCAGTCACACTTATTCATTCCTTGTGTATATTTTTAAGGATATTAATATGCATATGCCAGTACAAATATGTGTGTGTGTGTGTATGTGTGGATGCATGCATATGGGCTTTTAAAAAATATAAATGATAGTATTCAATACATACAGTTGTGCTCCTAAAGCCTTTTTCACAACAATATATGTTGGAGAGCTTCCTTGGAGGAGAGTTACAGAGTTGCTCTTCTTTTTTAAAGACTGCATAGTAGTCCATTGTAAAGATGTACCATAATGTATTTAATCACTCTTGTATTGGTAGACATTCAAAGTATTTCCAATATTTTGCTATTACAAACAATACTATAATAAACATCCCTGTCTTTTCACCCACGTGCATTTTTAAAATGAAACACTACAAACGGGCCTAAAAATGGCAAGCTGCACATTTTTTGGAGGGGGGAAGATGGCTGCGTTGGGTTTTTGTTGCTGTGGGCGGGCTTTCTCCAGTTGCGGTGAGCAGGGGCTACTCTTCCTTGTGCGCGAGCTTCTCATTGCGGTGGCTTCTCTTGTTGCGGAGCACGGGCTCCAGGTGTGCGGGCTTCAGTAGTCGCGGCTTGAGGGCTCTAGAGCGCAGGCTCAGTAGTTGTGGCGTCTGGGCTTAGTTGCTCCGCAGCATGTGGGATCTTCGCGGACCAGGGCTCAAGCCCGTGTCCCCTGCATTGGCAGGCGGATTCTTAACCACTGCGCCACCAGGGAAGTCCAAGCTGCACATTTTTAATGGTGCTTTATCTGTTTGTTAAGTAAATTTACCATACTTTACAAAAACATTTTCCTATTATGGACATTTAGATTTCCTCTAAGTTTCTGGTATGAACAATAAACTTCAAAGAATATAGAGACGTCTTTCTCATATCTTCAACACTACTTAAAATTGTAAATTCATTTCTTTTCATTACTCCTGGAAGGAACTAAGTAAGGAAAGTATGTATTTTTTCTGGCAATTTTATTCTCCTTTTGATTTACTGAGAGATTCATCAGCCTTCTTTTTTTTTTTTTTTTAATTTTATTTACTTATTTATTTATTTATGGCTGTGTTGGGTCTTCGTTTCTGTGCAAGGGCTTTCTCCAGTTGCGGCAAGTGGGGCCACTCTTCATCACAGTGCGCGGGCCTCTCATTATCGCGGCCTCTCTTGTTGCGGAGCACGGGCTCCAGACGCGCAGGCTCAGTAATTGTGGCTCACGGGCCTAGTTGCTCAGCAGCATGTGGGATCTTCCCAGACCAGGGCTCAAACCCGTGTCCCCTGCATTGGCAGGCAGACTCTCAACCACTGCGCCACCAGGGAAGCCCCATCAGCCTTCTTGATACCAGAGATGTTGATTATAGGGCTTCCAAATTTCTTTTGTACTAACCTATACTTCTGATGCCTTTCAGGGCCTAGAGTCTGGATTGTAAATTTATTCTCTGGCTGATTCCTCCATCATCATCATCATCATTATCATCATCATTACTGTCAACTTTATAAGTTTATTAAGAGCCTTATAAATAATATCAGATGTTTAATTTTCATCTATCCTCCCAGGTCCCAGTTTCCTGCCTTAATTTATCTAATTTTTGTCTTATTCTTTTCTAAGATTCTCAGTACTTCTCATCTCTACACAAGTGCCTTAGTGAAAAGCACATGGATTTTAAAACAAAAGATCTGGTATTAAAGTCTGGATCTGCCACATATTTGCTATGTGACCTTTGCTAAGTTACATTCTCTGAGCCTATAAAATGGGAACATATAATATCTATCTTGTGAAATTAGTATTGAATTACATATATAAAGATAAATACATGTATCAGCTCCTACACGCAAGGCTCCTCCTACACGTCACATTCATTACGTCTACTCTTAGAGTAGCCGCCACAGGAGAAATAGGAAGGCCAATCCCACAGACTATGAGAAAATCAAGGAGATGATAGTATGAGATGGATGTGGTGTAGAAAGTCACCAAACTAAGACCTGAGATTTGAATTAGAGGGAGCTGAGAGTTGTGGGTGTTGGTAGGAAGTGTTCAAACAGAGCAAAAAAGCATGTATAAAGGCGCTGAGGTCAGAAAGAGCTTAGTACAGTCAAGGAATTATAAGAAGTAGAGAAATTTAGGACCATGCAGAATAAGGGAGAGAGTGATAGCAGATGGGGCCCAAAATGGTATTTTGGGAGGCCCTATTGTTGGCCTATCCAATTTCCTTATCTTCTTCTTTCCCAGTAAAGAACCCCTAATTGTATTGCTCAGACAACTGAAATGCCAAGCCTGATGGAGTATATTATGAGTTTAAGCCCGTTAGAGTACCCTCATTATCCTCTGCTGGTGACTGGTTTAAGAACCATCATGGGGCCCAGTTTAGACAAATAGGATATAAGGGGAAGTCTGCAGAGGAAGGCCCCTAGGAAATGTTTTCCTCCCACTTAAAAGGAGAAGGAGCTAATAGAAGGAAACTCTATCTTTCCTTTCTGTTTTTGGAGATGGTTGTGTGTAGATGTGATTATTGGAGCATTTCCTGCCATCTTTCTGCCATGAGGAAGACACTACTGATACACTGGGGATGGCAAAGGGCTGAGACCTTAAGGACATCTTTAACTGCTGAGCCAACTCTGGAACTGCTTCGCTCTGGACTAATTTACATATTAGATAACAAATATCCTCATTGATTAAGGTGCGTTCAGTTGAATTTATATTCCCTGCTGCTGAAGGTATTCTACTGATTATAGTTATGGAAGGAGTAAGATCATGGAGAGCTTCGTAGATCATGCTAAGGATTTGAAATGTAATCCTAAGGGTTATGGAGAGCCATTTAAGTCTTTTGAGCATGGAGTGACACAAGATAGGATATCTTTTCAAAAGGTCACTTTAGTTGCGATGTGGATAATAGATTGGACAGTGGCAATTGTGGATGCAGGTGGAGAAGATAGGAACTATTGCAACAGGTCACACAAGAGAACACAGTGGTTTAAAGTAAGTGGTGGCTGGCCATGGGAATAGAGAAAAATGAAACAATTCAAGAACTGTTGAGAGATATATTGGAGGCAGAACTGTGATTGGGGTTGATTCAATGTGAGTGAAGAAGAGGAAGAAATCAAAGATGGCTCCCAGGTGTCTGGACTGAGCTACTAGGTAGATTATGATGCCATTTACTAAGAGAGGAATAAACAACTGGAGGTAGAACAGGTGGGAAGTCACAATAATGAGTTCATTGTTGGCGGTGTTGAGTTGAAGGTGCCTGAAGCAACCAGGTGATTATATCAAGCAAGCAGTTGGGCATTTGAGTGCCTAGAGGAAAGATAAAGAGTTTGGAATCTAGATGGTAACAGAATCTATGTGATTTTTGAGATTCTTAGGTAGGGAATGAGTGATCAGAAAGGAAAAGGTCCCAAGACAGAATCCTACGATCCCTAGCACTTAGCTTTTCCATGGAGCAGGGGAGTCCAGTGAAGGAGACTGAGAAAGAACAGCCAGAAAGAAAGAAGGAAAGCCAAAGCGTGTTTCTACAAGGAGGGAGCAGTCAACACTGACAAATGCAGTTGAGAGGTGAGCAAGAAAAGGACTAAAAGGAGTCTATTAGATTTATCCGCATAAAAGCCACCCACCAGTAACACTGATGACGAAGCAGTTTTTGGACAGATAAAGTGGTCAGTTCAGAACCCAGGTTAGATGGCATAAGGATGGAGTAATTAAGAAATGAAGACCTAAAAAGTAGAGCATCAGGTCAAGAAATTTGGCCTTAAAGAAGACATAGTGTAGGAGCTGAGGGAAATGTGGGATCAAGGGAAGGTTTTTGTTTATCTTTTACAGGTAGCAATAGCTATCTTTCCTTCACTCCTATATCCAATTCATGAGCAAGCCCATTTAGGTCTTTGTCTAAAATATATCACAAACCTGTCCATCTCTCGCCTACCAC
The DNA here is from genome assembly GCF_009873245.2 of Balaenoptera musculus. Classification (NCBI taxonomy): domain Eukaryota; kingdom Metazoa; phylum Chordata; class Mammalia; order Artiodactyla; family Balaenopteridae; genus Balaenoptera; species Balaenoptera musculus. The sequence goes on from NC_045798.1 coordinate 47,722,658, forward strand.
CCAGATGACTCCCTGGTTCGGGCCATTATTATCCTCACTTGGATTCATTCAGTAGCCTCCTAACTGGTTTCTCTGCTTCCATTCTTATTTTGTTCCTGTCTTTTCCAAACCACACAGCAGTGGAAGTAAATCAAACATGGCACCTGGAATCAACCCAAACTCTTGGTCTTGCCCTGTAAGACTGGGTATGATCAGGACCGTCTCCTACCTCATTTCATCGCATTTACACCCCTGGTCCCTCATGCTCCAGCTCCACACCCTTGATTCTGGTTTTTGTTGTTGTTGTTGTTCTTGCCTCGCTCACTGTTCCCAGAGCTTCTTCCTAAATCTCTGAATGGCTGACTCCTTTTCATTATTCATGACTCTGCTCAAATGTCACCGCATCCAAGAAGTCCTCTCTGACCTTCTTACCCTCCCCGCCCCCATCCTCACTCCCTGTTTTATCTTCTTTTTGGCTCTTATCAGCTGAAATAAACTTGTTCATTTATTTATTTATTGTTGATTACTTATAGCTTCTCATTAAAAGTAAAGTCTGGGGAAAACTGGGTGAAGTTTATAGGATTATTATGTATTATCGTTTGTGTGTATTGCATATGCATATTATGTATTACCATGGATTTTTTTAAATAAAAAGAGCGTGAATTTATATCTCCAAAAAAAAAAAAAGTTTTTTAAGTAAGTTCTGCGAGAACTGGGATTTTGTTTGCTTGTTGGGAACTGTGTCCCCATCACCAGAAAGGAGTCTGGCAGTGGGCTTTAAAGCCTTATTAAACGCGTGAATTAATAAATGCTATATTTGGTCATAAATATTCAAAAGAGGATGGAGAGGGGAATACAAACAACAGCAGGAGATTCTAAGGCGACGAACCTGGACGGGGTGGGGGTCGGGAGGGTCCTAGGATTTAGCACTAGAATCCCTGTCCTAGCGTTAGGATTCGAATCCAGGTCCCAGAACTCTTTCCACTACTGCATGCTACCTCTCCATTTATGCAGTGTTGATTACATGACGGAAGTGGTGATTAGCACTTTCTTAGGAGACGCTCGTAGATCATCTTTGTGGCCTATTATGATTACAACAGTGCAGGACCCATAGGACCACCACCTTACAAGTGGGTGTTCTCTGATTGCCTTCAAACAGGACCACGCCCGCACTTTCATTCACTTGCTACAGTGGTTCGGAAGGAGGAGGCGGGCGATTGCTTGGAAGGCTCACTGCCCGCCCAGGTCCTCTGCTCTGCAGTTGAGGTGTCAGGTTTCAATCCTCCCAGGGCCACTGGACGTCGCGGCGTGCACGGTGCGGCGGCCGCCTCCGCCTCCAAGCCTAGACTTAGGCAGCGAGCGAAGGCTCACTTCAGACGCGCGGCCGCGCACTCGGCCTGCCGCAGACCGAGGCTGGGCCCCGCGGCGGAGGCTGCTTCGGGGCTGCGCTGGCTGCGCGCTCTGGGAGGCGGCGATCGCGGCTGGGCCGGGACTTCCTTCCTCCACCGCGGGACAACAAAACAAGCCGGCTGCAGGCACCGGGCTCTTGGCAACGGTTTGGGCCGGAGGCGCAGCGATGGGCTCCGTGCTGAGCAGCGATAGCGGAAAATCCGCGCCCGCCTCGGCCACCCCGCGGGCCCTGGAGCGCAGGGGGGACCCCGAGCTGCCCGTCACGTCCTTCGACTGCTCCGTCTGCCTCGAGGTGTTGCACCACCCCGTCCGGACCCGCTGTGGCCACGTGTAAGTGCCAGGGGAGCTGGGTTTGCCCGCCCACCCCCTGGGGAGGGCGATGTTAGCGGAGCCGTTGGGGATCTGGGGGTACAGAAGCCGGCTCTTGAAGGAAACTGCTGCAGGGAGAGACCTGGACCCGTCGAGTGCGGACCACGGGGAAAGTGCCCAGTCGGAAGGTGACACAGGATTTCAGGAGGAGAAAACAGCAACAAGCGGGCCCTGCAGCCCCCGTAGAGCCGCCTCCTCCCGCAGCCAAAGTGCGGAGTCCCTGGGACGGGAATTCCGGGCGCGAGAGCCGCGGGGAGCAAGGGCTTGCCGGCTGAGGAGGGTGCGCTTGGCTGGAGAAGCAGCACCCGCCTGGGCCCAAGGCAGGGGCTCCCGCCGAGCGCAGTTCCCGCTCCACTCGGTTAATCGGGCGGTGCTTCCTTCTCCGCCCGGAACCCGGGTCGGTTTTGTTTTGCTGGCTCTGTGCACGTGTTCTAGAACGCCCGCGAGGCTGGTCTCTTAAGCAAACAAGGATCTGTGCAAACTGTCTTTCCATCCCCACCTCCCTTTCCCAACACAGACACCCAAACCCCTCAAAGGTCAATCAAACGGGAACGTCCAAGTGACTTTCTGTAGTCGTTAGAGTTGAACAAGCCGCCAGGGCGGGGTCTGCGGCTTGAACGTTACCCCCCAAGCCCATGAATGCAGCAGTTTAAAACACAGCCAACCGAGTGAAGGAGGTCGCAGACTACCTGCCTTACGCACCGCCTCCCCACCGCGGTAGGAAGTAGAGATAAAAATAACTGTCTTAGAAACCACGTACACACCAACTAAAACTCGCTGTTAGCGCACAGCCGTGGTAGTTTCTAGGAAGAGTTTTAAAACAAAATCCCTTTATAAAATTGGCACGTCCTTAACGTGTGCCTGAGTAATTAGTAATAGGGGTTGGATCTATGAGTTTGTGTTCTATTTGCTTAAAAGCTTTCTTCCCGTGGATGCGTGGGTGTGTGACTGTGTGTGGGTGAGATTGGTGGGGGGCGGGTGGGGGAGGGGATTTCATAGAGCATGAGTGGAAACCCACTTAATGTCTTCTCTGGACCGCCGACTAACTAGTTTGATGAAGCCCCGAGGCAGTAAGTGCTTTCTGGCTTACCAGGAAAAAAGAAGTATCATAAATCATGAATGCAAGTGCACAAACCGTCTTTAAAAGGACTTAGGTGGTCCTTGACACCTATAGCCTAGTATCTGAGAAGCAGTTTTCAACACCGAAAAGCCCAGCAGAGAGCCAGGGAGAAAAATCTGCAGCCCACACAATGTTTAAAGAAAGAGTGTCCCTGGCCCTTCTTTTGTGGCCATATTTTCAGGGCCTGTTGTTTCAGCTCTGTACTTTAAACTCAAGGCTAATTTACCTCCTGTCTGATTACTGACGTTGTTTCCCAGCTGTCCAGATGTAGCTCATTGACATAATTCCCCAAGGCCAAGATGGAAGCCAAGATGTTATTGCGTTATATGAAATACCTTGATTGGTTCAGAGCAGTAATAACCTCAGGATACCTACCTTTAAATTTAGTCTGTATTAGCATTAAAACTTTTAGGTTGCACCGAAGACACACAGTGGGCCTCAAGTCTTGGAAGATTTTCTTTTGTAGAACTGAACTGGGCAGCTTTGCTACTGGAGATTGTTATCTTATTGTTTTCCCTGGTTTGGATTTTGAATGCTATAACTTAGTGTGTGCAGTGTTTTGCTTCTGCTAAAGAGTAATATAAATTTGCAAAATGTTGACTCCTTTGTTTAATCTTTTTCTTTGTTAGAGTGAATAGGAAACCAGCAACTGGAAAAATAGTCATGAAGTAGCACAATAAGGGCTGGACAAATTGCCTTCCCTCACTTTACTGTTCTTTGTTTTGACAAATCTATGTCCATTGTTCTGGCCAGGGGCAGAATTTCCATATTCCTACTTTTGGCAAATTTACTTGGGCCTCTTCCACTTTGTAAATGTTAACTAGAGTCCCTTCTGCTCTGGGGATGGTGAGCCTTCCTAACACTGTTTGTACTTCCTAAATGAATTACTCTCTTCCTTTGAACTTAATTTGGAAAATGAGGAAGTGCAAATGAAACCTCTACATTATCCCATACTTAAGCTAATTTCCAAACTTGCTGAACTGGGTTGTTTATGCTAATTTCTGTTTATAAACTAGTTTCAAGTCAAGCAAGTATAATATGGCAACAATACCTTGAATGAATATGTATATATGTATTGTGATGCAGTAAAACAGTGAGAGCTTCATAGCCACTAACCAGCTGTGTAATCACCACTTTGGTTAATCTTTTTGAATCTCAGCTTCTTCATTTGTAAAATAAGGTGAGTAATGGAATTTTTGAGTATTTAAAGTGTAAAAGTAGCTCATAATATAGGCTCAAAACGTTTCTTTTTTTGTTGTTGTTTAACTTTTATTGGAGTATAGTTGATTTACAATGTTGTGTTAGTTTCAGGTGTCAAAACATAGTTTCTATTTCCATCAAAGTCATTCCGTAAAACAAGCAAAAACCCATGAACAGGTTTTATTTCTTTTTTAAAAATAATTAATTAATTGACTTACTTTTGGCTGTGCTGGGTCTTCGTTGCTGTGCGCGGGCTTTCCCTAGTTGCGGCGAGCGGGGGCTACTCTTTGTTGTGGTGCGCGGGCTTCTCATTCTGTTCTGGTCATTGCGGAGCACAAGCTCTAGGCGCTCGGAGTTAGGCAGTTGTGGCTCTCGGGCTCTAGAGCGCAGCCTCAGTAGTTGTGGCGCACGGGCTTAGTTGCTCCGCGGCATGTGGGATCTTCCTGGACCAGGGCTCGAACCCGTGTCCCTTGCGGTGGCAGATGGATTCTTAACCACTGTGCCACCAGGGAAGCCTCCAGGTTTTATTTCTTATCTCTGTGTTTCTTTTGGAATAAAACTGGGCCACAAAAGATAAGTCTGTGACATTTCCAAGATGTCCCAGATAGCCTTACTTTTAGCTTAGTTCTTTTTTCATTTGGTGGACTTTAATTTAAGAAGTTCTGTTTTAATGTCTGTCATTTCAAACTGACGTTATTCATATCTCCGTATCAGTTGTAAAAGTAGATTTGGGGGAAAAGACTTCCTACCTCTGCCTTTTTTCTATTATCAGTGAGCTGGGGAAAGAGGGAGTAGATGAGTTGAAACTGCATAAGGGAAACGAAAACGGAATCTGATTTACATTTAAAAGAAATATTCAAGAAATTTGGTATGGTAGATACCGAGGGAGACAAAGGTCGAAGACAGAGATATAGGGGGACAGAGTTTAGCTCAGGAGGAAGTTAATGAACTCACAATTAGGCCTGTTGAATGTACAGTAGTCTGATAGGGAGACATCTAAATGGAAATGTCCCAAAGGCACTGGGAAAGTGGGTTTAGGGACAGAGCTCAAGGCTGGAGCTAAGGGAGTTACCCAAAAAGGGTCAAGAGGTTGAGAATGGGCCTAAGAGAGCTAAATACAAACCAGAGCAGACCATACAGTACAAAGAGCCACATCGTCATAGACCTGAGTTGGGTTGAGTTGCTCCAAGTCACAGAATTTGCCTAATTTTTTTAAATGAAACTGTTAAGGATAGTTCTGAAGTGCTTTCTGGTAAATGGATTAAAATGTTCCATTTGTGGTCAAGTATGATCATCAAATTCATGGTTCTCTAAGTAGAGTCTGAAGGTTTCCTGATGTGTTTTAAACTGACCCAGAAATAGACATCAGTGCTTTCATTCTTTTTTTTTTTTAATTTTAGTATATTTTATTTTATATTAGAATTTTTATTGAGGTAAAATTGACATATAACATTATATTAGTTTCAGGTGTATGGCATAATGATTAAATTTTTGTAAATATTGCAAAATGATCACCACCAGAAGTCTAGTTAACATCTGTCAGAATACATGGTTATAAAATTTTTCTTTCTTGTGATGATAACTTAAGATCTACTCTCTTTTTTTCCTAATTAATTAATTAATTTATTTATTTATTTATTTTTGGCTGCATTGGGTCTTTGTTGCTGCACACGGGCTTTCTGTAGTTGGGGTGAGCGGGGGCTACTCCTCGTTGCAGTGCACAGGCTTCTCATTGCAGTGGCTTCTCTTGTTGCAGAGCACGGGCTCTAGGCACACGAGCTTCAGTAGTTGTGGCACACGGGCTCAGTAGTTGTGGTGCATGGGCTTAGTTGCTCTGTGGCATGTGGGATCTTCCCAGACCAGGGATAGAACCGGTGTCCCCTGCATTGACAGGCGGATTCTTAACCACTGCGCCACCAGCGAAGTCCCAAGATCTACTCTCTTAGCATCTTTCAAATAAGCAATACAGTATTATTAACTATAGTCACCATGCTGTATATTACATCCCATGACTTACTTATTTTATAACTCAAAGTTTGTACCTTTTGACTCCCTTTACCCTTTTCACTTCCAAAGCCCACAGTGCTTTCATTCTTACAGGAGATACGCAATCCCAAAGACTTCTTTTTAACCTAAGATTAAAGCTACTTATCCTATTATTTATTATAATATTTATACATATTTTCTATCAGTGAGGATTCTCCAGAGAAACAACCAATAGGTTATATATAAATATATGGAGAGAGAGAGAAAGAGAGATTGATTTTAAGGAATTGATTTACATTATTGAGGATAATCGCTCTACTTGAAGTCAACTGATTATAGATGTTAACCACATCTACAACATACCTTCACAGCAACATTTGCTTAAGTGTTGAATTAAACTGAGTACTATAGGCTGGCTAAGTTGATACATAAGACTAACCATCACATCTTTTCAACAGGCTTTTAAGGGTTATTAAAATCTGGTGATCAAAACCAAAAATTAGATCATTATCAGGCTTTACTAGAAGACACTTCAGAATTCTCTTAAGAAGCCTGACTATCGGGCAGCTGTGCACACACCTACATGTTGCTCAAGCAGACAGTAGGAATCCACAGTTTTCTTAAAATTAAAGTCATTGTTTATTTAGCTTCATCATTATCATTTTAGTTTGCTGTGGGTTGTTTGGTTAGACCTACTGTTGCATGGGGTGCATTCGTTTTTTGATCCAGCCAACGTGGCCTGCTCTGTGCTGAGCACACAGACACAAAGGCTTATCCTTTTGGAGTTTGCATTCTTATGAGGAAGATGGACAATAAACAAGATACAGGTGTTAAGTATGTAGTTTGTTGTATAGTGTTAAGGATTAAAAAAATAAGACAAAGAAGTGAGATAGGAAGTATGTGGGTGTTGCAATATTAGGATATTTAGAGCAGTGCATCTTAAATTATCTGTTGTAAAGAACCTCTGAAGTGTTTTGTTTTAATTTCCAGCCCATCATAGACCAATAATTTTATAAAATAAAAAATGTATTGTGGAAAAATGAAATTTAAAAATACCAAAGATAGGGAGTTCCCTGGCAGTCCAGTGGTTAGGGCTCGGTGATTTCAGTGCTGTGGCCCGGGTTCCGTCCCTGGTTGGGGAACTAAGATCCCACAAGCCATGAAGTACGGCCAATAAAAAAAAAAAAAGATATATAAAATACAAGCCGTCATTTGAAAAATTGTTATTAGATTCAACAGCATAATATTACTCTGTCAGATTCCTATACAATTTTCTAAATATTACTTCTCTCAATTTCTATTCTTAATTAAGCATGGACTCTTAATAAACAGGGCCTTATTTTGTACAGTGTTGGTCCAGAGGAAAGCAGGAGGTGAGGAAGCTAGTTTGACTGGTGTGGGGACATTTATAAGAAGTTTGCCTTTTCCTCTGAGTGAGGATTTTGAGCAGATTCATGGCTTGAGCTGATTTAAAAGCATCTCTCGGGCTGCTGAGAATAGTCTGTAGAGGGAGGAGCAAGCTGAAGAGATTGAGTTCAGAGGCCGCCGTAGTAATCCAGGTGGGAGAGGACGGGGCCAGCATGGGGACTGTGGGGGTGATGAGAATAGTAGGGCTATAGAGATGTCTTTGAAGGTGCTGGTAACACGATGGATTTGATGCGGAGCGTGGAAGAAAGTGAAGAATCAAGGATGGCTGCAAAGTGCTTGGCCTGAGCGAAGGCTGGAGCCGCTCTAACTGAGATGGGAGAGACTAAGAGGAGGGGATGAAGATCACGGTTAAGTCAAGAGTTCAGTTACTGACAAGCCAAGTTTGAGACAACCGAGTGGAGCTGTTGAGTGGACAATTGGATATGTGAGCTTGGAGTTCAGAGGAGGAGCTGGGCTGTAGATAATAAACTTGGGAATCATAAACATATACTCAATATAAATCCATGGGACTGGATGAGCTCATCAAGGAGTTAAGTATAGTTAGAAAAGAATAGAGGTCCAAGGACTGAGCAGCGGTGCCCACCGATATTTAGAAGCTGGGACATGGGAACTTCCCCAGTGGCGCAGTGGTTGACTCCGCACTCCCAATGCAGGGGGCCCGGGTTCGATCCTTGGTCAGGGAACTAGATCCCACATGCAGGCCGCAGCTAAGAGTTCGCAGGCCGCAACTCTTAAGGAGCCTGCCTGCCACAACTAAGACACAGTGCAACCAAATAAATAAATAAATAAATAAATAATTTTAAAAAGAAGAAGAAGAAGAAGCTGGGACATGGAAGCCAGAAAAGCAGCAGCCAAAGGAGAGGAAGGAAACCCCCAGGTGTCCTGGAGGCTGAGTGAGTGCAAGAAGTATTTTCCAGGGAAGAGGGACCCGCTGAATCCAGTGCTGCTTTAAAGGTCGAGTACGTGATAGAGATGGGGGAGTAGAGAAAGCCCTTTCGTGAAGTTTAGAGGCAAAGGGAAGAGAGAAATTGGGCAATAGCTGGAAAAAGAAGTGGGATCAAGAGAATTTTCTTTTAAAAGAAGAATGGAATATTTTGTATGCTGATGGAAATGAACCAATAGTGAGGGAAATTTTGATGCACAGGAGAGAAGAGAATTGCAGAGCTAGGATTTACAGTGGGGGGCTTGGCCTTAGGCAGGAGAATGGACAGTTCATCCATTTAAGAGGCTGTAGAATATTAAATGGGCACAGATGCTAGTAGTTGAATTGAAGTAGTGGGAGTTCGTGGAAGGTTCCCATCTGATTGCAACTTATGTTGACATAATATTTGACCTGTGATTTGATTTTTTTTTGAAGTATAGTTGCTGTACAATATTATATGTTACAGGTGTACAATATAGTAATTCATAATTTTTAAAGGTTATACTCCATTTAGTTATAAAATATTGGCTATATTCCCCGTTTTGTACAATATATCCTTGTAGCTTATTTCATACCTAATAGTTTGTACCTCTTAATCCCCTACCTCTAAAGTGCCCCTCCCCCTTCCCTCTCCCCACTGATAACCACTAGTTTGTTCTCTGTGAGTCTGCTTTTTTTTTGTTATATTCTCTAGTTTGCTGTATTTTTTAGGTTCCACATGTGATATCATACAGTATCTGTCTTTTTCTGTCTGACTTATTTCACTTAGCATAATGCTCTCCAAGTCCATCCATGTTGCTGCAAATGGCAAAATTTCGTTCCTTTTCTATGGCTCAGTAGTAGTCCATTCGTTTTCTTCATCCATTCATCTGTTGATGGACACTTAGGTTGCTTCCATATCTTAGCTATTGTAAATAATGCTGTTATGAATGTTGGGGTGCGTGTATCTTTTCAAATTAGTGTTTTCGTTTTTTTCAGATATATACCCAGGAGTGGAATTGCTGGGTCATAGGGTAGATCTATTTTTAGTTTTTTGAGAAACTTTCATACCATTTTCTTACAGTGGCTGCACCAATCTACATTCTCACCAACAGTGTACGAGGGTTCCCTTTTCTCCACATCCTCTCCAACATTTGTTATTTGTGTTCTTTTTGATGATAGCCATTCTGACAGGTGTGAGGTGATATTGTGGTTTTGATTTGCATTTCCCTGATGATTAGCAAGCTTGAGCATCCTTTCATGTGCCTGTTGACCTGTGATTTGATTTTAAGATGAAATCATCCAGGCCCCTGATGCTAAAACAAATGTATATAGAATGCTTCCTCCTTCTAATGTACTTGGGTAAGCATCACTTAAAATAGGATGATTGGAGTCTTTTGTACCATCAAGACCCAAAACTCTTGAGAGCCGTTGCTCTAATAAAGGAATGCTACTTTCCGCATTGCCACTCCTTTTAAAGGTCTGGCGCTTAGTAGGTGTTAAGTATTTTGAATTAATGAATGACTCTGAGACAAAATTTGGGGGACTTCCCTGGTGGTCCAGTGGTTAAGAATCCACCTTCCAATGCACGGGACGCAGTTTGATCCCTGGTCGGGGAACTAAGATCCCACGTGCGTGCTGCAACTACTGAGCCTGCACACTGCAACTACAGAGGCCACGTGCTCTGGAGCCCGGGTGCCACTACTGGAGGGAAGCCCAAGTGCTGCAACCAAGAGCCTGTGCACTGCAATGAATGATTCGTGCCGCAACTAAGACCCGATGCAGCCAAAAATAAATTAATTAATTAATTTAAAAATAATAATAATAAGACAAAATTTGGGGCTTCCCTGGTGGCGCAGTGGTTAAGAATCCGCCTGCCAATGCAGGGGACACGGACGGGTTCGAGCCCTGGTCTGGGAAGATCCCACATGCCGTGCAGCAACTAAGCCCGTGCACCACAACTACTGAGCCCGCATACCACAACTACTGAAGCCCGCGTGCCTAGAGCCCGTGCTCTGCAACAAGAGAAGCCACTGCAATGAGAAACCCGCGCACCAAAACAAAGAGCAGCCCCTGCTTGCCACAGCTAGAGAAAGCCCACGTGCAGCAACGAAGACTCAACGCAGCCAAAAATAAATAAAAAATAAATTTATTTTTTTAAAAAAAGACAAAATTTGGATACTTTGGTGAGCACAACTTTGGACAACCATTTCATAGTGCCAGCCAGCTGGTGCTATGGAGTTTGAGTCATAGAGAGGAGTCCCATGATAGTTTTTGAACTCCCTTTCTTTTATAGGGTTACTCATCTGTGCCTGTATTACCGAGAATTTTAGAAAGATGTAATAAGCTGGCCTGAAATTTGCCTCATCTGGTGGTTGAACTGCTCTGTGTTACTTAGCAACATTAGTGTTGTCGTAGGCACATTAAATATTAGTGATCTATTAAATTACATATTCTCCAACAAACAGAACCTAAATAATGTAGCAGACTGAGTTTTTACACCGGGATTCTCTTTAGCACCTGACTACTGGTCCTAGGACCAGCAGCATTGCAGAATCTCAGCCCCCAACTCAAATCTGCTGAATCGCAATCTGCATTTTCACAAGATGCCCATGTGATTTATATGCATTTTAAGATTTGAGAAGTACAGCCTCAGATAACCCTATTTAATTGACATAAGGTACTGCAAGTTGAGGACAGTGTTTGAGGGTTATAGAGAGGCACCCCTGTAAGACTGTAGATTAAAGGAAATAAAATTTTCCTTAGGGGGCTAAATATAAAAATCAACACGTAAAGGAGTGTAGAGATATACAGAGTCAATTTTTGGAGGCTGAATGATTCCCAGGATGGACTTTGAGCGTAACCTAATTGAATACATAAACACCTCCAAGGAAATCTTGAGGGACAGTGGCTGAAGGCCTGTGCTCTAAGAATAGCTGCGCTTGGGACTGTCCAGGCTGATCGATCCATCATTGGATCACTGAAGAGGGAGACTGGTTGTGTGTGTGTGTGTGTGTGTGTGTGTGTGTTTGTATTGTCCTATATTGGAGTATTTTAGCCCGAGACTCTCATCCTCCCTTCGAATAACAATTGCAACTCCCCTTATTCTATTTATATGTTCCAGCTCCCCAAGGGAGCCCAAGATTTTCATTCAGCTTCATATTGGCCTACCCACAGTGAGGCAGCCCAGTGTCGAGAACATAATGAAAATGTTAGACCAACCACATGTTGCCAAGGGCTTCTTCCAGAACCACATTTAGGGACCACCTCTGGCTACTTATTTTGCCTGTCTAGCCCTAGGCCCCATGGAGTCCCTAATACAGCCCTTTCCTCTTTAATTCTCCTATACTTAGGGTGCAGTTTTCCCCCTTAAGATTGCGTGCATAACTTTACCCAGTGTCCTCAGCAACCCTTTCCCCATTTTCCTCCAATACCTTGCCACCCTTTCCTTATATGAGTTTTATTGCTAATCACTTAATTAGAGAAACAGAAAGGGGTTAATAAAATAAACAATGGGGGTGGGATAATTAAGTTCCCAGCTGGCTTTAAAGTCCTTAGAGTCATTATCTGGTTCCTGATTGATGTCAGCAGGGGGGAGGCAAGGGGTGTGAGTGAGCGAAGAGGATGGGTGTCTACAGGAAGGGGCACCGAGCCATGTGGCCACGTGGGAAATGAGTCCAGAGTTGCAGGAGACTTAGCTTTTCAAGAGAAGCCAGAAATTTGAATTTGTGTGTGAAATCTGATTTTAAAGCTATGACAACTTGTGCTTCCACTGCCGGGGGCACGGGTTCTATCCCTGGTCAGTGAACTAAGATCCCACATGCCACAAGGCACGGCCAAAAAAAAAAAAAAAAAGGCAATGACAACTCATTCAGAATGTTTGAAAACATTAAATCGGTCTTTAAAAAAAATGCAGTTGACTTCTATCTTTCCCCTACATTCTCCTAATTCTGATCATGTCTGTTGTGATTCGTCATTCTCAGCCGCCTTATGGAGGGAGAGAGGGGGATAGACAAATAGGAATTTCTTATCTCTGGGGTTTGTGTTCATTTTTACCCCTTGGGTTCTTCCAGAAGGACACAACACTTATTTATTAATGGGAACATTGGGCCCTGCCCAGAAAATTCCCCTTTGGCCCATTGCTCATAACTGATTTAGTTATTTCAATCTACTGACCATTTACCGAGTAGCTACTCTGTACCTGGGGCTGTGTGGGAGGGACTCCTACAGGATTCTGAATGGTTCTGTGCTGTGTGTATTTCTGTGATTCTCATGCAGTGTTGTTGTTTGTTGTCACTGGGGCATTTTTTGTTTAGTTGGGTTGCGTTTTTCAGCTTTCTTGAGGTGATACAGTACATAATTGTATACAATCCTATAACCACCACGACAAACAAGATCTAGAACAGTTAGTTGCATTACCCTAAGAAGTTCCCTCGAATCCTTTACAATCAATCCACTCCCCAAACTCCTGGGCCCCAGGCAACCCCATCAGCTTTCTGTCACTGAGCTTTGGAGTCATACAGTAAATAGTCTTGTATTTGACTTCTTTCACTTAGCATAATGGGGCATATATTTGTTGTCATTTGGTATATTGTAAGCCCTTTTGCCTCTGCTTCCCAAATCAATACTAAATCTGTCTGTCCATTTACACTGTCTACTGCTACTTTGCTGGGCTAAGCCACCATCCTCTTTTTTTTTTTTTTTTTTTTTTTTTTAATTTATTTATTTATTTATTTATTTTTGGCTGTGTTGGGTCTTCGTTTCTGTGTGAGGGCTTTCTCTAGTTGCGGCAAGTGGGGGCCACTCTTCATCGCGGTGCGCGGGCCTCTCACTATCGTGGCCTCTCTTGTTGTGGAGCACAGGCTCCAGGCGCGCAGGCTCAGTAGTTGTGGCTCACGGGCCCAGTTGCTCCGTGGCATGTGGGATCTTCCCAGACCAGGGCTCGAACCCGTGTCCCCTGTATTGGCAGGCGGATTCTCAACCACTGCGCCACCAGGGAAGCCCCACCATCCTCTTTTGAACCAACCCTTACAATGGAATTAACACGGGCTCTGAGCCGTGACTCTCGTACCTCTGTAATCCATTCTTCACACAGGAGCCAGTGATCTATGTAATGTAAATCAAGTCGTATCACTCTCCCACTTAAAACCCTCCAGTGCCTTCCCATCACGCTTAGCTCTGGCTTTATGGTTGGTCTCCTACCTACCTTACTGTCCCACATATTGCCAATTACCCTCCCCTGGGCCCCCTGCATTTCAACCACGCTGGCTTTCTGTACCTCAGCAAAATGGTCCCTGTTTTCAGCTGGGAAAACCATTCCCAGATCTTCCCAAGACTGATGCCTTCAAATGTCATCTCAGGGACCACCCATCTCACTGCTCCCTCTGCCCCACCCACTCAATTTTTGTTGTCAACTGTTTTATTCTTCTCAGAGCATTTATCGTTTGCCAGTCTTTTTGTTTACCTGCTCATTTCCTCTCTCCTCCTTCTAGAACTCTTGAGAGCAGGGACCTCAGGCACTGCCATGGTTTCATCTCTGGCATGTCAAACATTGGCAATCATAAGCTATTAGTGAAAATTTCATTAGTGAATGCATGCTTGTATGGTTGGGTCTGGGGAGACTTGTGCATGTTTTATAAATCTTCATTATAACCATGCAATAACTGTTCTTGCTAAAAGCCACATGAATTCATTTTTTTAAAGTTTTGTTTTCTCTCCCTTCAGCCTTTTATTATCTTTCAAATTGTTCTGTGCTCTTTAAACTTATTTAAATAATCATAAATGCAAAGTAATCTTTTCCTCACACTGAATTTGGATGCTCTCAAAAATATCTTTTTTAAAAATGTTTTTCTCTTCAAATCACATTCTGTTAAATATTTCAGGTCTCTCATCCTCCAAGCATTTCCCTTCCCTGTTTTCCAACTAAATTTTTCTGAAAAGTAAAAAAAATTTAAGTCATAGTAAGGTGGTTAATTTTCCCTAACATTTTATTATGAAAAATGTCAAACATACAGCTAAGTTGAAAGAATTGTACAGTGAACAACCATATATCCATACCTATTTCTACAATTGTTAATTTTGCCGTATTTGCTTTTACCTCTCACTTTATCACATACCTATCCATCCAGCAATCCATCTTATTTTTTTGATGCATTTTAGAGTAGGTTACAAACATCAGCATACTCTACCCCTTCTCATATCAGCATGCATAACATTAACCAGAGTTCACAATTTGTTTATGGGATTTTTTAAAGGTAAATTACACATAGAGTGAAATGCATACATCCTAGGTATAACATTTGCAGAGCTTTGACCAATGTTTAGCCCAAACTCCTATCAAGATATAGAATAGTCTCATTACCCCTCGTATGGTTCCCTTATGCCCCTTCCCAGCCATCCCCATCCGTGTACCCCCATAGGCAATCACTGTTGTGTTATTTTTTTCCCTATCATAGATCAGTTTTGCCTATTCAAAAATTTCAAATAAGTGGAATTACACAAGATGTACTTTCTTGTGTCTGGCTTCTTTTTTTAAAATTTATTTTATTGAAGTATAGTTGATTTACAATGTTGTGTTAGTTTCTGGTGTACAGCAAAGTGATTCAGTTACATATATTTATATTTATATATATTCTTTTTCATATTCTTTTCCATTATGGTTTATTACAGGATATTGAATACAGTTCCCTGTGCTATACAGTAGGACCTTGTTGCTTATCCATTCTATATATAATAGTTTGCATCTGCTAATCCCAAACTCCCAGTCCTTCCCTCCCCCACATCCCATCCCCCTTGGCAACCACAAGTCTGTTCTCTATGTCTGTGAGTCTGTTTCTGTTTCGTAGATAAGTTCATGTGTCTGGCTTCTTAGTATGTCTCTGAGAGTCATCCATGTTGTGGCTTGTATCAGTAATTTGTTCTTTTTTATTGCTGTGTAGTATTCCATTGTAGGAATGTGCCATGGGTTGTTTATTCATTTTCTTGTTGATAAATATCTGGGTTATTTCCAGGTTGGGTCTACTGTGAAAACATTCCTTCTGAATACAAATGGATATATTTTTTAACTTCTCGAGTAAAACATGGGCTTGGTACTGCAGGGTCAAGGGGTGCCTGTAAGTTTTGTTTTATCAGACACTACCAGACCATTTATCCCAAGTGGTTGTAGGTAATTAACTTTTTAAAAGAATTGTTTATTGTGTAGGTAATAAGGTTATATGGTGCACACTTAAAATTCGGCAGTGAAAATACCCTTCTTTTACCATATACCCCTTTCTTTCCAGTTCCCATTTCTCCAACAGGTAGATAAATGTTCTTATTTTCTTTACCCTAGATGTTTTTACACATCTACAAACCTGTAAGAAGCTCACCCTCTATATACACTTCTACACTTTGCTTTCTAAGAGGTTTTAGTTTAGAGTTATCTTGTCTCTGTGCCCTGTTATATAATATATACTACCTAAAGCTGAATAGCCCTGTGAGGATTCTGATTAGACAATTCAAAAAATGATCACTTGTATACTTTTCACGCCAAGGTGCTAGGGTAAGGATGGTAGATGCTTCCGCTCTCATGACTTGAATTTGATAACTGTACCTTTAAGGAGAGAATGTTCCCCTCAGATCTTTTGAACTAAGCAGTTCTGCAGTCTTGCTTCTGCACCCCAGAAAGTGAGACTTGAGGTGCAGCAGCATCCAGTACCTTTCCATGGTAACACTGCTAAAAGTTGTGGTTTTTATATACTCATAATCAGTAAGTTCAATCTGTTCCAAAACACCTTAATCTTGATGTGTTTTCTCCAGTTCATAATCACTTCTATTAAGAGTACAGTTAATTGACTAATCTACTGGACTGACAACTAATATTCTCACATAATGCAACGACATCTATATAATGCTCATTTGAGAGTTTCATACCACAGATAACACCACTGTACAGACTTAGTGGGGGTGGTTATAGGGAGGGACCTGATTTTTAAAATGCCTCAATAAATTGATATAGCCACTATGGGGAACAGTATGGAGGTTCCTTAAAAAACTAGAAATAGAACTACCATATGACCCAGCAATCCCACTACTGGGCATATACCCAGAGAAAACCATAATTCAAAAAGATACATGTACCCCAGTGTTCATTGCAGCACTATTTACAATAGCCAGGACACGGAAGCAACTGAAATGTCCATCAACAGAGGAATAGATAAAGAAGATGTGGTACATATATACAATGGATTATTACTTAACCATAAAAAAGAACAAAATTGTGCCATTTGCAGAGACTTGGATGGACCTAGAGACTGTCATACAGAGTGAAGTAAGTCAGAAAGAGAAAAACAAATATCGTATATTAAACCATATATGTGGAATCTAGAAAAATGGTATAGATGAACTTATTTGCAAAGCAGAAATAGAGACACAGACGTAGAGAACAAACGTATGGATACCAAGGGTGTAAGGGTGGGGTGGGATGGATTGGGAGATTGGGACTGACATATATTCACTACTGCATATAAAATAGATAACTAATGAGAACAGACTGTATAGCACAGGGAACTCTACTCAGTGCTCTGTGGTGACCTAAATGGGAAGGAGTCCAAGGAAGAGGGGATATGTGTATACGGGTGACTGATAACACTTTGCTGTACAGCAGAAACTAACACAACAGTGTAAAGCAACTATACGCCAATAAAAAAAATTATTTTAATGCCTCAAGTGTGCTACTTTTCATGAATATCTACTAGGAGTTTCCATTGTTGTGGTTATCAATCATAGTTACAAAAACATGTATGAAGTATTTATAAAATAATAGCAGAAATGTACCCTAGGTAAAGCCCACTGGCTTATACAGCTACATCAGTGATCTCAAACCTTTGCTGCCTCTGCTTGTCACTGGGAGGAATTAAAGTGTCTTTAAGAAGACTACAGGGGGCTTCCCTGGTGGCGCAGCAGTTGAGAGTCTACCTGCCAATGCAGGGGACACGGGTTCGAGCCCTGGTCTGGGAGGATCCCGCGTGCCGCGGAGCAGCTGGGCCCGTGAGCCACAACTACTGAGCCTGTGTGTCTGGAGCTTGTGCTCCGCAACAAGAGAGGCCACGACAGTGAGAGGCCCGCGCACCGCGATGAAGAGTGGCCCCCGCTTGCCGCAACTAGAGAAGGCCCTCGCACAGAAACGAAGACCCAACACAGCCAAAAATAAATATAAATAAATAAAAATTAAAAAAAAATTATAAAGAAGACTACAGGGACTTCCCTGGTGACGCAGTGGTTAAGAATCCGCCTGCCAGTGCAGGGGACACAGGTTCGAGCCCTGGTCCGGGAGGATCCCACATGCCACAGAGCAACTAAGCCCATGTGCCACAACTACTGAGCCTGCACTCTAGAGCCACAACTACTGAGCCCGCAAGTCACAACTACTGAAGCCTGCGCTCCTAGAGCCCGTGCTCCACAGTAAGAGAAGCCACCGCAATGAGAAGCCTGCGCACCGCAACAAAGAGTGGCCCCCCGCTCGCCGCAACTAAAGAAAGCCCGCACACAGCAACAAAGACCCAATGCAGCCATAAATAAATAAATGTATTAAAAAAAAAAAAAGACTAAAAACTTTCAGCCTCTCCCAAAACTGTTTGAGGATAAAAATACTACTGTCTTCTGGCTCTGTGACTTCGGCAAGTTGTTACAGCTCTCTGAACTTCAGTTTGCTATCAGTCAGGGTAAGGAGAAAGCAGCATTTAGGATTCCTGTGAGAGCGAAATGAGGTAAAATGAGCTGATGTGTATCAGTGCCCACCACGGGGCTTGGCACCAGTATATTTTGTTTGTTTGTTTTGCATGTCCCCTGCATTGGCAGGCAGATTCTTAACCACTGTGCCACCAGGGAAGTCCCTTGGCACCAATATTCATCTTCTGTTTGTATTAGCATAAAACTCAAACAAACTGTGAGAAAGGGGGGAAGACTTTTAGTTGACAAGAAACACAGTGTTATCTGCTTGCTCCTAAATTATGTAAACAAAGAATTCCTGTCAAAACCACAGGTGTTGTATTAGAAGTGTTAATTATGAGTTGAGCATTTGGACCATTTGTAATAAATACCCTTCAAAGCTTACACTTTGAGAACCAATTCTTAGGGACTAAAAGAAATGCAAGGACAAATGTGCCTTAGAACTTACAATTAATCACCTGAGACAGAAGTAAAATACAGCAGAGGACTTAGGTCTTTTGATTCTGAAAGTATTGCTCTTTCCAACTGGGGTAGCTGCGGTTGTGGAAAGATAGGTCACTGAATTCTGAGTCAGGAAACCCCAGCTTAAGGTCAACAAAGTTCAGGCACTCTGTAGCTGTGACCTTGCTGAAGTAACTTAACCTCTACATACCTCAGTTTCCTCATCTATAAAGGAAATAATGATCTTTCTTGGGGGTTTATTAAGGTTAAATGAATTAAGGTATGTGGAAGTGTTTTAAAATTTTGTAAATAAAAAAAAGCAGTGTATCAAATTTGAAATTATATCAAAATATAAAGTTACCACATGACATTAATAACAAAAACACCCAGGAAGAAAAGGGTAGGAACCCAGGCAGATCTGGGGTTCTAAATAAAGAGCAGGATAGTCCTATCAACTTGTTGCTGAATCAGTCTTTATGTCACTCTGTTTAGTATTCATCTCCCAGAGAGAGGGTTTACTTAGTGTGGCCGACATTAGGCGCTCTGCCTTCAGCAGAGGATTATGGGCACCTGGATTGAGGTCCCACTAAATTGTATCTCATATAAGAGGTGTAGTTCCTGCAGAGCAAAATCAGGATGCTATGGCAAGAAAAAGGGGAAATGGGTGCTGGGCAGGCATCAACATCAAGAAGGCATTCTTGATGCATTCTTGAGGCATCTGCCTCAAGAACAATGAAGACGTAAGCATCCTCTGTGTGCATATAAGAATTTTATAACAGAGGCAGAAGAGAGTACTTTTAAGAATTAGTAATGGCTGGGCTTCCCTGGTGGCGCAGTGGTTAAGAATCCACCTGCCAATGCAGGGGACACGGGTTTGAGCCCTGGTCCGGGAAGAATCCCACATGCCGCGGAGCAACTAAGCCCGTGTGCCACAACTACTGAGCCTGCGCTTTAGAGCCCGCGTGCCACAACTACTGAAGCCCGCGTGCTTAGAGCCCGTGCTCTGCAACAAGAGAAGCCACCCAATGAGAAGCCCGCGCACTGCAAAGAAGAGTAGCCCCTGCTCTCCTCAATTAGAGAAAAGTCCACGCGCAACAACGAAGACCCAACGCAGCTAAAAACGAAAATAAATAAATTAAAAAAAAAAAAGAATCAGTAATGGCTAATATGCTAGGAATTTTGTTTGTGAAACTTCATTCAGCTGTATGTCTACCTATGATATATGAACTTTTCAGTATGTATAGTTTACTTAAATAGCTTAACTTTTGCCGTGTATAAATATTCGCAAATATATATTACATGTTGAGTTAAGAGCTGTCAGCTCATGCTAATGTGTATAACCTATTGAAATGCTCACTTTTACTTCTGTGCACGTGTAGCCTTCAGCAGCTCCCATAGATAGGTCAAGATTTTCTGTGAATTCCGTTGACTGTGTTAAGATTTTATCATGATCATCTTTAAGTAAACAGAGAATATATTTCTTGATGTGGAGGACATTCCTAAAGTGGTAGTTTTGATTAGATAATTTCCTGCATCTGAGGATGAGTTTAAAATTATTTTATGAAGACTTTAATGTGTTTCGTATTTTTACCTCCTCAACTTGCTGCTATTTTCTTATCTAACACACAGAATCTCACAGAGCAAAGACCTATTCCCCCCAGCCCCACAGATTTTAAGATAAAATAGGATTAAAGAAAAGAAAGAACACATTAGATATCCTTTGAGTTACAGGGGGTTTTTTGAAGTGTAGTTGATATACAATGTTGTGTTAGTTTCAGGTATCCAGGAAAGTGATTCATTTATACACACACTTAGGTATAGATATAGATATATTCTTTTTCAGATTCTTTTCCATTATAGGTTATTAAGATATTGAATATAGTTCCCTGTGTTATACAGTTGGTCCTTGTTGCTTATGTATTTTATATATAGTAGTATGTATCTGCTAATCCCAAACTCCTAATTTGTCCCTCCCTCTCCCTTTCCCCTTTGGTAATCATAAGTTTATTTTCTATGTCTGTGAGTCTGTTTCTGTTTTGTAAATAATTTATTTGTATCATTTTTTTAGATTCTACATATAAGTGATACCATGTGATATTTGTCCTTCTCTGACTTACTTCACTTAGTATGATCATCTCTAGGTCCATCCATGTTGCTGAAATGGCATTATTTCATTATTTTTTATGGCTGGCAATATTTGGGTTATAGTTTTCATTCTGTTTGTAGGAAGGCTGTTTCACCACTTTGTCTGTCACCTTCTGTTTATTTTTGGCTGTGTTGTGTCTTCGTTTCTGTGCGAGGGCTTTCTCTAGTTGTGGCAAGTGGGGACCACTCTTCATCGCGGTGCGCGGGCCTCTCACTATCGCGGCCTCTCCCGTTGCAGAGCACAGGCTCCAGACGCGCAGGCTCAGTAGTTGTGGCTCACGGGCCTAGTTGCTCCGCGGCATGTGGGATCTTCCCAGACCAGGGCACGAACCCGTGTCCCCTGCATTAGCAGGCAGATTCTCAACAACTGCGCCACCAGGGAAGCCCCTGTCACCTTCTGTTTAAATGCGTGCAGCACACGTGGTGAGAACGTGTGGCCCCAGGGAGGTCTTGCAGGGAAGGTAAGAGACTCCCCAGCAGCTGTAGGATGCAGATGGAGCTTTCGTTTGGCAGAACAGCTCTTAGTGTACAAGGTGTCATTAAAATACAGTTTCCATAAATGAACACCTAGTGGTGGCTCCTTTATACTGTTAAGGAAAGTGATGTATTCTTGGTTTGTGTCCTGTAGATTCTGCCGTTCTTGCATTGCTACCAGTCTCAAGAACAATAAGTGGACCTGTCCTTACTGCCGGGCATATCTTCCTTCTGAAGGAGTTCCAGCAACTGATGTAGCCAAGAAAATGAAATCCGAGTTCCAGAATTGCACCGAGTGTGACACCCTGGTATGTGACCCTGCCTTTGCTCATAGTTACCGGCTTAGAACTCTGAGAAAATTGTTTTGCAGCCAGTCATTTCACCTATGCCTTTGACCTCATCCTACCCCGACTTTCCAAAGTTTATTGTCTCAGCCTCTCCTCTTCCTTTCCTCTGGTTTCCTATGTATGGGCTGCTGGACAGCAGTCACTGATGCCCACCATCACCTAATTTTTCAAACAAATGCTTTCATTGACCACCTCCATTTCCTCTCTTCCCATTACTCCCATGACCCCCTATTATGTGGCCTCCATTCCTGCTATGCTGTTGCAGCCCACCCAATGAATAGCTTTATTTTCAATTCCAGTGGCATAATTCCACCTCTACTGTTCTGGGCTTTGCAGTATTTATCTCTGTTGACCACTTCCTCCTTGTTGCAGTTTTCCTCTGTTGTTACTATGCTAGCCTGGTTAGATCATGTGAGGTCTTAGAAGCTGTGACAAAGATTCTAGATTTTATCTTAAATGCAGTAGTGAGTCATAGAAAAAGTATAAGCTTTTGATCAGGTTTATATTTTTAAGATATCACTCTAGCATGTGAGTGGAAAATGGTTTGGAGGGGGCAAAAGCAGGATTGGTGAAGCCAATTTAGTGGATTTTAGGGTAGGTGTTAAGGAAGCTGGGTTAGGGTAATAGCATTAGGTATGGAATAAGAAGTTGTTTCAAGGTGTATTCTGGAGAGGGATTGAAGGAAATTGATAATTAACTGGATGTGGAGGTGAGTGACAGTGAGGTATCAAAATGTTCCCCAAGTTTCTGAGATGAGTAGGTGAAGGTGCTAATGTGGCGAGCAAATTTAGAGAAGAATCCACAAAGTTAAGTCTTAGATACATTAAATTTGAACTGCTAACGGAAGGATATTTAGGTATTACCTGTCTAGAGATCAAAACAAAGATCGCGTACTGAAGATCTGAATTTCTCTGGAGAACCTTTCTTGATTGTTCATCTAAAATATAGCCTGTTACACTTTCTCTTAGCAGTCTGTGCTTTCTCTTCGTAGCACTTATCACCATTTGTAATTATGCTTTTGTGATTTTTTTAAATTTAATGTCCATTATCCATTATCCCCACAAGATTCCATGAGGGTAAGGACCATGACTGTTTTATTGACAGCTGTATACCCAGCACTTTGAAGAGTGACTGGCACATAATAAATGCTCAATGCATTTTTGAATATTTTTGTAAGACTCAAAAATCTATTCGTGGCTGCCTGATTACAGAATCCATGCATGGTCTTTGGAGTCAGACATGCTGGGATTAAACACTAATTCTCTCCCTTACTCTTTGTGATTTGGGGCAAGTTATTAATCTAAGTTTTTGTTTGACTCTTTTAAATTGAGGGAAAAGGTAATGCTCGTGTCACAGGGTGGTTGTAAAGGTAAACAACAAAACGTAAGTGGCTTTTAGCACTGTGGAACATAGTAAGTGCTCAAAATCAATAGCTTTTCACATTCTTAATATCATTACTGATTATTTTTACTTTGATATTTTGCCATCATTTAAAATTCAACATGCACAAAATCAAACTCCACGTATTATTTTGTCTTCCAGTTCTTTATCCCATCTTTGGTACCTGTCAGAAGCAAGAGCATTCTCTCAGTTATCCTGGGTGGAGATCCCCTTCCTTTTCTCACCCCGCTGCATTTCTGATTATTCAGAAGTATTTTGATCTTTCCTTTGAGGTATTTCTTGTATCTGTTCCTCTTGTCAGGAATACCGCCATTCCTTCTACAGACATTTTCAACTCTTCTTACTGTTCAGAGTCCTCCCTACCTCCCTTCCACGAGCCTGGCTTTAGTATTCCAGTCCCCAGTATCAAACGGTTTCCTGTCTGCTTGTCTTCACATCTTTTTTTCTTTTTTTTTTTTTAATTTTATAGCTACTTTATTTTTATTTATTTATTTATTTTTGGCTGTGTTGGGTCTTCGGTTCGTGCGAGGGCTTTCTCCAGTTGCGGCAAGCGGGGGCCACTCTTCATCGCGGTGCGGGGACCGCTCTTCATCGCGGTGCGCGGGCCTTTCACTATCGCGGCCCCTCCCGTTGCGGGGCACAGGCTCCAGACGCGCAGGCTCAGTAGTTGTGGCTCACGGGCCCAGCTACTCCGTGGCATGTGGGATCTTCCCAGACCAGGGCTCGAACCCGTGTCCCCTGCATTAGCAGGCAGATTCTCAACCACTGCGGCACCAGGGAAGCCCCCTTCACATCTTTTGTTTATTTTTCCTCCATTAGATGATAAGCACCTTTAGCGCAAGCTCAGTGGCTTGTGCTCCTTCTGCCACCTCTGACCATGGCTTTCACAGTTTTGTGTCTGGGGTAAACGCTCTATGAATTTATCAATTCATCTGTCAGGGCATAGTCCCCAGATTGCTAATTTATGTGAGGAACGTGTCTCTTTGTTGATCAAGGAATATAAAGAAGAAGAAAGAAACTTTTAACAAGTCATAAGGAGATGAGAGAGCACTGATGTGCAAAGTTGGATGTTAAAAGTTGTAGAACAGTCTGTCGTTTGTTGTTTTTTTTTTTAATTAATTATTTGTTTTTGGCTGCATTGGGTCTTCGTTGCTGTGCGTGGGCTTTCTCTAGTTGCGGCGAGTGGGGGCTACTCTTCGTTGCGGTGCGTGAGCTTCTCATTGCGGTGGCTTCTCTTATTGTGGGACAAGGGCTCTAGGCACGCGGGCTTCAGTTGTTGTGCACATGGGCTCTAGGGTGCAGGCTCAGCAGTTGTGGCGCATGGGCTTAGCTGCTCCGTGGCACACGGGATCTTCCCAGACCCGTGTCCCCTGCCTTGGCAGGCGGATTCTTAACCACTGCACCACCAGGGAAGTCCCAAACATTTTGTTTTAAGACAGATGTCTAGATCGGTCCTAGCTTTTACATCTTTTTAGATGGATAGTTATAAAGCAAGGATTTGTTCTTACTTTTCCATTTGCTTTTTTTTAATAATTTATTTATTTTATTTATTTATTTTTGGCTGCATTGGGTCTTCATTGCTGTGTGCGGGCTTTCTCTAGTTGCGGCAAGCGGGGGCTACTCTTTGTTGCGGTGCGCGGGCTCAATAGTTGTGGCTCACGGGCTCTAGAGTGCAGGCTCAGTAGTTGTGGCACATGGGCTTAGTTGCTCCACGGCATGTGGGATCTTCCCGGACCAGGGATCGAACCCGTGTCCCCTGAATTGGCAGGTGGATTCTTAACCACTGTGCCACCAGGGAAGCCCCCCATTTGCTTTTATTTTTGTCTTTTGTGACAGTTATAACTGTTTTCTTGACATGATAGATTTCATGTCTGAGGTTTAACTTCCGTAGCTTGGGCAAAATGAAGCAGGGTGGGTCGGCCACCTTACAGAGCTTCCTTTAGCACAAGATCTTATCAGAGTTTCTAATGACACATTTAGTAGAGTATGTGTTATTTAGCAACAGATCCCTCATGGTTAGGAAATCTGAATGTATATCTGGAAGGACAAGGGCTCTTTATTCTGCCTTGATAAAAATGGACTGCAGTAGCTGTCCTTTATGTTTGCTCTTAATGGGGCCATTAAGTATACTGTATATTGTGAATTCATGTAATACTACTGGATGTATTATAAAGCCATGGTATTTATATCTTTCCCTGAAGCACAGGGTTTCTTTTTACTTACTCTGGACATCTCTAAAATCCATCTATTTATTCTTTTTACCTCTCTTTGTTTTTCTTTCTTTCTATCTCTCTTTTTACTTTTTTTCTTTCCTTCCTTTTGCTCTTTTTCCCCTCCCCTTTTTCTTCCTTACTTCCTTCTTTCCATCACCGATTTAGGTAATAGTATCCAAAAAAAGTAAACTTGCTTTAATATACATCTTTCCACTTTAAAAAACATATACTTTCTAGAAGAACCAAATTGAAGAACTCAGCTTTTGGGTCTTCTAGTTGTAAGAAAATTTTAAAATAGTGGTTTTTTTGGGGACATCCCTGCCAGTCCAGTGTTTAAGACTCCGTGCTCCCAATGCAGGGGGTGCGGGTTCAATCCCTGGTCGGGGAACAAAGATCCCACATGCCTCGTGACGTGGCCAAAAAAAAAAAACTACTTAAAATAGTGTTATTCTTGATAATGCCTTAAATTGGTTGTACTATTATCATGATTGCATACTTTTAATCAACTGACCCCACACTATGACCTTATTTGAAATAAGGAAAGCAATAAAGCTGGGTCACAAAAGACTTCATTGACTGAAATGAGCCCCTTTTCAACAGTGAGCTTATTTTAATCTGCTTTTATATAGGTTTGCCTCAGTGAAATGAGGGCACACATAAGAACATGTCAGAAGTACATAGATAAGTATGGACCACTACAAGAACTTGGAGAGACAGCAACAAGGTTTGTTTCAGTACAATTTAGTTTAATGCTAAATTTGATACGCTTATAAAGAACTTAATGAGCCAGAAAGCTTAACGTTTTTGTGCTGAAAATATGTATGTAGTTATGTTTTGGCTTCTAACCATAATACCTATTATTGGTAATCATTTGTTAATGGGAATAATTACAAAAGAATTTTGCTCTCTCTGCTTTAAAAACTTTGTATGGGGAGAACCAACTGAACACTGGAGAGACTGTGGAAACTTCCTCAGACAAGTTTATGTGGAAGAAGATACAAAAATAGAAAGCAGAACTGTTCAATTTCTGCTAGGCTTTATTTTGTGACTAATAGAGTCCTGAAGTAGATGATGGTTTAGAGGTTGTTGTCTTTACTTTTCCATCACCTCCTCTCAGTTCCCCAGCTCATTCTCTCTCATTTTGCTGGTTTCTCTTTAGAAGGGACGAAGTGACATCTCAGTATGTATTCTAAAAAGAAAGAACAGGCGTGGGGCAGGCATTCTGAATCCTATACCTGTTTGCTGGGTAATCTTATATGGGGCTGGAGGAAGGATGGAGGTGGCTAGTAGGTGTAATGGAGGATATTGATCATTAATTATTTTTTCTTAAAAAAAAAAAGAAAGAAAGAAATCTGGGTTATTACTCTCCTGATGGGCAGAGGAATTAAAAAGTTTGGCATCTGCCTCTGCTAAAGAAATAAAGAAATGATCTGTGTTCTCCTGCATAGGGATGATGGTTTTGAAACCATTAAATCTTCTTATGAACGCAGCTATCCAAAGAGGTATTCAGTATAATTTCTTCTTTTCTCCTGAAGATAAATGTTAGTTCTGCTTATTTTAAGAAAACGCATGTATAGCCCAGGGATAGATACCCAATATTTTGTAATAACCTATAAGGGAAAAGAATCTCAAAAAGAATATATATGTATGAGATATATATATAAAACTGAATCACTGTGCTGTGCACCTGAAACTAATACAACTTTGTAAATCAACTGTACTTAAATAAAAATGTTTAAAAAAAGAAAATATACTACTCTAAATATAACTTAAATTTCCTAACCCAAAAGTCTAAACGATCACCCCATTCCTCTCGTTTTACTAGAGATTACTTTGCAAATGTACCTTTTATTATAGGATTATACCATTCTGTTAAATTGTAAGTGAGTATTTTAGCTCTAGGCAGAGTATGAATTCTGTGTGGTTTGATTGTAAGGTTGATAGGCTTTATGAAAATTTTAAAATATACTAAACCTAATTTAAATACTAATTTCTCCTGCTAGTTAGAATGAAATAATAAAGAACTGAAATAACAGAAAATGAGAAGGGTTGTTGATTAATCAGTATTACAGGATAGATTAATATTTGCATTTAAGATAGAAATCTTTGCTTTATGGAAGAACTTATTACTACATAATTCAAATTTTAAAAATTCTTATGCAGGGAGCTTGTCCAGAATACAAGTCTTGGGGAACAGGAAGTTCTATCTACAATGGAAAGTGAGCAAAAAATTCCAAGCCTCCATATTGTCCCTAAGAATTTAAGGCAGCACTGTGCAATGGAAATATAATGCAGAGCACATATGTAATTTTAAATTCTCTAATAGCCATACTCAAAAAAGTAAAAAGAAACAAGTGAAATTAATTTGTAATATATTTTATTTAACTGAATATAGCCAAAGTCTTATCCTTTGAACATGTAATCAATATATAAATTATTGAGATATTTTACTTTTTTATGTATATATAAAGCCTTCAAAATTGAGTGTGTGTTTTATACTTCCAGCATATCTCAGTTTGGACTAGCCCAGTAGACACATACCGAATGACTAGTCCGTTGGACAGCACAGATGTGAGGGACAGATACGCCTAGGTGTGCATAAGGAGGTAACAAGGTAGTTGCAGGCTGTTTTCCATTCTTCACTGGATGCTAATACTGTGAGTTGACACCTGTAGTTATATATGCCAGTGTTGTTAGATATGCTAGTTGGAGAACAAAGTAACACCCCATTCAGATGTTACCTGATTTAGGAAAGGGAGGAAGTAAAAGGGACAGAAGAAGTAACCTAGGCACAGCTGGGTGGTTTGTTCCTCTGTTTCTCAATTAATGGGGTGCTCAGGTTGTATTTCTCTTCCAAAGAAAATAAAGTGCTTCAAGCGCACTATAACTGATTCTCTATCCTGCCCCTGTGAGGTTGCACATTTACATTTCTCATGAGAAGAAATTTAGGCACCAAGATTATTATCAGGATTGGAAAAAGAACATCAACTCAGAAAGAATGAGGACTAGAAACTAGATCCACTTACATTCTGTTTTTTACCTCTAGTTAAGTGACTACTGTCTAATTATCAACAATTTCAGTAATGTTTGTATTCTATGTAATTTCCAGGTGTGTATGTCCATTTTGTCAGAAGGAATTGGATGAAGACAGCTTGCTGGATCATTGCATTACTCATCACAGATCAGAAAGGAGACCTGTGGTGAGGATTTGTGTTACTATACATTTCTGCAGTGTCTAAATTTGGTACACATTAGAAAACGTGGAGTCTTAACCATTGGACCGCCAGGGAGTTCCCCTTATAATTTTCATTTTTGTATAGTTGAGAGGTAAGGCAGGGTGATGATGGATACATCATCATTTACTTAGCCATTTTACTATTTTAGAACATTTGGATTGGTGACAATTTTTAGGATTTGAATTCACGTTCTTGTACATTTAAACTTTTCCCTCTACAGCACTTTTTTCCTAAGAGGAGATTCCTTAGATTGATATTTCTGAGACCAAGAGTGCAAGTTTTTATTAACTCTTGAAATGTGTTCTAAAAAGTTTGAGTCAATTTATATTTGTGTCAGCAATTTATGAGTAAACCACTTTCACCTTAACCTGGCCAAGATTGGGTACGTTTATTTATTTTAAAAAAAAAATTTTTTTTTGATTTAGGAGAGTATCTTGAATTACCCAATAAGAGAGTTTTTTACATAGTAATATCCTGTAGCATATTTCTAACTCAGAGAAAAAGGACAAAATATGATCAACAAAATCAGAGTAGAGACTATTCTTATACGGAAAGAAATTATAAAATGATGGTATGAACACAAATGTATGGACTTTTGAATGTTGTACTTATAAGGGATAAATTATGCGTACACTTATTTTTAAATTATCCAGGCTTAACAGATGTGAAATGATACCTTGAAGAGTTTTTTGAATTTTATTTTAGTTTTATGTTGTATATGTGTACATGTGTATATATGTGTATGTGTGTTTTTTATATATATGAGTTTGAGGTTTTTTTAGTTTGTTTTTCCATAAAATCCTTTTGGAAAGTTGAAATGTAAGTATATTAGATAGGTGATTGATAGAGAGATAGCTAGATAGCCCTTACGACAATCCTATGAGATAGATATGATTCTTATCCCCATTTTACGGATGATAAACTGGGGCTCAGAGAGGTTAAGTCTTATGAGGTAAGTCTCATAGCTGGTAAATAAGCAGAGCTACAGTTTGAACCCAGTAGTCTAGCTCCAGGGCATAAACACTGTGCTCCACTAGCAAGTTCAAGACAAAAGTCCTCCCACAACACAGTCAAAGGAATTTGTTATTCATCCTAATGGCCCAGAGGTTTGGTTCTTGGAATGGCTAGCTAAGAGCTTGATATGTGTTGGGGCAGCAGAGGAGGGTGTCATGGGCTTTTCCTGCTCAAGTTGCTCTGTGGGAGGAACTGGGCTAAGGAGGTGTTTTATGATAGGTCCCTGGAGAACCGTCCTAGAGGAAGCTTGAAGAAAGCATTAGGATGGCATAATAGTGACTACCATTTACTGAGTTCTGGGTGCCTCTTTGCCTTCTCCTAGCAACCCTATGAAGGAGGTATTATCGACACAGTCTGAGCCCTGACCAGTAGTGCCGGGGTGCTGCTCTGGCTGGAGGAACACTAGGCACTCTGGACCATGGGCCGCATTACAGCACCCCTCCAGGGCAGGCCCCATATTTGTCCATCCATTGGTACTGTGTACCTGCTCTGCAGAAATCCAGTCCACGTGCCGCTCAGTTTGGCCATCAGATTGAAGGCGGCCCATGGAAGCTGGGTCTTCTATGATTCAGAGGTCATAGAGGTCATTGAAGAAAGCCGACATGAGGACAGAGATAAACCAGCAATCGTGGGATTTAGTAGTTAAAATGCCTAGGCTTTGCTGGAGCAAAGTGAGAGTAGCATTGACATATATATGCTACTGAATGTAAAATAGTTGGCTGGTGGGAAGCAGCAGCATAGCACAGGGAGATCGGCTTGGTGCTTTGCTATGACCTAGAGGGGTGGGATAGGGAGGGTGGAGAGAGGCTGAAGAGGGAGGGGATATGGGGACACGTGTATGCATATGGCTGATTCACTTTGTTGTGCAACAGAAACTCACACGGTATTGTGAAGCGATTATACTCCAATAAAGTTCTATTAAAAATAATAATAATTTGTATATCTGGAGTTATATACAACATATTATTAAAATTAATCCCACCTGTTTCTTTTTAGTTTTTGTAATGTGGCTAGTCAAAAAATACAATTATGTGTGTGGCTTCTGTTACATTTCTATTGAACAGCAATGCCCTGGGGCGGGGGGAGGAAAGCCTAGGCTTTGGAGGAGATAAGCTTTGGTGCAAATCGCAGAAAATCCCATTAACCTCTTTGCCTCTGTTTCATCATTTGTAAAATGGAGATGATGATAATGATGATGCCTTTTTCACAGGGTAAGTGAGTCAGGTGATGACGCCGGGTTACTACCATTTTTGCAGCTATATCAAATCAAGGCTGGAGCAGATTTCTCAGAGGAAGCCATGTACTCTCACAGTTGGGGAACCCAAGCTGGGAGAGGTGGAGGAGGTGAAGTAAATTTTACCACAAGACCAGGATGCTATCAAGGCCTTCAGGCAGGAACAGATTGCTCAGAAAACCATGGTTCTGTAATACACCAGGGCTGTGTAAAAGTGGTCTCTGGAACAGAAAACCTTCAGGTTTCCTGTGTTAGTGTTCCGTGCTTAAGTGTAGAAGCTTAAGACACGCACTCTGAAGCATCTAGTGCCACTAGAAGTCCGGAAAAACCCTGTGGTTAGGAAAAGGCTGGATGCAGATACTGTGGCAGGGCTGGAGTCACGTGCTTAGGGATCCTCTGGGGGCACATAGATGAAAACACCCGGTGGAATCCTTGGATGAGGAGGGCTGAGTCTAAGCTGCTTCTGGATTGGTGTGGAAGTTAACAAGGAATTATTGCTCTAAAGGACTGAATTGCTAGGTTTGCCTTCAGATAAGATCAGTGACATCATCTGACTTACCAGATATAAGAAGTTTCAGGGCAGTTAGAGATTTGGGCTAACGATTCTGCCTTCCAGATAGAATTAGATAATTCAGAGATGAAACCACAAGCAACTAATCTTTTCTTTCTGAGTTGCTCAAGCAAACAGGGGTAGTAGGTTATGAACATCAAGGAATTTTGACTCTTCTCATGTGCAACCTCAGAACAGCTCCTTTTTGTCACACAGTAATTATATTCTGCCATGTTTTCTTTTTCTTTTTTTGAAAAATTATATCTATGGAATATTGGACTCAAAAAAGGCAAATGACACACACAGCATGCTTCAGATTGAATTATGAGACCACTCTTGAGAGAAATTTAATATTTTATCTTATAAAGGGAAGACGTTTCAGCAAGAACCACACTTTCTGGCTCTTCTCTCTTTCCAGTGTTTTCTTTCACTGGTTGGTTCTTTTCTGTGTGCCCCTTCCCCCTCCCCCCCCCCCACTCTGCCCAGCATGTGGGATCTTAGTTCCCCAACCAGGGATTGAACCTGCACCCCCTGCGGTGGAAGCGTGGAGTCTTAACCACTGGACCGCTAAGGAAGTCCCCACTGGTTGGTTCTTATTTATCCTTTAGAACTCAACTTAAAATTCACTTCTCTGACACCCAAATTAATTTCCGCTCTTGCTTTTCTCCCCTCTTTTTTCTCATTTATCACAATTCGTTAATTGTGTATTTGTGTCTGTCTCTCCCTCCAAATTATTAGGTTCATGAAGCCATAGAACTTAATTTCTTTGTTCAGCACTGCATGCCCAGCTCTTGGCAGAGAACCTAGCACATAGTAGGATGTAGTGATATGAAAAATGGGATATTTAAAAAATCATATTTCCATTCACACAGGTTCAAAGGTAGTCTTATTTTCTGCCTTGATCCTGAGGTTCATTCCTTATGGGAAGGGACAGGACTTCAGCTGGTTTGGAATTAAAAGCTGTAGTGACAAGAGCCTGAGCCCTCAACCCCACAGCAGTTTATTTCTGTGGGGATTCAGAATATCTGTGGCTGGACTGGGCAGTGGGAGCGTATGTGCATAAATGTGTTAGAAGGAGAAAATCTTCCTTAGATATGCTTCCAAACTCCTATTAAATTAGATGTGCCATCTGGTACCTTAAGTTTGGTTGGATATTTGTCTATAATTATTTTCAGTGCATGTCTCTTTTGGCATTGGATTCCGTTATCTTTAATTTCTTCCCCAAATGGTATTTACCATTATATAGAAAGTGTCCTGTAATTGGCTGAGTTGCTGTGGAGGTTAATCGAAACCACGGATAGAGCTGGGTGTCCATTGTAATAGATGCTCCAAAGGATTGAGGTTAGTGGCAGCTTCTAATATGGTGGCTGTTATTTACCCATTGCGTTCACTGTCATATAAGGTCCATGCCGAGGTGAGGCCAACATCCTTTTTTTTTCAGTTGAAGTACAGATGATGTACAATATTATATAAGTTACAGGTGTAGGTATACAATATAGTGATTCTCAAGTTTTAAAGGTTATACTCCATTTATAATTATTATAAAATATTGGTCATAATCCCAATATATGGGATATATGTTGTATAATATATCCTTGTAGCTTATTTTATATATAATAGTTTGTACCCCTTAATCCCCTACCTCTTAATCCTCTACCCCTATGTTACCCCTCCCCTTCCCCTACTGGTAACCACTAGTTTGTTCTCTATATCTGTGAGTCTGCTTCTTTTTTGTTATATTCACTAGTCTGTTGTAATTTTTTTAGATTCCACATATAAGTGATATCATACAGAATGTGTCTTTCTCTGACTGACTTATTTCCCTTAGCATAATACCCTCCAAGTCCATCCATGTTGCTGCAAATGGCAAGATTTCCTTTTTTTATGGCTGAATAGTATTCCACTGTGTATATATATACCATATCTTCTTTATCCCTTCATCTGTTGATGGACACTTAGGTTGTTTCTATTATTAAAATATTTCTTGGTCTTAGCTCTGTTCTCACTATGTAGGGGTCTCAGGGTAGATTGAGTGCTATTTTGGGATAGCCATGTTGTCAATTAACCAAGATAGCTAGAACATAAGGAAGTCATTAATTATTATAAAGCAATAATAATTTAAATGATGTAATTTTATTTAAAATAAGACATTAAGATTAATCGAGTAGAGCAAAATTTTAAAATGGACCTTATTTATAGAAGTTAAGCATATTGAAACTGGGACCCACCCCCACATGAAATAATAAGAAAGAAAAGAATTATGTAAAGATCTCATTTAAATTTAGAGAAAAACATCATCCAAGCTGATAAATTAGACACTGTTATAATATGAAAAGGACATTGGATTGTCTAGTAGAGGCCTAGATTCCAGCTCTGATACTTGAAGTGGTGTAAATTTAAGCTAATTTTTTTCCTCTCTGAAATTGGGTTCATCAACAAAATAAAAATGATAATTCACTGGGTTTCTGTGAGAATCAAATGAGAATACCACCTCATTTATTGCCTAACATATACTTGGCACTCAGTAATGATTCTGCATCTCATTTTTAAAAATGAATACACGAAGAAATACAATTTAAAAAAAAACCTATGTTAAGACGTAATAAAGTGGTATATATTAAAAGAAAGAGTCACTTATATTAGCCATTTGAGAATTACAAGTTAAAACCATGATGAGATACCACTACATGCCTATGAAAACAACTAAAATAGAAAAATGTTGACAGTAACTAATGGTGATGAGAATGAGGAAAAACTAGATAATTCACTCATTGCTTGTGGGAATGTAAAATGGTCCAGCCATTTACAAACAAAGTAGTTTGGCAGTTTTTTACAAAGTTAACTGTAACACTAACCCAGCAATCGCACTCCTAGAAATTATTCCTAGAAAAATGAAAATATGTTTACACAAAACATCTATGCACAAATGTTCATTGCAGCTCTATTTGTAGCAGCCCAAAACAACAAATGTCCTTCAAAGGTAAATGGATAAACTGTGGTACATCCATACCATGGAATACTACGCAGCAGTAAAAAGGAAGGAACTATATTGATGCACACAACAATTTGGATGAATCCCAAGGCCATTATGCTTAGTGAAAAAAAGCCAGTCTCAAAAGTTCTAGAGAAGAGATCGGTGGTTGCCAGGGTTTGGGAGAGAAGAGGAAGTTAAGGAGCAGCCCAAGGGAGTTCTTTGTTGTGAGAGAACAGTTCTGTATCTTGATTGTGTTGGTAGTTACATGCATTTCTATATGTGTGATAAAATTTCATAGAACTATACGTACACACCCCAAAAAATGAGTTCATGCAAAAAATGGTGAAATCTAAGTCAGATGTTGTCTAGTTAATTGCCAATTTCCTGGTTTTGGTAATGTACCACAGTTATGTAAGAAGTTACCATTTGGGGAAGCTGGGTGATTGTGACATGGTACCTCTCTGCATTATTTTTGCAATTTCTTGTGAGCTTATAAATATTTCAAAATGAAAAAGTTTTATTAGAGAGCCATTAATGGCTATTAAATTAGGAAAATATGTATAAATACTAATACCTGATGCTGGTATTAGTATTTGATGCTGGTGTATTATAATCTGTATTGCTGGTGGCAGTATAAAACTATAGAGTAATATATATTATGAACTGTGAAGTTCATAACTTTGACCTTCTAATCTCCATTTATGGTCATGTATCCTAAGAAAATAATCCCCCCAAAAGTAAACAATATAGATACTGTAATTTGTAATAATAGAATATCCACATACCAAGAAAACGTCAGTATTCCAAGAGGTAGGTAACTAATTAAATTATGGCACACCTACTGACTGTAATATTGTTTAAATGATAAAGTGATAGGGACTTCCCTGGTGGCACAGTGGTTAAGAATCTGACTGCCAATGCAGGGGACACGTGTTCGAGCCCTGGTCTGGGAAGATCCCATGTGCCGCGTAGCAACTAAGCCCATGTGCCACAACTACTGAGCCTGTGCTCTAGAGCCTGTGAGCCACAACTACTGAGCCCACGTGCCACAACTACTGAAGCCCATGCGCCTAGAGCCCGTGCTCTGCAACAAGAGAAGCCACCACAATGAGAAGCCCACGCATCGCAACAAAGAGTAGCCCCTGCTCGCCACAACTAGAGAAAGCCCCGCGCGCAGCAACAAAGACCCAATGCAGCCAAAAATAAATAAATTAATTTTTTAAAAAGTGATAAACATATACTTTTATATACAAGAAATGCATATGAAGAAATAAGTGCAATTTTATTTCTTTATGTTGCCTTAATATTTATACAATTCTAAAACAATACCAAGATATGGCCAATCTAAAATTCATTTTGTTGAATGGTTATTTAATTTTTTAATTCTGACAATAATGATTATTTAAAATTCTCTCTTGAACTCTTGATCTTGTTTATTTCCAGTTCTGTCCACTTTGCCGTTTAGTACCTAATGAGAATCCAAGCAGCTTCAATGGCAGCTTAATAAGACATTTGCAAGTCAGTCACACTTTGTTTTATGATGATTTCATAGTAAGTATATTTTCTTACTTTTACATTATGTTTTTATGCTGTGTTTAGCTTACCTTTCTTAATTCAAGTGAGTAAGATTGTAGAGGAAAAAATGTATGTATAGCTAAAATGTTAAATATTAGCATTAAGTAGGAAATCATAAAAACATGCTGTTTTATAAACTGACTGTTAACAGTAAAGTAGTTACCTGCCTTAGACAAAATCATTTTCTTTGTGATGTAAATAATTAGCCATTGTATAAAGACCTAGATTTCACTTTCACATTATTTTAATTTCTACTCTAGTGCCTCCCAATATATGTTAATAGTTATAATTTTTATGAAGTAAAAACCTTATATAGCTGAGAGGAAATCATATCAGTAAGGAAATGGCTCAGAGAATTTGCGTTCATTTTATAATACACTGAATGGCTAGTAACAGACATGACATTATCAGTGTAGCGAGACACACGGGCTCTATTTTTAATTTAAATTCTATAAAACACAACTCTCGTGTTTATTGAGCTTTTTTAAACTTTAAAAAAATTTATTATGAAAAAATTTTAAACATACACAGAAGTAGACAGGATAATATAATGAACCCCTGTATACCCATCAGCTACCCATCAATAACTACCAACTCATGGCCAATCTCATTATATTAAGGATTTTTTTAAGATGAAAGAAAAATCTGGTATAGTATGAATAGTTCTAATACTTATGACCGTAGTTTCTGTTATCAGAAATGGTAATAACAAGCAAAAGGTTAACATAGCCTTTTTTCTGTGTGTTGTCATGTGAGAGTGGTGCTTTGTCCCCAGAGTCCCTTTCAGCAAAGGGGTATAGCCTATCATGGGCGGGAAAATCACTCATAGCCATGCTCTGAAACAGTACATTTTATTGTTACGTTTATCTAAATACATGAAATGTTAAGGGTTAAATTTGAATTTGCATATAATTTTCACATGATTTTGACTATTTTTATGCAATCTCAAGATGGAATTTAATAATTGTTGAAAGTTGTCATTGGAAATTTTTCTCCATGCATTCTGATCTGCCCACTATGATTATCCAGATTCAACACAGGGGACCTGGGTTCTGACCTGGGTTTCAGTAACAGCCCTGTCACAGCTGTGTGACCTTAGGCAAGGTATTTAACATTGGAGCCTCTGTTTGTTCATTTGTTAAGTGAGGAGAGCAAAGTACATACTGCTTCCAGAAGCTCTTGTGGGAATTAAATGAGATAACGCATGTAGAGTGATTTGCACAGTTAGGGCACGGATGTTAGGCAAACTGGAGGTGGGGAGAGGGTAAATGGGAATATCAGGACCACCTGAAGAATCAAACAAACCACACTACAGAGGCTTCATATTCTTTCCTGCGTCTCTCAAATAATGTCTTTTCTGGCCACCAAGGCACACAAGCCCTCAACAGAGCCATGTGTTCTCATTTTTCATAACACGTAGGGGTTCCTCTTTATCTTAGCTCCATAAGACGTTTTAAAAGCCAGGTTGATTCCACGGCTGTCTTGGCTGTTCATGTTCAATCCATTCTTCTCAAGATCATTCAAAGTATGACCCAGGGCTGGTCAGGAAGAAGCCACTTTGATGAGAATACTTTCCACCCACTCAAAACCATATTCTTGGATGTGAAAGTGAGGTTGAAACAGTGTTCTTTGTTTTGATTTTCTGTTTCCTAAACTACCAAGTACTATGCTAGGCATTTTATGCAAATTATCTCATTTTATTCCTTGCAGCAACTTCTGTGAAGTGAGTGCTATATCATTATCCTTACTTAGCTATGAAATATCTGATGCTCAAAGGTTAATAAATTGCCTCAGAACAACCTGGCATTGAGTCCAAATCTTGTGCTCTGCTGTGCTTTATAGCTTTCCTTTGGATTTTTTTTATTTGCTTTTATGTTTTAGAGTGGACTTCCAGTAAAGATTTTATTTCATTTTTTTAGTTTATTGGCGAAGAGGAGATGGACTGCAGAGGATGGGGCTCTTAATACTTTTTGCTTTATTTATAGAACGTGCTGACCTAAAGTTTTGAATTCCATTTTGACCATAGGGAAGCAAGGAGAAAGAGCGTTTTGTTTTCAACCTTTTTTTTTTCAAAACTAGATATTCAGTAGTACAGCTGGGATTGGTGAGTCCTATGGGAATGTCTTAACTTTACGTGTCTTAACTATTACATGTCTTATCTATGGGAATGTCTTAACTATTACATGTTTACGTGGAGCTTAGCACTCTGACAGGATTTGTACTGTTGACTAAAAACTACTAGTTAGATCAGATAAAAACTTTAAATTCCAGATCAAAACTATTTTACTAAGACTGTAGCTAGTTAATTGATAGGCAGTAAAAAATGAAATAGAAAATGCAGAGGCCCCAAAGCAAAAGTCCTGGGTTCTATGAGGTTTTGTGGAAACTTGGACTAAATTCAGGGCTTCACTTTGCAAAATGAGGCATTGTCTTAACTCTCATCCTCCAATTTCTGAAAACTGTCATCTCTGACTGTATGTTTCTAATTATTTTTCTTTATTGTAGGATTTTAATATAATTGAGGAAGCTCTTATTCAAAGGGTTTTAGACCGGTCACTTCTGGAATATGTGAATCACTCGAACACCACATAATTGTATTAAAAGAAAAGAGAAGGAGACCGTACAATTGCACCATTTTTTTCAAGATGCTGCTTGAAGAATTGGAGGGAAACTGTCAATGTTTGATGGGCAAAAAAGTGTACAACACAGTTATATGTTTGTCCATGTTTATTGTTATACTGCATTTTAAACCTGCTTTCATTTTGGTGGTTTAGGTCTGTTTTACATTCTTGAGTTTCTCAGACACTTAACAGCAAAAAAAGTCTCCATCAGCCATTAATACATGGAAGAGAACATAAGGCTGAGTATGTGGGTGAAGGATCTTTATTTGCAAATCGGATGACATTGTGTGTAATGCTACATATTGATAACTTCCCTCATTGTTGGTCAAAATAACTAATCTTTGTTCTATGGAGAGTGAAACAAAGCGTGGTCATTCAAGGAAATGTGAAATCTCTTCTAGAGTTCACGTTCTAACCGCTAATAGAATAACAGGAATAGCCTTGTATGGAGTAGGAAAGGAAAGTTTTGGCAGTTGACAACGTCCATTTAATCAAATTGTATAACATAATACTGTAATAAAATAAATTTCATGTTAGGAATGTATACTTAATGCTTTGACTTTTTATAACTATGCACACATAAGATTTTAATATTATATTTTTCAAATATTTGTAGCTTATTGTTTAGAAATATTTCTATAATACAGGCAACTTCTTAAGAACCATCAGCTGATATTTACAGTAGAAGTATTCACATCCATAATTTTTAGTGGAAAATCCTAAGGGCTTTGATTTTTTTTTAATTTTATCTTTTAGGAATATTATAAAATAAATATAAAAACTGAAAACCAAACAGAAAATGTATAGCTTATTACATTCTCATAAGGAAACATTCTTTTAGAACTCTGCCAGTCACCTTGGATGTCTTCTATGTGTCCTGTCACAGTTAACAAACCTCTTCCTCAACCCCACAGAAGTAAACACTACATTGATTTTAATAGTACTCACTGCCTTGCATTTCTTTCGTAGTTTATCCCCCAAGTGTGTGTCTCTACACACTAGCTTTTAATCTTACCCATTTAAAATTGCTTTATTAAATATATCGCTTAATGTCTGTTTTTAATTTCTGGGTTTCTCCTTTCTTTTCTTTAAAATTTACCTATTGAAGAACCTGGTTTTATAAATTTCCCACTGTCTATATTTTGTTAATTGCATACTCATGGCACAATTCAGCATGTTCTTCTATCCTGTGGATATTGACACATGGATCCAGAGATGTGAGCAGAATCAGGTTCAACCTTTTGGCCAGACCATAGATCATGGTGTATTCTTTCAACAGAGGGCACAGAATGTCTGGTTCTCTCTTTTGTGATGTCAGCTGAAATTGATACTCAATGCCTAGATCCATTGATTTGTTGTGGGTTGGAGAATATTCTATCATTTC
This sequence comes from Balaenoptera musculus, assembly GCF_009873245.2. Lineage (NCBI taxonomy): Eukaryota > Metazoa > Chordata > Mammalia > Artiodactyla > Balaenopteridae > Balaenoptera > Balaenoptera musculus. The sequence continues at coordinate 47,762,368 of NC_045798.1, forward strand.
TTTTTCATTTATTAGTTGGAACATTTTTATAAAGAGGTGTTTCCCCATATCTACTATTTGGTTAACCAGTGGTCAAGTTCATATAGGAAAGGGAAAATAAACTTGAATTTTCCCCTTTATTTACCAATTTTTAAGATAATAAACTTGTTTTCTATCATCCTCTGTAGATCACTTTTTTTAAGTGTTGTGAACTCATGGATTCAAACGTATTTGATGGGCTTTAATCCATTTTACATATTGCCTTATTAAAGCTCAAATTGTCCTATCTTTGGTCATTGGGAGCCTTATCAAGTTGACTCTGAGTGCTTTTGACACTACTCTAGCAGTCTTTAATGGCTTCCTTGTAGTCTCATATGACAGGCTATTCCAGGCTCAATTTGTATGTTTCCTGCCCCAGACCTGGTATCCGCCATTTCTCTTAATGAGCCTGGTTACTTTCAGTGAGATATAGTGCTTCAAAACTGTAATTGTGACTGTTAAGTTCATTGCGGCTATATTGGTCTTTGTTTCTAGGAGAGAGCTAGGAAATATCCTTTTTTTTAAGATAAAACACTTCATTCATGAGTTTATTTTGATACTTGCAAATCAAATTAAGTACTACAGGGTTTTTGCCTAATCTTTTCTATTACATTTGTGTCTTTTGCTTTTCTCTACTGAGAATCCTGGTCTTCAAGGACACAGGAATATCCCACAATTATTCATTTCCTTCATCTACTTTATGCATGCAACAGTCTCAGAATAATAATACTAATAAACCATCACCAGTATGATAGCTGGTACAATCAAAAATGTTTTTCATTTGTTCTCCCTAATCTCCTATTTTTTAAAGTTGTACTATATCAACATTTTCAAGGAATTCCCTGGCGGTCCAGTGGTTAGGACTCTGTGTTCTCACTGCCCAGGGCCCGGGTCTGACCCCTGAACGGGGGGAACTAAGATCCTGCACAAGCCGCATGGCGCGGCCAGAACAAAAAAAAACTTTTTTTGAGAACCTATTGGTGTAACATGCAATACTCCCTTCTATCCCCCATTTAGCTAAGTTCTTCAAGTACCTGTATATTTAGTGCTTGCTACCACTCCTTATCTGATGGCTCTGTTTTTCATATTTGGCTCTCTAATGACAAATCCAGGACATAGAATAATATTTCCATCTTGAAGGCAAGCAAAGAAGCTACGAAGACGCTTGATTTCAACTCCTGAGCATAAAATGTTACTTGGTTGTGGTTAGCTTCTTAATTGTAATCGTCTATAAGCTTCTTTGTTCCTTACACATAAATGTAGTCATAGCCATGTTCCCCAAAATTTTCTATAGTAAATTATCCATTACTTCTTAAAAGCCTTGCTTACCATTCTGCCATCCACCGCAAGGTAATTAGAAAAACGTAAAGCTGGGTGAAATCTAGAGGGCCATATTTCCTCCCTTTTAGATACTGGTTTCAAGCTTGCTTTTCACAGCTGCTAACCAGTAAGAACAGATTTTTAGTTTCACCACCTCTCTTCCTACAGTTTGGATGGCTCAACCAATAAAGCAAAACCTATTGGACAACAGGGGCAAAAGGAGAGGAACTTTTAAGAGGTAATCATTAGGTTGAAAATATAGTCCTGGAAAAATAAAAGAATATATTTCTGAGTATTAGTACTCACTATCCAGAAAATAAATTTTTGTTAATTCCGAGCAATACAAAAGGCATCTTTAAATCTGTAAAACTTGAAAAAAACTTCAAAACTTAAAAACTGTATTTTGAGTAAAGCTTTAAGTCACCTGCCACTGTTAAACCTCAGTGCAGCAATTCTACATCCTGTCCCTGGATATCTCTTATGATAATTTTGCCCCCTACGGGACAAACCAGGTGCTGGCCACCTGAATTATTTTGCCTTTTGAATTATTTTGAGTTCTAAAATAGTGAAGTGCAACTATTATTCATTGTTTCACTGTGCCTTTAACCTTTTATTAAAAGGAATTTATAATTCATTGTCTTAAAAAACGAAAACCAATATTTGAAGCTGTTGACTAAGCAAAAAATTTCACTCCTTTTTTTTAATAGCACCTCAAGATGCCAATTTTTCAAGGCCTTATGAGGGAAAAACTGATTCACATGTTATTCTTTAAAAGCTAAATTCTAATCCTACAAAAACCTATGGAGATTTTCCTTTTACATATTTTTTTCACCCAAGTTTCTAAAACGTATATTGAGAAATAGGATTGGGAATCTACGCTGAAGATAGTTCCAGGTCAGATCTTCTAAAAGATCCTGGCTCTAATGATGTTACTTTATTACTTTTACTGGGTGCTAAGTGTCCTTTGTTTTCAAGTGAGCTTACAACAGTTACTGAATACGTTTAACATATAATTAGTACCTTCAAGTAACATTGAAGTTATTCTAAAAAGTCACTAAGAGATTCATCCTTTTATTATTCAACTGCAAAAAATAAATCTGTATAATGATCAGAAATTAAAATGTACAATTCCTTTTCTTCTGTAAATATGTATTATTGTGAGAAATAAAGAATGGCAGGACCATTGCTTTCATTAAAATATCTACTGTGTCTGTTCTTAAACATGGATCTTGATAATTTTTTACATCTAATACCCTTTTATGCTTTTAAACCTCATATGTGTTTTAAATTGTCATCATTCAGCAATATCTATCATGAAAATATACTTTCATTTAGGCCAGTAGTTCTCAATCGGGAGCAATTTTGCCTCCCAGGGGACATTTGACAATGTCAAGACATTTGGGGTTGCCACAACTGTGATGTGCTATTGCCCAGGATGTGGATCAAAGCCAGGGATGCCACTCAACATTCTACAATGCACAGGACAGCCCCTCACAGCAAAGGATTGCCCTTCCTGTCAATCGTGATGAGGTTTAGAAACCCTGGTTTGAGTCAAGGTAAAGCTGAGCATCATGGAGTTATTATTGGCTCTGCTTCCAAGGGACTCCATTGAAATTTAAAAGGCAAGATGAAGATGAATTTTGTATCTCTTACTCCCTGCTAAATACATACTAAGTTTGGGGTGGCTATAGCTGTCATGTACCCCAGTTCAGAATGTACTAAAGCATAGGAAAGTTTTTTTTGGATTTTTTCACAAGAAGAGGAACAGGCCAGAGCACAGGTCTTAATGGCATGACCTCTGATGACTGTTTGCTGAGTGACATCCTAAAAGATACCGGGAACCCAGAATGGTTTGGGAAGGCTTACTTTTATCACTTAGGTTAGAGTTATTGAAGTAAATAAGGTAAAATGGGACTTCCCCGGTGGCACAGTGGATAAGACTCCGTGCTCCCAATGCAGGGGACCCAGGTTTGATCCCTGGTCAGGGAACTAGGTCCCACACGCATGCCACAACTAAGAGTTCGCATGCCACAACTAAGGACCCCGAGTGCTGCAACTAAGGAGCCGGTGAGCCACAACTAAGACCTCACACAAACAAAAATAAATAAGGTAAATATATAACAGAGGGACACCTATGTCTGAGATCCTTGAGGCTAAGAAATATTTAAGCTTTTATCTTATGTCTAGAAAAACCATCTGGTACTTTAATCCTGCGGGCTTCAGAGAAGACCATACACGGGTCTTGATTAGGGCTAACCATTGCCCCAAAGCAGCCATTTAAAAGGCCCATGGAACTTCCCTGGTGGTCCAGTGGTAAAGAACCTGCCTTCCAATGCAGGGGACATCGGTTCCATCCCTCGTCAGGAAACCAAGATCCCCCATGCCATGGGGCAACTAAGCCCGTGCGCCAAAACTCCTGAGCTCGTGAGCCTCAACGAGAGAGCCCACGGGCTGCAACTATAGAGCCCACTCACTCTGTAGCCCAGCGCTGCAACTAGAGAGAGAAAACCCGCATGCCACAACTAGAGAGAAGCCCACGCGAGGCAACGAAGAGCCCGCACGCCGCAACGAAAGATCCTGCATGCCTCAGAGAAGATCCAATGTGCTGCTGCAACTAACACACAGCACAGCCAAAAAATAAAATAAATAAATAAATAAAATGTTTAAATAAATAAATAAAAATAAAAGGCCCAATGGGAACTTCCCTGGTTGTCCAGTGGTTAAGACTCCACGCTTCCATTGCAGGAGGCACGGGTTCGATCCCTGGTCGGGGAACTAAGATCCTGCATGCCACGTGGTACGGCCAAAAAAAACAAAAGGGCCCAGTGAAGGTGAAACACAGAGACTGGTCAAGATAGATTAGGTCATGCTTCGATTACAAACAACCCCCAAATCTCAGTACTCACCCAAGGTCTACTGTGGATCTTGGCTCTTCTCCAGGCAGCTGTTCTCCAGCCTCAGAATTCCGCCTTACTTTGATCTCATAGCATTTGTATATGACCATGTGCCTCTCCAGCCACCCCTCACCACAATGGACTGGAGAATTGGTTACAGAGGTCATTTCCACTCTCATTTCATTTGCTAAGGAAAGTCATGGCCGCACGTAATTTCAAGGCATTGGAGAAGTGCAATTTCAGGTAGAAGAGAACTGGATATTGGGATATAATATTAATGCCAACCATGGAGGTACAAGCTGAGAAGAGCTGACAGAGAAGCAGAGGTCCATAGGGGAAAGGTCTTAAAAACATCTTTGAAAAGGAGGGGTGAAAGTCAAAATGAGACTGGGTTTTTAAAAACAGGAAATAATATTCTTTTTTGCCATGGTAATCTTTTCATTAATTTTATTCACAATTTGGGATCAGTTCACCAAATGAAAAACCTGTCCGTTTCTCAAACATAAGACAATAATTTCTTTTTTTGAATCATTTTTCTTACTTATTAAAAGAAACACCAAGTGCATTCTCAGTCTTTACCACTGTATTTTCTCAGTATACTTCTTGTGTATCTTCATCAGAACCACTTGGGTTACTTGGTATAACTGCATTTTTCTCAGCCCTCCCCAGATGTACAGAATTAGAATGTCTGAAATTCTGATGGATTCATCAGCAAGTCATCAAAATACATTCAGCTCTATCAATTTCTCACTGTCTCCACGATTACAATTTTAATCTAAACTATCATCATCTCTTTCCTGGATCCCTGTAGTAAACATCTAATTGGCCTCCCTCCACTTATGACAGTATGGACCATTATCCATAGAGCAGTCAGAGAGGTCTTCAAAAGCACAAATCTGATCATGCCCCCACCCGCTTCCCACTGCTTAAAATGCACCAAGGGCTTCTCATTGTTACTTGAATAAAATTTAAATGCCTTTCCATTCCCTTCCAAAGTTCCTCATGATCTGGCCTCTGCCTATTTTTCCAATTTCATCTCTACTCTCTCCCTTAATCCCTACATTTCAGCCACACAGGTCTTTAGGTTAAGCACACCAAGATTAGTGGTTCCTGCACCTTGGCACTTTCTATTCCTTCTGTTTGAAAAGCCCTTTCCCAGAGTTTGACATGGCTGCTTTCTAATCTTTAACTCCCAGATCAAATGTCATCTTCTCATAAAGGATTTTTCTCATAATTCTAGCCAAAGTCATTTCCCCCTTTTGTCTATTATCCTATTATAGTTTCTTCTTAACTGCTATTAGAATTTGAAATTAGCTTACATGTTTATTTTCATTTTAATTGAGTGTCTCCCCTCTCTAGAATATAAATTCTTTGAGTGCAGGTATACACCACTAATCTACCCAACATCTTAATGTGCATCTTAAGACAAAATCCAAAACAGTGGCACATGGTAAGTACTTAGTAAATATTTCTGCTAATCTATCATTATAGTTATTGATGATATAAAAACATGTAAAAACATAATGTTTTTATCACATGAAGTTCACAAGAGTGATAAAAAATATTAAAACCCTAGTAATCTAGCTCAAAGTCTTCATGAAACCAAGCAGAAGTATAAATTAATTCGTTAGTAAGAATACCTCAATAGGTAAGTGTCTTAGTCAGCTTAGCAGACTATAAAAAAATACCATAGGCTGATAAAAGATTGAAATAATGCCATTTGCAGCAACATGGATGGACCTAGAGATTATCATGCTAAGTGAAGTCAGACAGAGAAAGACAAATACCATATGATATCACTTATATGTGGAATCTAAAATATGGTACAAATGAACTTATTTACAAAACAGAAACAGATTCACAGACATAGAAAACAAACTTAAAGTTGCCATAGGGGAAAGGGGGTGGGGGAGGGATAAATTTGGAGTTCAGGATTAGCAGATACAAACTATTATATATAAAATAGAAAAACAACAAGGTCCTACTGTATAGCACAGGGAGATACATTCAGTATCCTATAATAAGCCATAATGGAAAAGAATATATATATGTATAACTGAATCAGTTTGCTATATACCAGAAACTAACAACATTGTAAATCAACTATACTTCAATTAAAAAAAAAATACCGTATGGGAATTCCCTGGTGGTCCAGTGGCTAGGACTCCAAGCTTTCACTGCTGAGGGTTTGGGTTCAATCCCTGCTCAGGGAACTAAGATCCCACAAGCCGCAGGATGTGGCCAAAAAAGAAAAGAAAAAAAAAATACCATAGGCTGGGTGGCTTAAACAATAGACATTTATTTCTCACAGTTCTGGAGGCAGGGAAGTCCAAGATCTAGGTGTCAGCAGATTTGGTTATTGGTGAGGGCCCTCCTTCTGGCTTGTTGATGGCCACCTTCTTGCTGAACCCTCACATGGCAGAGACAGTGAGCTCTGGTCTCTTCATCTTCTTATAAGAGTACTAATCTGCTCAGGACCCCATCTAAACCTAATTACCCTCAAAGATCCACCTCCAAATACCATCACATAAGGAGTTAGGGCTTCAACGTGAATTTTGGGGGACACAAACATTCAGCCCATAACAATAAGTATGCAATAATATAAATATAAATAAGAATAGAGAGAAATAGCTAGTAAAACACATACAAAACATGCAAATACAGTAATTAAAGATATTAATTTGAACTCTATAGTGACATATTAATTATTTTTCTATCTTAACACAATGTCTGGCATAGTGTAAGCTCTCAGTAAATATTTTTTGAATCAGTCTATTAGCAAATTTCTCAACTGATGGTCCCCCATGCAAAGAAGATGTGGAGGAAATGGCACACTGGGGTGGTGTTAGTGGTAGAATTTACATATTACAAAGCAATTTGGTAGTGGCGTCTTACCTCTCCTTATAATAAATTTCATAATTTCTCTGAGAAGACTTCTTTGAGCCATCCAAGCAGAGTCAATCACACCATCCTTTATATCACTAGACTACATTATCTCTGGACCACACCTCCATTGCTATAGATACCATATTATATTTCTTTGTTTATATGACTGATACTCATGAGATTGGGCATTCCTTAAGGGCGAGGGTTACATTCACAGGGCCTTACTAGAAACTCAATACATGTGTCTTAGTTTGCTAGGGCTGTCATAACATAACACCATACACCAGGTGGCTTAGACAGAAATTTATTTTCTCACAGCTCTGGAGGCTGGAAAGTCTGCCATCAAGGACCTTCAGGGTTCAGTTTCTGGTGAGGGTTCTCTTCCTGGCTTACAGACAATCACATTCTCACTGTGTCCTCACATGGCAGAGTGAGCAAGAGATCAAGCATTCTAGTGTCTCTTCTTATAAAGGCACTAATCCCGTCATGAGAGCACCACCCTCATGACCTCATCTAACCCTCATTACCTCCCAAATGTCCTGTCTACAAATACCATTACATTGGGGATTAGGGTTTCAACATATGCATCTGAGGGGGACAGAAAATCAGGCCATAACAATATGTTTGTTGAATGGAAAAATGAGTGGTTGACAAATGGTTCAGAATACTCATGTTAGCTCCTCAGTATATCCTTTCCTCACTAATAAAGTCTATATGGGGAGCAAAATTATAGTAAAAAGAGCAACTTTATGTCTGAATTTGCTCATTACTATTTCCCCAGAACTTAGCACAGTGCATCTATGGGCACTCAATAAATATCTGATGAATAAATTAGTGAATAAATTGTAGTTTGAGAAGCATAGGCAAGATGTTCTTAATGAATAAAGTCTTCAAGCCAGATACAGCTCTTCTTTTTAGAGATACACTTGTCAAGTGAGCCAAACTACTAGGCAGCTTCTCTCCTAGACAGAGTTTTAAAGCAGTGAGCAGTCCAGTAACATAGCTCCTACAGGACAAGCAGTATTATTTCACCTTCATTCAGTGATATTAGAGGTATTGCACTAATTCTGAAGGACAACTGTACATTGTATTTTACAGTTGCTGAGTTTAACTTGCTCCAGATTATACAGTGTAGTAATTTGCTGCAGAGTTACTGTAGACAACTAAATAAAACCCAGGTAATCAGATAAAATGAAGGAAATGTTTAGTTCTTATATCTACTATATTTTGATATGCCTCTAAATGTATTTCACCTTGTCCCCTTGACACATCCTTAATACATGCAAGACGGTCAAAGTCTTATATATAAAATCATACTATGCTTTGACAGTATTTCAAGAATGTGTTCTCCAGAAATTTCAGTCTCGAGGTTTTTGATTTTAAAACTACCTTAGGGGGATTCCCTAGCGGTTCAGTGGTTAAGACTCTGCGCTTCCATTGCAGGGGGCACAGGTTCAATCCCTGGTTGGGGAACTAAGAAACTGCAAGCCACGTGGCACGGCCAAAAATTTGTAACGAAATTTTTTTTCCTAAAGTAGTCAAACTCTTAGAAACAGAAAATAGAATGGTTGTTGCCAGGGGGCAAAAGGAGGGCGAAAAGAGGAGTTATTCCATGGATATAGAGTTTCAGTTTTGCAAGATGAAAAAGTTCTAGAGACCTGTTGCATAACAAGGTACATATAGTTAACACTACTGAACCATACAGTTAAAAATGGTTAAAATGGAAAATTTTTTTAAATTTATTTTTTAAATTATTTTATTTATTTATTTTTGGCTGCATAGGGTCTTCATTGCTGCACGCAGGCTTTCTCTAGTTGCGGCAAGTGGGGGCTACTCTTCGTTGCATTGCACAGTCTTCTCATTGCGGTGGCTTCTCTTGTTGTGGAGCACGGGCTCTAGGTGCGTGGGTTTCAGTAGTTGTGGCACACGGGCTCAGTAGCTGTGGCGCACAGGCTTAGTTGCTCCATGGCATGTGGGATCTTCCCGGAGCAGGTCTCAAACCCGTGTCCCCTGCATTGGCAGGCGGATTCTTAACCACTGCGCCACCAGGGAAGCCCAAAATGGAAAATTTTATGCTTTTTTTTTTAACCACAATAAACAAACAAACAAAATTGGTATGTGGGTAAACCAAATACCAATTTATATACCGAATATATAGTTTCATGCCACTCAGTTTGGGAAATTACAATTGTTGGTGAAATTTAGGAAAGACGTATCATGTCACTGGTGAAGCCCTTGAGGTTTCAAAAATAAAGTATTTAAATATAGAGACTGAACAATGCTTCTCCCTGTTGCTTTTTTTCCCCCAACCCCAGGTCTCTCTCCAGACTTCTGATGAAACTTAGAGCACACAGCTTTGTTTGCTTGTTTCTTCCCCCATTTGCAGTTGCACATTCCCTTAGATATTTACTGATTTGTGTTGCCAGTCTGAGTTAGCATCACTTCTTTATAGGATTTTTCATGGAACTCTTAGCACGAGAAGGCAGTTCTTGTTTTTGTTATGGGTACTGTTGAAACCGAGCAGGATCCTGTGGGACCCTCCCAGGTACAATAGCCTTCTCCCCATTTCTTGTTTTTAGGAAAAAGACTTCAGCCTCTTAGACCTTCTTTGAGTTCCAAAGGGCAGATTCAAACTGTTACTAATCAGGGAAATGAGGGAATGCAGAAACAAAGGAAAGGCAGTCAAGAAACAATAGTGCAGCGATGGGGCAGGGTTCTGGTTCCTCCTAGGGGGAGATATGCATAGCAATCTGGTATATATCTCTGAGTTCTTCTACAGAAACTAAGGCCCCCATTCAGTGTGGAGGATGGTAACTTCAGGCTGGGCACAAGCATGTGGACACCAGAATGATTGGAGCCAGAAGGCTGATAATTGGGATTCCTAGAATGCCACCCTGTTACCTTACCACCAACCAATCAGAAGAAAGTCACACACCCTGCAGCCCTCCCCTCAAATTTTGCCAATAAAAACTCTTCCCCAAAAACCATAAGGGAGTTTGGCCTTTTTGAGCCTGAGCTGTCCGCCTCCTTGCTTGGCTCTGCAATAAACCTTCCTCTGCTCCAAACTCTGATGTTTTTGCTTGTTTGGTCTCACTGTGTACCAGGCACAGGAATTTGGGTTCGGCAACACTGTTGTTGTTTTTCACACTAAATGTCCTGAGCTTAAATAATTTCGCATTTGGGGACCACCAGGAGGGAAGGGTTTGACTGAAGCAAACTAGAGGACAGACTTCCAGCAAGTTCCAACAGCATGACACCACAGTGACTTCTCTGCCATCCTGTGAGCCACAGCTGGGCCCTCTCCAGCATGGTCTGGACAAAGGTCTGGAGGTGGAGGTAGAGTCCTTCTTTGGGTGTTCTATCTCAACCCTGTATTATTATTTTTTTTCTTTTAAATATGGAATGCATCATGAATTCGAGTGTCATCCTTGCACAGGGGCCATGCTAATCTTCTCTGTATTGTTCTGATTTTAGTACATGTGCTGCTGAAGCAAGCACTCAACTCTATATTCTTTAGAGTTCTCTTTTTTTACTTTAATTTTTGTTGGAGTATAGTTGATTTGGCATGTGGTGTTAGTTTCAGGTGTACAGTAAAGTGAATCAGTTATACATATACATATGTCCACTCTTTTTCAGCTTCTTCTCCCATATAGACCATTACAGAGTACTGAGTAGAGTTCCCTGTGCTATACAGTAGGTCCTTATTAGTTTTCTATTTTACCTATAGTAGTGTGTATATGTCAATCCCGATCTCCCAATTTATCCCCTCCCTCTTTACTTCTCACGTTAATCCCCTAGTAGAGTTAAAAATTCTTAAAAAAAAAAAAATTCTTCATATTAAACTTTCTCTGTTCAAATAATTGTCAGTTCAAATCTCTTTCCCGATTGGACCCAGACTGAAAATCAGATACTGTTAAATTTTCCTGAGTACCTTCAATGAAGTACAACAAGAAATTTGCATGCTCTCATTGAGATTTTCCTGGATGCAGGTAGAGAAAAAGAAGAATTGGAAAGTGAGAATGCTGAGGTCCAAATCAAGAAAGTAATCATCTGCTGGACCGAAGCGAAGAGCTCAAGTTCCCTGATTCACTTCCCTTTCTGTGCCTAAGATTACAGCGTTGACTGAGAAAGGGTGAGATCCTGGCCACTGGGGAGGAATGAATGGAGGATTTGGGGTACCCTGCCTCGCTGAGCTGTACCACAGTGCCACACACTGGCTCCCCTCCTGACAAACAGGATGGCAATGTCATGGCAAAGTATATTGGACTGGAATTCAGTCTGTGGGGTAGAGTGATATTCTAGAAGATAGAGAGCAAGAGTTCTCTGCCAGCCCAGCCAGTTTCTTCATCTACACTGTCCTGAGACAAAGTTTGTCAAACAGAGCGCCCTGGATATGTGTTATCCCCAGAGTTGCTGCTAACAAATAGAAAATCTGAGGGTCTCCCAGCCTTGTCTCTTCAATTTAGCAGCCCCATGACCTGACACATTTTTTGGTGTTTGCTGTGAGGAAGTTCCCCTAAAATGAAACTGATAAACAGATGACTACAGTTTTATCAGAAATGTAGCACCAGCAGAAACCCAACCTGTGACAGGCCTGTGATTCATTAAAATCAACGGGGCAGAATTTACCAAAATTCATCAAACTAGATGATCAAAGTAGGTGCATTTTATCATACATAAATAATACTTCAATAAAGTTGATTTTTAAAAATAAATAAAGAGTAAAAATAAAATCAATAGGGCAGAATGTCCTAATTCCTTAGAGTCTCAAGAAGAGTCTCATTTTGGTACCCCAATACCTTTAACAAAAAATGAATTGCAAATGAGATAGACCCCTTCCTTCTCCTTAGACAGGCTAGTCTATGCTAACGTCCTTTTAGGTGTTCCCCTGGCAACAGTAATGATCCCAGCAGGTAATATCAGAGAGCCAGATTCATTGACAACGGGATTCTCACCACTCTCACTCAAGTCAACCATGAGACTCAGTGGTTCTCTGCTTTGCTTCATTAACTCTGTCCAACAGCAGACAGTACATATTCTATGGTTCCTTCTCCTTTCTCCATGTTCTAAATGGAAATTCTTATTGTAGTTGTATTTGTTTTGCATTGGGGCACATGAGAGTTGGTTGATAGGGATTACATTTATGATTTAGCCTAAGACTGCAGGATGGGACTTCCCTGGTGATCCAGTGGGTAAGACTCCAAACTCCCAACGCAGGGGACCCAGGTTCGATCCCTGGTTGGGGAACTAGATCCCACGTGCGTGCCTCAACTAAGAGTTCACATGCCGGAACTAAGACCTGGCACAACCTAAATAAATAAATAAATAAATAAATATTTTTAAAAAATCATTACCATATGCAGAGAGTGAGAAAGCAAATGTGGCAAAATATTAATTAAAAAAAAAAAACACTGCAGGATGATGAGATATTAAAACTGGACCAGGGGAATTCCATGGCCATCCAGTGGTTGGGACTCCTCTCTTTCACTGCCAAGGGCACGAGTTCAATCCCTGGTGGAGGAACTAAAATCCCACAAGCCGTGGGGCACGGCCAAAACAAACAAACAAAAGCAAACAAACAAAACTGGACTAGATTAAGACTCAACTAAAGGAAGAAGTAAGAGATATTGCACTGGAAAAATAGTAGTCTTGTGACATTGCCTCTAGAAGCACAGCTGGAAGGGGCTTTGGATTGTCTCCTTTTGAGGAAGTACAAATGCATATGTATTGAGGGGGAAATGGCTGGAATAATTAACTTTAAGAACAGAAAGAAGAGTGTTTATGTTCTGGACTGTTCTTCTATTTCCCTAAAAATTAGGCTTTGTTTGCTTTTAAAAACTGGTGTCAAGCTTTTGCCTCCACTGTTATACTGGAACTAATCTTGTAATAGTTGCCTTTGTCCTGGCTGTGAGCCCAGGACCGAACAATGCCCAGAAGATGTCAATAAATGTTTGAAGTAAATGAAAGAAAAAAAGGAAAAAGAAAAAGGGAGGAGGAGGAAGGGAGAAGGTGGGTAGGACAAAGGACGGGGAGAGGGATCTTTTTCTTCTGTAACTTTCTCTCAAACATCATCAAAGAATATTTGGAATGTGAGTTGATTTGTTGAAATCTCTTGCCATTTCTGGTCTAATCTATAGCTCTGCCTCTGAGGACAGCATAGTTTATCCAGTGAAACAACTTTAGCTGCATTCAGAATATCTTTTTCTCTGCTGGTTTGCTCTCTGCAGATTGGCTTTCTCTGCTTGGGGAAGGAAGGAGGTAGCTGCCCCACAGCTCCTGTTAACATACCTTCCAAGTTAACATAAGCAGATAAATGAGGGGGTCCCCGGAGAAAGAGAACCAGGAACGGCTTTCTTGACATAAGAGAAGCCATTTTGGTCTCAGACATTTTGTGATCTGAGCCTGGCCACAATGCTTGCCCTTGAACAGGTCTCAGTATTAATGATCATAAGGGAACAAAGGAATTCAGGAAGAGAGAAAAGTGCACTGATAAAGCAGAGACCTAGTTCCTCCTCAAGGGATATACATAATAATATATCTTTCAGTGCTGCAGGAACTAAGCACCCAGCCTGCCCCCGCCCCGCCCTGACCAGGTGCAGGATGGAAGAAATGTGATGTTGACCCTCCTGACTTCAGTCAACTAAATCTTGGACTCTGTCAACCTTTGCCCCAATTCTATGCTGAATTCTCCTCTGCTCAAGCCCCTTCACGAATATGCATGTACCCTTAGCTTAAAACTTGTTCAATTTTGCTGTTCAGGTAGACAGTGCTTTAGGAGAGATCCCTGGTGTTCTCCTTACTTGTTGCAAGTAATAAGGCCTTCCTTCTCCCAACCTTTGGCTTGGTTGTGTCTATTGGCTAGATACCCACCAAGAGGCGAACCCAGTTTTCGGGCAACATTAATGCACTTAATGGAGACTGACTAGAATATAGGAATCTCAATTCCATATTCTTGAAACTGTGACAGTCTCAAGTTGGGACGATACACACCTCTATGCTAATCGATTTGTAACGTGGAGGTTTTACTTCACAGGATACATAGGCCCAATGGGGTTACTAATAGGAGTATTATTTAAAACGACAGCTGTATAGTAGTATGTAAAAATGCTGCTGATATGGAATTAAATGTAAGGTAAATATCATGAAAATGCACATTTATAATGACATTTATGAAGGAGTTGAAATTTAACTGTCCCAAACCAGGGTAGACTAAAAAGGTGAATTCCTTTATTTTCTATGTTTAATTAGATCTCACTTTTGAGTATCCATTTGTGCTAATTTGCAGAGATGTGAGGAGTGAATTTAAACTTGCAATGGAAAGTAACTCAGTTCCTTCTCTTCTGGGAAGCAGAACCACTTTTGCAGGGTTTTTTTCTCCTTTACCTTCCCCTTGTCCTTCTAAAGTGTTGATTCAGTTAGGAAAATGGGTCAGGGTTCAATCAGGAAAGAAAGCTCTCAATAAGTAGTTCAAAAGAAAATGTTTAATACGGAAAATTAATTACAAAGATGTCAAAATTGCTGAAAGACCAAGTGTGATAGCAAGGCAAACACAGAAGCCACTGAGAAAAGGCAGGGACTGTCCAACAGGAACTGGGACCATAGAGGGAAGGGTGGTCTCCCAGAAGCTGGAACTGAAACAGGAGGGAAGGAGGCAGGGCACAACCTTTAAAAGAATGATATAGCCATAGGACATGACAAAAACTGGTTAGAACTAACTAGATCCAAGATGGCAGAAGATTTGACTTCCATTGGACTTTGAGCCTCATTATATGCTCATTGTAATACATTAGCATAAGCTAAGTGACACACCCACCAGCACCATGACAGTTCTGAGGCCAACCATCAAAGATCAAAAAGTGGGAGGTGGCCCAATTCCTGGAAATCTCCACCCCTTCCCCAAAATCGTTGGAATAATCCTCCCCCTCATTAGCCTATGAAATTATCCAGCCCATAAAAACTAACCATGCCATATTTCTGTGCCTCTCGCCTTCTGAGATGGCCTACACTCTGTCTGTGGAGCGTGTTTCTCTCTAAATAAATCTACTTCTTACCTATCACTTTGTCTCTCACTGAATTCTTTCTGTGATGAGACATCAAGAACCTGAGCTTTGGACTCCCTAGAGGTCCAGTGGTTAAGACTGCTCACTCCCAGTGCAGGGGGTCCAGATTCATCCCTGGTCGGGGAACTAGATCCCACATGCATGCCGCAACTAAGAAGCCTGCATGCCACAACTAAGAAGTCCCCATGCTGCAACGAAAACCCTGCATGCTGCAACTAAGATGCAGAGCAGCCTAAATAAATAAATAATAAATTAATGAATTTAAAACTAAAAAGAACCTGAACTTCATTAAGTCCTGAGACCAGGTGTGTGATCTCAATTAAAAGATGGTGGGTTCAAGTCCCAATCCGAGGTCCACAGTTTCAGAAACATGGAAGAAATGAGGCCACTGCCAGAAGCAAAGAGAGGGTAAAATTCTGTCACCCAATTGCAATGTGTGTGTGTGTAGGGGGATGTTTCCCATACGCTAAACAATTCTCAGATATCAGCTGAGAGTCCTACAATTCAACTCAATTCTGATACCTACCTGAATATAGTGCCAGATCCCACAGGTTAAGGGCTCAGTCCTACAAGACTGCCCATCCCCCTGCCCACTTCAGACACCAAATCAAAAGTCCAGGTTGTCACCTGTGCTTCTGACCCATTAGCTATAAATCAGAGGTTCCCACTACTCCTTACTTGGGTTTGATTACTTTGCTAGAGTGGCTTACAGAACTCAGGAAAGCAGTTTACTCACTAGATTACTGGTTTATTATAAAAGGATATATACAACTCAGGAACAACCAGATGAAGCGATGTGTAGGGCAAAGGATGGGGGAAAGGATGCGGAGCTTCCATGCTCTCTAACCAGGCCACTTTCCTCAGTTTCCATGTGTTCACCAAGTCAGAAGCTCTCTAAACCCTGTCCTTTGGGGTTGTTACGTAGGCTTCATTACAGAGGCATCATTGAGTAAATCATTAACCATTGGTGAGGGAACTCAAACTCCAGCCCCTCCCTCCCTGGAGGTCTGGGTGTGGTACTAAAAGTTCCAACCCTTTAAGCACTTGGTTGGTTCCTCTGGAGACCAGCCTCCAACCTCTGGGGCTTTCCCAAAGTCACCTTAGTAACATAAAAAAAGATACCTTTACTGTTCTTATCAATTAGGAAACTCAAAAGGTTTTTAGGAGAGCTCGGTGCCCAAAACAGGGACAAAGACCAAATATATATTTCTTATTATAAATCACAGTATCACAGAGGGAGAAATACCTTGACTTCTTCCTTCCTTCCTTCTTCCTTCCAGTTTCTCTTCAATGCCTCCCACTGGCTGAATATAGCAAGAAGTCAGCTGGTAAGGGAGAATGGGATACAGTTTGCAAGGGTTAACTCCAGCAATACAGAGCAGAAGAGAGGAATGGTGTGGCAGGGCGGGAGGAACAGATCTGGCAGTCATTAAGCAAATACCTAGCTCAGATACTCTGAGCTACAAATAACAAAAGAGCCAACTGAGAATGGCTTAAACTGTTAGAAAGGTTTAACAGGAGGTAGGGTAGGGAATTCCCCTGCGGGCCAGTGGTTAGGACTTCACTGTAGGGCGGTTTCAGGGTTGCTGAGATTGATGCTCAATTACATCAAGGACCTCCATTCTTCAGTCTTTCAGCTCTGACGTCTTCAGTCCTTTGGCTTATCCTCTGGCTTGTTCTTTTCATGGTTTCATGATGGTTGCAGAGTTTCAGGCAGCGTAGACAGACAGAAATACATCCAGAAGTAGCATGGAATTGTTTTTTCCTATTTGTTTTTTGATCAGCAAAGAAAAGCACTTGCTGAAGCCCCTCAGAAGAATTCCTGTCACACCTCCTTGATCATAATTGAGTCACAGGCCCAGGCCTAAATGTGTAAGAAGAAATAACCCATCCAGATTGGCTCATCTCAATCATGGGTTTCCCCCTTGAGCTGAGAATAAGGGTTACCTCCTAAAAGATAGAGCTGGGAGAAAAACAGAAGCTACCTAAACAAAAAATCATGATTTGTTAGAGTGGGGGATGGAAGTAGGATTTATGAATGCTTGTTGGGAATTCCCTGGTGGTCCAGTGGTTGGGACTCCGTGCTTTCACTGTTGAGGGTGTGGGTTCAATCCCTGGTCGGGGAACTAAGATCCTGCAAGCTGTGCAGTGCGGCCAAAAAAAAAGAATGCTTGTTGATAGGAACATGGTGCCTATTGCGGTTTCCCTTTCACATTTTTATTCACTTGAACTCCTTCTTACTTAGCCTGAGGCATCCATCTGTCTGTGTGCGTGTGCGCGTGCTGGGGTGAAGAGGGGAAAGGAAGAAATTAGTATTAATTTAACAGGAATGTAAAGAACTTTGCTTTTTTTTTTTTTTTTTTTGGAAAAAAAGAACGTTTCCGGGCTTCCCTGGTGGCGCAGGGGTTGAGAATCTGCCTGCTAATGCAGGGGACACGGGTTCGAGCCCTGGTCTGGGAGGATCCCACATGCCGCGGAGCAACTGGGCCCGTGAGCCACAACTACTGAGCCTGCGCGTCTGGAGCCTGTGCTCCGCAACAGGAGAGGCCGTGATAGTGAGAGGCCCGCGCACCGCGATGAAGAGTGGCTCCCACTTGCCGCAACTAGAGAAAGCCCTCGCACAGAAACGAAGACCCAACACAGCCAAAAATAAATAAATAAATAAATAAAATTTAAAAAAATCTATATATATAAAAAAAATCTCATCCCCTTCACTTTGAAAAAAAAAAAAAAAAAAAGAACATTTCCAAAACAAGCTTAAACAATTAAATTATATGCCTTCAGTGAATAGGTTATTTATGTACATGATCAGGAGTAATATTGAAAATATTTGGACTTCCCTGGTGGCGCAGTGGTTAAGAATCTGCCTGCCAGTGCAGGGGACACGGGTTTGAGCCTTGGTCCAGGAAGATCCCACATGCCGCGGAGCAACTAAGCCCGTGCGCCACAACTACTGAGCCCACAAGCCACAACTACTGAGCCTGCACTCTAGAGCCTGCGAGCCACAGCTACTGAAGTCCGTGTGCCACAACTACTGAATCCTGCGCGTCTAGAGCCCGTGCTCCACAAGAGAAGCCACTGCAGTGAGAAGCCCGTGCACCGCAACGAAGAGTAGCCCCCGCTCGCCGCAACTAGAGAAAGCCCGCGTGCAGCAATGAAGACCCAACACAGCCAAAAATATATAAATAAAATTTAAAAAAAAGAAAAAGAAAATATTTAACAGCTGGAACCAAATGGGCACTGGCCATTCAGAACAGACTATTGACCAATCAGGGGCCAGGCTGAGAAGGACTAGTAGAGCTGCACGGCTGCCAAGCAGCTGAAGGTCAGCACCGCACATGGTACTAATTTAAAAAGATACATAAGGGTAGACAGTGAAAGATGAGCCTCTCTTCTATTCCATCTACCAGCTTCCCCGTTCACTTCTTCAAAGGCAGTCACTTTTACCAGCAAAACTTTGAAGGTTTTGTAACAAGACAAAGCCAGGCTTTGTCAAGAAAGTAATTAATTTTCTAAATTCACTTATCTCCCCCTTTAGTATGTTAATTACCTGGCTTAGTAGACCTGACTGAAGACTTTTACATATGGGAGCACCCAATCAGCCCAATCAGCCATAAACAGCAAGGAGAAAGGTCCATTCTTTCCAGTCCAAGGGATTGTGAAATAAAATTCATATTTTATGGCAAGACAAAAATGTAAACATAAGAAATTCTTCTCTGCCCTTTGGCTTCCTCTCTTCCACCACTGTGCATCATCTATGTGCATTATGCATCGACCAAACCTCCCCCACCAGCAGGAATACCTGTTGAACCATAACGAGTAACGTTCTCCTTAGCATCAACAAGACCACTCCTTAAAAGATAACGTTCCTCCTTGAGCTTGTAAGGGGGTCACGTGACCCACCCTGATGACGACTCTTAGATCTGGATTATGTAAACTGTCAGTAATATGTCATTTAATGTACTGTCCTCTGTCTCAAAAAACTTATAAAACTGTGCCTTGACTTCTAATAGGCAGAACAGTTCTCAGAGCTTTCTGAGATACCCTTCCCGGGTCATAATCGTCAAATTTGGCTCGAATAAAATTTTCCATTTCTTTCTTAGATCGACTGATTTTCATCAACAGGATTATGGTTGGAACAGAGAGTTGAAGAAAGGTGTGTTAGGTTGAGAGGAGAGATGAGCGCTGGGGACAAGGCAAGACAGGTCAGAGTAGCCCTCACCAGCAGGTACCAGCAGTAGAATGCCCAGGACTCATTGCATTTTAGAGAGCAGCCAAAATTATCCTCTCCGCAGGAAAGTCCAGCGAGAATTCAAAGGAGACCTGCAGGACCAAGATTCCCCAGTAGTGTCTCAAATTCATGTCAGCTGCCCTTTGTCCTTCCTCTTATTCCAGATGCCATTTTGAGGGGAGCCGACTGAGAGAGATGGACTATTAACAGATGGAGTGTTTTAACCTAAACTTAAAGGAAATGTTTAAATTATTTCAACAGACTAAGTTTATAAAGCTGGTCTAACATTTAGGGTTTTCCCCCTATGCCCCAAAACTGAGGACGTTTTATTTACACAGCTGAACGTATTTGGAGTAAATCTGTGATGCTGCCATAAAAATATCAAGTAGTTTTTTGTATGAAATGCTGCCAAGACAGAAGATTGTGTCTTTTGGCATTTATGGTTTATTTTTCTAAGCTTAACTCTCAGTGGGTAACTACATTTTCCTTATACCCACATTTTTGATGTATTTCCACATATGGCCAACTATATGCTTACATGTATGTCAATTGCTTATTTGAGTCTCAGAGTATATGAGAAGTAATACAAACATGTTTGGATTAGGGCATGAGTAAGGCTGCCGTGACAGAGAAAGAATGAAGCAAGTAAAATTATAAGTCACAAAATTAATGTTCTGGTTAAGGATTCTTAATGAGTAAAGGGAAACATTCTAGTAAGCAGAAAATACCACTTCCTAAAGTGGTCAAAATAAGTAAAATGTGATTGGGAATATATTATTGAAAATGTGAAATTTGGGATCCAAGAACCATTTTATAAGAGAATTTGAAAAGCACCTGGACTACTGCTATTAAGTACCCCACCCCCATCAAGCACTCTTCTTCCTCCCAAGAAATCTGAAGCTAAAATTAGCCTTCTTGCTCCGCTTTGTTATGGAGGAAAGGGAGAAAAAAAATACAAAATGTAGGTTGGTGGTGGAGGGAATTCGCTGTTCATTGGACCAATAATTCAGTGAGTATTACTCTAGGAATTGTCATTTAAAGATGAACATTAAGACCCATTTCCTCCATGAGGTTTTCTCTAAGTCCATACAAATCCAATCGTTCTTCTTCCTATCCTCATTATAGTCAGTTAATGAAAATTTTAATACTTTGGCAAATACCATTTTTTGTCCTTTCATTTTGATAGATATCCAAGAGTGTAAATGAATTGAGAGCAAAGCTCATGACACCTGCATAACATCTAACACAGTGCCAAGGACACCATAGACAGTAAATGACAGAATTGAATTAACTAGGCCTTTCAATGGCTTCTATTTATGATTCATTTTGTTCATAGTGGAAAGCTTTAACAAAGCATGGTAATGAAACCTTTTTCTTTTCTGAAGCAAACTGAGGATGCTTTATGATGTTCTAGATTTCTTTAGCTCCATTCATGTGGTTGTGACCTCACCTTATAGATCTATCAATTGTGTGGCTATATCTCGGAATTAAGGGCCCATTTAAAAAAAAAAAAAAAAGAAAAGAAACATTTGGGACTTCCCTGGCAGTCCAGTGGTTAAGACTCCGCACTTCCACTGCAGGGGGCACAGGTTCAATCCCTGGTCCGGAACTAAGATTCCCACATGCACCATGGCCAAAAACAAAACAAAACAAAACAAACAAACAAAAAAACATTTAAATTATTGAATAACAGTGAAATGCCTAGGTTCACGCTTCCACCTCATTTTTCTTCAAAGCTATCAACAAAACAAAGGTGTTGGTGGAAAACCGCATCTGCGACTGTAACTCGTCACTCACACTGTGTTAAGGTCTAAAGGTGAAACCCTCTCAAGGGGGCTTATCTTTAATTTTTCCTCTCCGAAGGATTAAAATCCCATAACGGATTATTAAGTAACACACCCTGACATGAAACAAACATTCTGACAAGGGCAACAGTAAGGACCAAATATTTAATATCAGGTAATGCTATTTTTTGAGCAAAAATTCCTTAAAACCCCAATATATTTGATAGGAGTGGCTCGAAAGGGGACCCCTGCTGTAGGGAAGCTGGGGGGTACAGTGAGCACCCAGCTGTTGACGTCACAAGCTGCTGCATACGCCACACACCGTTTGCTATGGAGACCAACGCTAGCCCGGGAAGCTGGCTCACCTAAGTGAGTGTCTACGCAAGCGGAGTGTAAGGGCGGGGCGGGGAGCAGCGGAAAAGTGTAGGTTGCGGCCGAAAGACGGCTGCGCGGGTGGGGGGCTCGGGGAGGGGGTGGGGGAAAGGAGCCGAAAGGCCGCGGAAAAGGACGCCGGAGGCGCAGAAGACGGCTGAGTCGCAGCTGCCTCGCGCAGCCAGGTAAGGGAGTGGCCTCGGGCGGGGTCGCCCTTCGCGGGCGCTCGTGGAAACATCAGTGAGGCCAATCGCCGGGCTTTCGGCCGCCGCCTCCCGCCCAGCGCCGCCTCTCCCTCCTGCCCCGGCAAGAGCAGCAGCCCGGGGATCTACCCTCGCCCGGCGCGTGCGGCCGTAGCTTCTCGGCCTTCTGTCCCGCCCCGCCCCGTCCCGCCGGGCACGGCCGGGCCCCGCCCCCTTCCTGGCGCGAGCCGCTTCCTGACGCGATTCCCCGCCCCCTCCTGGTTCAGGCAGGGAGTCGGGCCCCGGGCCGACGCCGCCACCTGGGCCGCTGCCGCCGCCATAACCTCGATTCGCCCATCTCCCGCCATGGCCGAGGAGCTCTCCGCGGCCACGTCCTACACCGAAGATGATTTCTACTGCCCCGTCTGTCAGGAGGTGCTCAAAACGCCCGTACGGACCGCGGCTTGTCAGCACGTGTGAGTAGACGCCCCCTCCCCCGCGCGGAGCCGGGTGGTCGTTTAGGCCCCGCACCCCGCCCCGGACCCTGGGCTGCGGCCTGGCGGGAGCCGAGCCCGCCACGGCCTCCCCGGGCGCCGCTCGGCGCCGAGGGCCCGTTCGCGGCCGGTCGGAGGCCAGGCCGCCCTCCCCCCGAACTCCCGGCCCGCTCCCTGCGCCTGGCCCCTCAGCCGGAGCTCTCCGGCCCCGGAGCTGCCTCGTTGCCGCGCCCCCGGGGCAGTGCCCAGGCCCGTCCCCGTGGCATTCTCGGGCCCCGAGGCCCCTGTCTTCTCCTGCAGGCCCGGGAGGAATTGCAGGGAACGTGGAGCCTTTTTGTTTCCTAGCAACCTGAGTGAAGGCTGGGGTGTCGAGTGTCAGAACCGGCCGGAGGTGCCCGCACGGCCCGCTCGCCCGGCTCCGCGACCCCGCCCCGCTTTCAAGTCTCCCTTTTCCTTTCAGGACCTTGGCCCATCCTTTCCAGATCGAGGAGCTCTCATCTAACTTAACCTTTCAGACCCGCTTCACAGACCACCCTTGAAAGTGTTTCGATGCGTTCAAAATTCAGTGCAGGTTGGAATGACCTAGAATGGGTTTGCTTCCCTCATATGTTAGAACTGACAGGATTTCCGGGTATTGAAGTGATAGTTTCTCTTTGTTTTACCCTTCTGCTTATTACTTGATTACTGCAAGGGTGGAGATGAGAAAGATAGACCGCTGTTGTGAGGAGTGAACTGAAATTAAGGCAGTAATCCTGGGGGTAATGGAGAACACAGAGGGATTCGGTGAGGTGGCGTGGTGCTGTTGGGAAGAACTTCGATAATTAATACAGACTCGTAGGGTGGCCGTACGGGCTAGAAGGAGCCCTTCTTGTAAAGGTGTGTAGCATTTCTGACACACCTGGCTGCTAATCAGAGTCGCTGGGGAGCTTTTTAAGTAAACATACCAATTCCCAGGCTCCATTACAGACTTACAAAGAATTTCTGGCAGGTGAGGCTTGGAAATCTCTATTTGAAAAAGTACACCCAGGATTGAAAGTTCTGTGTGCTTACAAATAGCTGAAAAGAGTCGAACAAGTTTCTAAATCAATTTCTCCTTCGACCTTTTTTTTTTGGGGGGGGCGGTTCTATAATTTTGTAAAGAATGGGTTGTTGAATTTGGGGTTCTTAATCACAGACTTCCTTACAGTTGTTTCTTGAGACCCACTCTTCTCACTCCGATCCCCAGTCTTACCTGAACTGTTGTCTACCTTATTCCTAGTGGTTGTGTGAGCCCAAGAGTATGTGACTTTTCACCATAGAAGGTACGCCAGTTATATTTTTGCCGCTCGTGGGAGATGAATGACAATCTGTTATTCCTTTATCATTTGGTGCAGCAAATGCAGATTGTTAGAAATATATCTTGAGATGTTTAGGGCACAATGTATACTTTCTAGTCTTTAATCTGTTAGTGTTTATTATAACTTGATGCCTTTTCTGTGCTTGGGCTGGCAGTGGGTGGAAGAAAGGGAGGGAAGGAGGGTGCAGTGAGGAAGTAGGTCTTTTCTGGACAGAATAATTTCAATTACCTGTTGGGTGATTGACCTCATACTCATTGTAATCTCTAGTTCCCCTCAAAATTCCATGCAGTTTGCTCTAGTTCATTTCCCTTGTGAGACATTTTATTAAATCAAACTGTAGTTTTGGCTTGACCTCAAGGCTATGGAAAAGAGAGTGAAGATGATTGTTGAGGGCTTTTCTTAAATCACCTCCCTGGACTGGGATGTGGAAAGAAAATACGGAGTAGGTTTTGTGAAGAGAACTGGACACTTACTACTCACCCTTCTCCATCCCCTCCTTTACCAGCATTGTTCCCTGTCAAACGCACACACAGTTGTTCTAAGGTTCTGGCTAAACAGTAAATTAAGGTAGAGGGAGAAAAAGTTTTCTTTGGAAAGGGTGGTAATGGTGGAACAGGGTATTGATTGGGAGGAGTTTGGTGGGGAAATAGAATTCTGTTTTAAATAACCTAGTTTAGAATGTCATTTGCTTTTCCCTTTTCACAGAGGACAAACCTGTGCCTTTAAACAAATTTATATTTAGCTACAAAATTAATTTTTTGTTCATGAGTGGTGAGAGATGAGGTGATAAGAGCTTTCAGCCCCTGTGCCATTTCAACTGCAGTGAAGGATTTACCCATTCTAGTAAAAGGAGCAAGTTCATTATCACTAGAATAACTTTACCAAAATATAAATTCCCATTTAATCCTCATTCATTCCTTCAAACAGCAAATGTTAGATGCCTTCTGTGTGTCAGGTACAGGGAATACAAAGTGCTCTTTCACTGGGACTTCCCTGGCGGTCCAGTGGTTAGGACTCCGTGCCCCTACTGCAGGGGGCACTGGTTCGATCCCTGGTTGGGGAACTAAGGTCGCACATGTCGTGAGGCCAAAACAAAACAAAGTGCTCTTTCTCTGGAGAATGTTAATAGTCTAATGGGAGAAGACCTATACATGAATGTGATTGGTGTGGAAGGAATTGAGGAGGAAAATTTATGTGAGCCTTGAGAGCAGGTATCTAAATTAGCCTGTGAGTATAGGAGAGATTTCCTGGATGAAGTTATACTTTAGGTCAGAATTGGTATTCAGGGATTGTTGGGGAATACCCTGATTAGGTTTACAGCAAATGCAGAGGTGAGGAGGGGTTACAGAGGATGACTGTATCCGGATTACAGAGTTTAGCCAAAAGATGAGTGTGGTAGAGATGGAGCTTAGCGACGTTGGCAGGAATTTACTGTGTAAGCCAGTTTGAACTTCTTCCTGAAAACCATGGAGACCTACTGAATAATTTTGGCAGGAGAGCAGCATGGTCACATTTAAATTTTAGAATGCTTGCTAATTACTAGCCTTGTCTAGCTTGGTACTGGTGAGACTAGTGAAGAGGTCATTCATTGCTCTGTCAGAGAGAAATGATTAGAACCTGAACCAAGGTAATGATAGAGGGAATGGAGAGAAGAGATTCCTGACATTTTAAGGAGATTGTGTAAGATTTGATGATTGTATGTCCAATAGTTAAGTGTATATATGTAGGTCTGGAATACCTGGAACTAAAGCTGTGAGTATGGATGTAGCCCCTGGAGGAGGTGTATAAATTGAAAGATAACAGAGATCTAGATAGAACAAAGTGCTGGAGAATATATATTTAAATGCGGAGTGGAGAAAAGAACAGCCTGAGAAGGAATGGACAAGAATAGGAAGAGGGGCTTCCCTGGTGGCGCAGTGGTTGGGAGTCTGCCTGCCAATGCAGGGGACACGGGTTCAAGCCCTGGTCTGGGAGGATCCCACATGCCGCGGAACGACTGGGCCTGTGAGCCACAACTACTGAGCCTGCGCATCTGGAGCCTGTGCTCCGCAACAAGAGAGGCCGCAGCAGTGAGAGGCCCGCGCACCACGATGAAGAGTGGCCCCCGCTCGTCACAACTAGAGAAAGCCCTCGCACAGAAACGAAGACCCAACACAGCCAAATAATAAATAAATTAAAAAGAATAGGAAGGAAACCAGGATAGAGTGTGACAGGAAACCGAGAAGAATTTTAAGGAAAGGTAGTCAGCAGTGTCAGATGCCTTAGAGTTGTCAGGTGTTTTGAAAAACATGTAAAGATGAATTAAGAATATTAAAGTTGAGGGCTTCCCTGGTGGCGCAGTGGTTGAGAATCTGCCTGCCAATGCAGGGGACACGGGTTCGAGCCCTGGTCTGGGAGGATCCCGCATGCCGCGGAGCAACTGGGCCCGTGAGCCACAACTACTGAGCCTGCGCGTCTGGAGCCTGTGCTCCGCAACAGAAGAGGCCGCAACAGGAGAGGCCGCGATAGTGAGAGGCCCGCGCACCGCGATGAAGAGTGGCCCCCGCTTGCCACAACTAGAGAAAGCCCTCGCACAGAAACGAAGACCCAACACAGCCAAAAGAAGTAAATTAATTTAAAAAAAAAAAAAAAGGATATTAAAAGTTGAGCAGGTATGTTTCAGAAGGTACAGACTGGCATAGTGGTAAGGTATTTATCTCTTGTTTTTTTTTCCCTTTGTAATCTTCAAAGACTCTTTGAACCAAACCTCCCTTTTCTATTTTGAATGGTTCAAGGAATAACTCTGTACAATTAGAAGTAAGCTCTATCACAATGAAAATTACATATAATGACAAGTTGATGCCTTGCCAGATTCTTAAAAATGGAAATCTAATCTGTTTGCTTCGGGGCCTGTATGTAAGGGAGTATCTTTTATTTTTATTTTATTTTTTGGCCACGCCAGGTAGTGTGTGGGATCTTAGTTCCCCAACCAGGGATGGAACCCGTGCTCCCTGCATTGGGAGCGCAGGGTCTTAACCACTGGACCACCAGGGAAGTCCCAGGAAGCATCTTTTAAAATGAGCTAAAATAAATCGGCCTCCACTTCTCATTAAGCAGATTTGTATGATTCTTTATTGACCTGCTTTGGATTATCCAGTCCCTGAATTTTCACTTAATATTTCTTACAATTTGAACAACTTTATTGGTATCCTGTTTGGGCAGTCGTGCTCTAAATACATATTTTCAAAATATCTTCTTTCCTATGTACTTGTTATAAATCTGAAAGTGAGGCTTATATGGTTTCTTGCTGATACAATAATTGCTGCTCTAGGCCATTTTTTTTTTTTTTTTTAATAAATTTATTTATTTATTTTTGGCTGTGTTGGGTCTTCGTTGCTGCACATGGTCTTTCTCTAGTTGTGGCGAGCGGGGGCTACTCTTCGTTGAGGTGCTCGGGCTTCTCATTGCGGTGGCTTTTCTTGTTGCGGAGCACAGACTCTAGGCTTGTAGGCTTCAGTAGTCGTGGCACACAGGCTCAGTAGTTGTGGCACACAGGCTCAGTAGTTGTGACTCGTGGGCTCTAGAGTGCAGGCTCAGTAGTTGTGGCGCATGGGCTTAGTTGCTCAGCGGCATGTGAGATCTTCCCGGACCAGGGCTCGAACCCATGTCCCCTACATTGGCAGGCGAATTCTTAACCTCTGCGCCACCAGGGAAATCCCTCTTTGTACTTCTTATCACAGTTCATAATCGTAATATTTTTGGGATCAGATGATTTGACTGATGCCATTCTCACCAGTTAGACTGGAAGCTCTTTTTAACAATTTTTAAAAATATTTATCTATTTATTTTTGGCTGCATCGGGTCTTAGCTGCGGCACATGGGATCTTTCGTTGCAGTGCGCGGGCTCTTCATTGCGGCACGTGGGCTTCTCTCTAGTTGTGGCGCACAGGCTTAGTTGCCCTGCGGCATGTGGGATCTTAGTTCCCCGATCAGGGATCGAACCCACGTCCCCTGCATTGAAGGCAGACTCCTGACCACTGGACCACCAGGGAAGCCCCTAGACTGTAAGCTCTTAAAAGGCAGCAACCCAGGTCTACTTGTACTTACCTGAGCCTACTGTATGTATTTGGTATTGAATAAGTGTATGAATGGGTTTGTGTTCGGAGACCACAGCTTACTAGCTGTA
Source organism: Balaenoptera musculus (assembly GCF_009873245.2). Taxonomy (NCBI): domain Eukaryota; kingdom Metazoa; phylum Chordata; class Mammalia; order Artiodactyla; family Balaenopteridae; genus Balaenoptera; species Balaenoptera musculus. The sequence continues at coordinate 47,790,111 of NC_045798.1, forward strand.
TCACTTGGTCAAGACATTTAACTCCTTTCAGCCTGTTTTCTTCTCCATAAAACGGGTAGAAACAACTTGTTTCACAGGGTTGTTGCAAGGGGGCCAAATGAGATAATGTTTGTGAATGATAATAATCTTGTATGTGTGTTTTATAGTTTTCAAAACCCATAAAAATATAAAATTATGTTTAGTTTAATAACTACAACATCTAACACAAAAAGCTAGAGTATTATTGTAAACAGAAAGGAGGCTGTTTCAAGTTTTTTGGTCCAGATATTTAATATTGAAGGTATTGTGAATGGAGAATATTGTAATTCACAGCTTTAAAGGTACAAAAGGAAATAATATGATTGTCTCTCACAATCACTGTTACCTTATCTATTCTTCCAGAGAATAGCATACTGTGTGCATTCTTTTGTACCTTGCTATTTTCATGTTACTCTGTATTGGAGGTCATTCTATATCAGTACATAAAGGGCCTTCTTATTCTTTTTTTTTTTTTTTTTGGTGGGGGGAGGTTGTAGAGTTTTCATTCATTCAGTAAGCCAACACTGAGTGTCCATTATGTGCCAACAATACTAATGTAGATTCTGGGGTTCAACAAACCAGACAAAAATTCCTGACCCCATGGAACATATTTAGTGTTCTAGTGTTCCATTGTTTGATTATTTTTTTAAATTATTAAATTTATTTATTTATCTAATGTCTTATCTATGGACACTTAGGTTGTTTCCAATCTTTTGCTGTTACAAATAATGGCACATTGATTAAACTTGTATGAATACCATTTCACATGTGAGAGTTTTTCCTGTAAGATAAATTTTCACAAGTGGAATTGCTGGGTCAGAGGGTAAATACAAGGGAATTTGTCAGCTGTGTCACACAGGATGATTATAGCTCTGTTGAAGTGTTTTGTACATGGAAGGTGCTTACGGTTTTGATTTGAGGACTGTGGATTATATCTTGGGTTAAGTAAATTTCTGGATTAGATTAAGGTAAATTAGCATTCATTGCTTTAACAAATATTAATGAATGCGTACTAGGTGCCCAGCTCTGTGTTATACATACAGTGGTATATGGTTAGATATGATCCCTGCCTTCAGAACTGGCATTGGTGAGACGCATTTTAATTCAAATAAACACTCAGATAAATGTGCAGTTACAAACTCATAGGTTTAAAGAGAGAGTATAAGAAGGGGACCAGATCTAGGTGGGTTGGTGGGTGGATGGGTACGTACTCAAAGACCTTTCTTGAGGAAGTGAAATTGTTGCTGAGATTTGTGATGTGTAGGTGTTAATTTGTGGAGGGCTGTGTTTGTGTATAGAGTATTTTGGGGTGAGGGAACATTCTGGGCAAAGACCCTGAGGTAGAAGGAACATGCAGGGCCTTGTTTTCAATGAAGTAGCATCTTGCCTTCAGTCTCATATAGGTTTATTTATTTTGAAAGTCTTAGTTTCCTTGTTTGTAAAATAAAGGAACTTTTGAAACATTTATTTATTCTTAAGAATTCAAGATTATGTAAAGTTTCTGGAACCCTGCCTAAGTGCTCAATAAATAGTTACTGCTGTTTGTATAGATGTCATGTTGCTTTCCACAAAATTGGGCTAATTTACACAATGCCATTAAGACTATTAAAGTATATCTGTATTCCATCATCTTTGCCAGCATTTTTTTTTTAAATTTCTCAAGCTTTTTATTTTCTAGTCTTTCTCATTCCCTTAATATAGTTACATCTCCTCTAACAGCATAGATGCTATCTTTTAAAACAGGAGAAAACAGAGGCAAAGAGCCAACTCATTTAACCAACCTTACCCTTAGCTGAGTTAAAAAATGCACAAACCAAACACAAGTTCAAGGAAGCCAGTCTCTTCCCCAAGACAGCTCAGAATACGACAAATAAACCCCAAGAAAAGGGCCACGTGGGAAAGCCTTCCCATCATCACAGGGACAGGACAGAAAGTGCACCTGACACAATTTCAGGAAAGTTGAGAAATCTCTGGATGTTGCCTGAAAAGGAAAGCAGCTAACAAGATGGTTTTGGAGAGGAGGTGGAAAACAGTGCAGTGGGACACAGAAAGGACCTTGGGTTTGTAGCCTAGAAACCCCTTTCCAGGGACCTCTGCTGGTCTCCTTTGCACCCCAGATGGGCAGCCTCCTGGGAGTGTCCACCCATCTGGTCACAGCCCACGTCCACCAGTTACTGCAGCATTTGTTGGTTTACTTCTGCGGCGGCGGAAGGGCCCAATTCATTAGCAAAGGGCAGCAAGGAGTATCTGATTTCTCTCAGGGCTTTCTGGTAAGGCCCGAACTTCGGGGGCTGTCCTCGTCTGCTGCTGCTGCTGCTGCTGCTGCTGCTGCTTGGCCCCCGAGGGCCTTGGCGTCCAGGGCGGTGGCACTGCTCGGCCCCACGGGCGGCCCGGGGCGGGGGTCTTGGGCGGCTGCTTCAGCCCCTCGCGGATCTCCTGCAGCTGATCCTGCAGCCACCCGCGGGCTGTTTCCAGAGTAGATCGTGGCGGGAAAAGTCTTCGGCTGCATGGTTAGTCCAGTTTCCTTTGACCATAAATACAGTCTTCTTGAAGTGTTTTATTAGCTAAAAAGAAAAAAAAAACTGTCAATAGTATCAGTTAGTTGTAAACACACTTTCACAACAATTTCGTTTTTTTTTTAGAAAGAGTTTTTTTTTTTTTTTTTTAAAGAGGTAATTCTTTTTTTTTTTTAACTTTGGGTTTATTTATTTATTTATGGCTGTGTTGGGTCTTCGTTTCTGTGCGAGGGCTTTCTCTAGTTGTGGCAAGCGGGGGCCACTCTTCATCGCGGTGCGCGGGCCTCATTATGGCGGCCTCTCTTGTTGCAGAGCACAGGCTCCAGACGCGCAGGCTCAGTAATTGTGGCTCATGGGCCTAGTTGCTCCGCGGCATGTGGGATCTTCCCAGATCAGGGCTCGAACCCATGTCCCCTGCATTGGCAGGCAGATTCTCAACCACTGCGCCACCAGGGAAGCCCAGAAAGAGCTTTTTTTTTTTTTTAAATTTATTTATTTATTTATTTATTTATTTATTTATTTATTTATTTATTTATGGCTGTGTTGGGTCTTCGTTTCTGTGCGAGGGCTTTCTCCAGTTGCGGCAAGTGGGGGCCACTCTTCATCGCGGTGCGCGGGCCTCTCACTATCGCGCCTCTCCCGCTGCGGAGCACAGGCTCCAGACGCGCAGGCTCAGTAGTTGTGGATCACGGGCCCAGCTGCTCCGCGGCATGTGGGATCTTCCCGGACCGGGGCACGAACCCGTGTCCCCTGCATTGGCAGGTGGATTCCTAACCACTGCGCCACCAGGGAAGCCCCAAGAAAGAGCTTTTTTTAAAAAATAAATTTATTTTATTTTATTTATTTATTTTGGCTTTGTTGGGTCTTCGTTGCTGCGCACGGGCTTTCTCTAATTGCGGCGAGCGGGGGCTCCTCTTGCGGTGGCAACAATTTCGTTTTGAAAATGTTCTTTCCTTCCATTTTTGTAGTTCCTGAAGAGAACCGAACATTTTCCAGAGACTTCATTTTGAAGATCATCTCTACCTCGCGCCTTCTATGCCGTCCGCGGCCGCTTGGCCCTCGGCTCCGGGGCCTCGCGGGGACGCCGGGGCGGCCAGCGGGCGGGGACCTGGGGCGCCGGGCGCCGGGCGGACGGGCGGGCGGCCCCACCTTCCGGTGCTCGCGCCGTGGCCCAGCGCGCAGCCCGAGCAGGATATTCGCTACGTTGAGCATTTTTTTTAAGCAGTATTCTGTTAGTTTAATACAGTTCATAATGGTGTCTAGAAGTCGCTTTAAAATGTTTCTTTAGTTGCTAGCAACATATGGCTATGTGCATTTTTCCATATTAAATTTTTATATACTAATTTATAATTTTACTGTTCAGAGTGTGTAGGTACATTTGTGATCATTTCTATGACTATGATTTAATAATAATCTATTGTAATTTATTACTTATTTTACATTATTTTCCTGTCAGTTGCTTTGTTTTTGGTATATTATTACATTTTCTTATACATTCAGGTTTAAGATACTTGATTCTCTTTAAAGTTATAATGCTATTCCTTTTTTTCTGCTTCTTGAATCTTTTAAAAAAATTGTCCATTTTTGGACTTACCTGGAATCTACTAAGATATATCATGTGTGCTTTTGAATCTTTATTAATTTGCCTATCTTATTTAGTTGACCTCAGTATTTCTTAGAGGGCATTCCTTTTCCATTCTTTTAAAAATCTTTTTAGTATATTTGAATTCTTAAAATAATTTGATTCTTTGGAATTCTTCACTTTCATTAATTACTTTTACTATTTTTAGCACAGTATAATATGACTTGTTAAATGTTTTTGGATATAGTATATATACTCAAACTTGCCACAAGTACCTGCATGCACACAATGCTGTAAGTCCCATCAGGGTAGGGATTTTCATCACTTTTGTTCCCTGATAGGTCCCGAGTTATGTAGTAAGTATTTAATACGTATTTATTAAGTGAATATGCATGAATATCCATATGAATATATGGATAAGTTAAACTATGAATATGCATGAATATCCATATGACTATATGGATAAGTTAAACTATTTATTTTGAGACCATTGTAGATTCACATGTAGTTGTAAAATAATACAGAAATTGTGTACCCTGGCCTAATTTCCTCTAATGGTAATGTTTTGTAAATAAAACCAGGATATCTTCCTTCTTAATAGAGTAAAGATAAAGAACATTTCCATCACCACAAAGATCCTTCACAGAGCTCATTTATAGGCACACCCACTTTCCTCTTGATCCCACCCTGTGCCTCCTTAACCCTTGGCAAGCACTAATGTTCACATGTTCTGTATTTCTTTTTTAGTTTTGATTTAGTTTTATTTATTTTTTATTTTTGGCTGCGTTGGGTCTTCGTTGCGGCACGCAGGATCTTCGTTGCGGCACGCAGGATCTCTCATTGCGGCATGTGGGTTTTCTCTCTTGTGGGGCGTGGGCTCTGTAGTTTGCGACACGAAGGCTCTCTAGTTGAGGTGCGTGGGCTCAGTAGTTGTGTCGCACGGGCTTAGTTGCCCCACAGCAAGTGGGATCTTAGTTCCCCGACCAGGGATCAAACCTGTGTCCCCTGCATTGAAAGGCGGATTTGTTACCACTGGACTGCCGAAGAAGTCCCATGTTCTCTATTTCCATAATTTTGACATTTCAAGAATCTTAAATATTGCACAATTGTGTAAATAACAGTAAAAAACCCGCTGAAATGTACACTTTAAACGGGTGAATGGGGTATGGTATGTGACTTATATCTCAGTAGAGCTGTTAGCAAAAAAAGAATGTTAAGTAATGTTATATAAATGGAATCAAATGGAATTTCTTTTTTCACTCAGCATAATTCTCTGGAGATTCAGGTTGTTGTGTGTTATCATTAGTTCCTTTTATTGGTGAATATGCATCCATACGTGGTATGGATGTACCACATTTTGGTTAAACATTCATTCACTGAAGGAAATCTGGAATAGCCAGTTTTTGACTATTACAGATAGAGCTGCTATAAATATTCATGTACAGGTTTTTGTGTGAACTTAAGCCTTCATTTCTCTAGGATAAATGCCCAAGAATGCAATTATTGGGTCATATGGTGGTTGCATGTTTTGTCTTTTAAGAAAATGCCAAGCTATTTTCCACAGTATCTATACCATTTTGTATTCCCACCAGCAGTGTATGAGTGATCCAGTTTCTTTGCATCCTCGCCAGTGTTTCATGTTGTCACTGTTTTATTTTTTGTTATTTTTTTTTATAAATTTATTTATTTATTTTTGGCTGCTTTGGGTTTTCATTGCTGTGCGTGGGCTTTCCCTAGTTGCGGCGAGTGGGAGCTACTTTTCGTTGGGGTGCATGGGGTTCTCATTGCTGTGGCTTCTCTTGTTGCGGAGCATGGGCTCTAGGCACATGGGCTTCAGTAATTGTGACATGTGGGCTCAGTAGTTGTGGCTCACGGGCTCTAGAGCACAGGCTCAGTAGTTGTGGCACACGGGCTTAGTTGCTCCACAGCGTGTGGGATCTTCCCAGACCAGGACTCCAACCCATGTCTCCTGCATTGGCAGGCAGATTCTTTTTTTTTGGCAGGCAGATTCTTAACCACTGCGCCACCAGGGAAGTCCCTGTCATTGTTTTAAATTTTAAGCCATTTCAATATGTGTAGTGATACCTCCTGATTTTAATTTGTATTTTACTAATGGCTAATGATGTTGAACATCTTTTCATGTGCCTGTTTACTACCTGTATATCTTAGGTTAAAATCATGTCTCTTCAGTGTCTTTTGCCTATGTTTTAATTGGGTCATTTGCTTTCTAACTTTTGAGCTTTGAGACTTCTTTATGTATTCCAGATACTACTCCTTTGTTAGATATATGATTCACAAATATTTTTTTCCAGCCTTTGGATTGTCTTTTTATCTACTTAACAATCTTTTATCCAGCATACATTTCAAATTTTTATGAAGTCCACTTTGTCAGTTTTTCCTTTTATGGAATGTGTTTTTAACATTAAGTCTAAGAACTCTGTGTAGCTCTGTATTGTGAATATTTTCTTTTTTTTTCTCAAAGTTTTATAGTTTAATGTTTCACATTTAACTCTGCATATTGGTTTCCTAGGGCCACTGTAACATTACCACAAACTTGGTGGCTTAAAACAACATAAATTAATTTTTTCACAGTTATAGAGGCTAGAAGTTTGAAATCAGTTTCAGTGGGCCAAAATCAAGGTGTTGGCAGGGCCTCGAGGAGCTGGGGGCACATCACTCCAGTCTTTGCCTCCATCTCAATATGGCTTCTCCTGTGTGTTTGTGTCAGATCTCCCTTTGCCTCTCTTATAAAGACACTTGTGGTGACATTTAAGACCCACCTGGATAATCCCAGCTAATTTCCTCATCCCCAAATCTTTAACAATAATCAGATCTGTTACAGTATAAGGTGATATTAACTTGTTCTGGGAATTAGGAAGTGAATGTATCTTTGGATGGCCATTACCCAGTTTACTATAGTCTATGATCTGTTTTGAGTTAATTTTTATATAAAGGGGCAGACTTCAATGGGGTTCATTTTTTTTGCCTATGGATTTCCAGTTGCTCCAGCATCATTTATTAAAAAGTCTATCCATCCTCCATTAAATTGCTTTTGCACCTTTGTAAATCATTTTTGCTTTCTAAGATATATTTTTGCCAGTCTTCAAGAAGTAGTTTTAGTATCTATTTAAAGGATAGCTGTGCTTAGTTGCTAAGATTTGACTTAGGATTTTTTTTTTTCTTTTTTTGACCGCGCCACATGGTTTGCGGGATCTCAGTTCCCTGACCAGGGATTTAACGCAGGCCACAGTAGTCAAAGCCTGGAATCCTAACCACTAGGCCACCAGGGAACTCCCTCAAATTTCCTTATACCTGTTGTCACTCCTTGCATCGTCCTCTGCCCCATAATTCCCCGGTATGTATATCGCTATTGATTTCTTTGGTATCCTTTCAGACATTTTATGTATACATACGCAGATATGATACTGCTTACAGTATTTGCTTACAGTATTGCTTACAGTATTGCTTAGGGAATATAAAACATAAATAAAGCTAAAATATTCTTTAACAGTTATTGTAATGAGTAGTGTGTATTTTTTTCAGGCTAAGTTAAAACTTTTAAACGTGAATGCATCTGTAACCTATATAGAGTATTCTTTTGGATGTGTACATTTGAGTGTTGTGCCCAACCCTGTTTTTCCCATGAGCTCTGTGGTTTTTATTGGATGATTTTGCATAGTGCAGTGACTTCTAGGAATGTGTGTGACACTTTACAGCAGAACTGAGTCTTTCAGAGAGCTTTTCTGAGTCCTTATATTTCTATGTCAGCTAAAAGAACGCTGGTATAGAAATATTAGTATCAGACCATTTAATTCAGATAGCATTACAAGAAAGAAAGTCATTTCATGTGGATAAAAGGAATAATCATGAACTTTTTTGCAGCTACCAGCATAACTTTAGATGAAAACTGACAGAATTGTTGGGAGGAATTGACCCACAGTTTTTGTCCTTTCAGAAGGAACTAATTTTCACTGAAAATCACATAATGAAGAACACCTTCAAAATAGGAAGAGAATTTGGATGTTGAAAGCATATGATCATTTCAATAGATGCTAAAAGCATTTAATAGAGTTGAGCATTTCATTATAAAATGAAATTAGGAATAGGATGGAACTTACTTTTATTCTAATTAAAGGTAGCGTCCCTAAAATCTATAGTAAATGTACTGAATAGTAGACCCTATGTGCTTTTCTAGTCAAGAACTAGACAAGGATATTTGTATCCCCCCTACCATTTAACATTGTATTTCAGGCTTTAGGCAATTCAATGAGAAAAGAAGAAATAAGATATACAAAGATGGAAAAAGAAGAGATAAAATTGTCATAATTTGTAGGTGATAAAACTACATCTAAAACCTAAGAGAAACAACTAACAAATGATTAGAACTAATAAGAATGTACAGAGAGGTTTCTGGACATAAAAACAACAGACAAAAATCAATAACATTTTTTTATACCAACAGTAATCAGATAAAAAATTAATAGAAAAAATCCTATTTATAATGCAACAAAAACTATAAATAGTTTATAAATAATTAGACTATTTATTATAATCCAGTAAAAATGTCAAGACTTCTGTAGGGAAAGTTGAAAAACTACTGAAAAGCATAAGAAATCTGAATAGGTGGAGAGACGTGACATGTTTATGGGTAGCACCATTCAATAAAATTAAGATGCCAGTTCTCCCTCAGATGATTCTAAAAAAGCTAATGCAATTCCAATAAAGTCTCAACATTATTGTTTTGGTAGAACTTGAAAAACTGATTAAAAAGTCGTAATGATGTGTTAATTACCATGAATAACTGAGAAAATTTGGAAAAAGTAGAACATAGAGATAGAACCAACCCTGCTAGTTACCATGACGTAGTATTATGAAGTTATAGTAATTAAAATGGTATGGTATTAATTCAGCAGTAGATAAATGATCAGTAGGACATATACTAGAGAGCCCAGAAATAGTTCCATACATGTATTAGAACTTTGATAGATATGACATGGCAAATCAATGGGGAGAAGATGGCTTATCCAGTAGAATGGTATTTGGATAATGGCTTTGCATATGAAATCTCTATTATTTACTATACATAAAGGTATTTTTTAGGTGAATTAAAAACTTAAATGTGATGAGCAAAACTTAAACTTCTTAGAAGGCAATGTAGGGAAATATCCCTGATCTTGAGAAGGGGAAGGCTTAAGACTATGTGCACAAACTGTAATTTTAGGAAAAGGTGATGAATTTAGACTATATTAAAAATTAAAAATTTTCCATATCAAAAGACCACAAACAAGGTTAGAGACAAGTGATAACAGACTCAACAGTGATAACATTCTGTTGTTATACAAGATTATATCAGAACGGATTGGTTTATACGTGTTTTTTTCCCCTGTACATTGATGTTTTGAGCCATTAGCAAATGGTTACATTAGCTGAAGAGAAGTACACTAAAACTCAGTTGAATATAACAAGCCACAGAATTGTACACTACTGTATGAAATGCACAACCTACATTTTTTCCTTGGTTCGGTTTGGCCATGAGAGCTCTCTGGAATTTATCAGCTTTAATCACTCCTTTCTAACCCCTCACCTCTTTTTTTTAAGCTTTAGAGTAAAGTGTTTATTAAGAACTTAAATGTCTTTTAAAATGTGTTAGTATTTTTATTAGGATTGTTTGGGTTTTTGTTAGTCCTCTGGTCACAGTGTTCTACGGGTAGTTAGTCTACCCCAACCATTTTTTCCCCACAAGCCCTGTAAGTTTTAGTGTGCGGTTTTGCAGAATGTGTCGTTTCTCAGTATTGTATTTATTGCATTATCAGAAATGCCTAGGGTTCAAAAAGCAAATAGTTTAGTATCCAGAAGATGAAATTCTAGGTTATAAGTCACTTTCCCTCAGAACTTTGAACACATCATTCTGTTGTTTTGTCATCTGTTTGTTATTGCTGATGAGTTTGATGCTAATCTGATTCTCTTTCCTTAGTACGTGATCTGTTTTTTATTCCCTCTCTGGAAGCTATTAGAAGTTGAAAAAAATAATTATTTAAGATTTTCTAGTGATCCGGATGAAGATCTTTCAGAAATTCATTGTACTGGTCATTTGGTTGTCTCTTATTTTGCAGATGTATTTTTTTAGCTCTGGAAATTTTCTAGCAATTTTTTTTTTTTTTGGTTTGTTTTTAAGCCCAGTTAGAAGATTAATTTAGCTATTTTTATAACAGTTTAAACATATTTACCCTTGTTTTTACTCCTAATTGAAAAAATTTAAGTGTAGTATTCATAACAGAAAAGTGCCCCATCATAAAAGTCAGCTCAGTGAATTTTTTTCAAACTGAGCACACCTGTGTGTTCAACACCCATATCAAGCAACAGAACTCCAGAACTCCATTACCAGCATTTCAGAAACTCCTCACTTCTCCGAGGAGTGTATCCCACTTCTTCCAGGACACCACTATTTTGACTTTCAACAGTATAGTTTTACCTACTCTTTGATCTTTATAAAAATAGAATCATGCAGCTTGTAGTCTTTTGCATTTGGCTTCCAAAGCTCAACATTATACATCCAAATTCATTCTTATTACGGTTTACTATAGTTTTAATTTTGTGGATATGCTGTAATTGTTTATGCATTTTTCTGTTGATGGACATTTGTATGGTTTTCAGCTTTTGGCTATTACAAATAGTGTGGCAATGAACTTTATGGGAAATTTCTTATGATGAGGTATGCAAGTCAGTTGGGTATACTTTGGAGTGGAATTACTGGGCTATATTAGCTACTGCCAAATGGTTGTATTAATTTTCAAAATGGTGGTATCAGTTTACACTTTTATAGCATTGAATGCAAGTTTAGGTTGGTTTCACATCCTCCTCAACACTTGGTATTTTCCACCTTTTTCATTTTGGTCATTCTGATAGGTATGTAGTGTTATCATATACTATTTTAGGTATTGAATAAGTGGGCTTTGAAATTTTGGTTTATCCACTCCCCCTAAATACAGCTTATGTTTGTACACCCAGGTTTCAAAAAATCTTTTAACATTTTCTGTTTATATTTTACTTGTAATTGTTAAATTAGCCAGCATTTTGACTAATTTACCTGCTAATAGTTACTAACCTGCTTCATTTCGTTCACTCAAGCTCCATCAATTTTATGCATGGTTATCTCTGTATAATGAATTTTGTTGGTGTGAACTTTGTTGACAGTTTCAATTTTTATTTAAAGAGGAAGGTTTAGCTTAATGGTTTGGTGATAGTTTTACCTTTATCTCTTTAATTACTGTTTTCTCTTTGGTAGTTTATTAGACCTGGCTTCTATAACATTACTTACTCTTGGTTCTTCTGTTTCTTTGAACCTTCCTTTAATGTTTATATCTCTCTAGATTGTTTCTTTAGTGTTCTTTTTTTTTTTAATTTTTTAAAAATTTATTTTATTTATTTTTGGCTGTGTTGGGTCTTCATTGCTGCGCGTGGGCTTTCCTTGAGTTGTGGTGAGCAGGGGCTACTCTTCGTTGCGGTGCGCAGGCTTCTCATTGCAGTGGCTTCTCTTGTGGAGCACGGGCTCTAGGCGTGCGGACTTCAGTATTTGTGGCACTTGGGCTTAGTAGTTGTGGCTCGAGGGCTCTAGAGCACAGGCTCAGTAGTTGTGGCACGTGGGCTTAGTTGCTCCGTGGCCTGTGGGATCTTCCCGGACCAGGGCACAAACCCGTGTCCCCTGCACTGGCAGGCGGATTCTTAACCACTGTGCCACCAGGGAAGCCCTTTAGTGTTCTTCTTACCTTATCTGCTCTCCATATTCTTCCGCCCAATTTTCAGATCCATTTTTCCACTTGTTTACTGGATAACACGCATTGAGCTGTTTGTAGGTACTTTATTTTTTTAATACATTTATTGATTGATTGATTGATGGCTGTGTTGGGTCTTCGTTGCTGCGCTTGGGCTTTCCCTAGTTGCGGCGAGTGGGGGCCACTCCTTGTTGCGGTGCGCGGGCTTCTCATTGTGGCCCCGTTGCGGAGCACAGGCTCTAGGCGCGCAGGCTTCAGTAGTTGTGGCACATGGGCCTAGCTGCTCCTCGGCATGTGGGATCCTCCCGGACCAGGGCTCGAACCTGTGTCCCCTGCATTGGCAGGCGGATTCTTAACCACTCTGCCACCAGGGAAGCCCTGTAGGTACTTTAAACTTGCGTTTTTCTGTCAAACCAACTCTTCCAATATTTCTCAATTTGGTTAATACAGTCACCTTTTACTCAGTCTTCTAAATTAGAAATGCTTTTCTTTCTCATTCTCTCACAAGTAATTGTCAAAAAATTATATTCTATTTTTTAACCTAGGATGCCCCCTTCATACACAATCATAGACATTGAGAACTATGTCTCTAAAATAGAGATCCTCTGTCCCTCCTTCCTACTCCTGCCTTAATGTAGACCGTATCATGATCTAGACTATTGTTCCAGTTAGTCTTGTGGGGTTTTTTGTCTGACTCTCCCTTTCATTTTATTTTCCTTTTCACAGTCCCTCTGAGTAAAGAATGCAAACACTGAGTGAAACAAAGAAGTTAAATTAAAAATGTATTACTCAAAATTTAGAAAACATATAAACAGAATTTCAGTTTTTAATTTAAACAATTAAACTTAAAAATGATGGTTTTTGTAACTTTGTGGTATTTATACTTGTGAAGTTATTAAAGCTCAAAATGACATTCAGAGTTTTGGGACACCCTCGCTAAGGATTTTGTTAAGTATTGACAAATTGTTATTCAGAAATGTAGAGCACTCATTTCTTTATGTCTCCTTTAACACTGGATATTATTATTATTTTTTAAAACTAGTTTTTTGACAACTGAAAAAAAGTTTCTGTCTTGTTTACTTTGCATTTCTTTGACTCCTGGTTATGATGAATATTTTCCATGTTTTAAAGTATTGGTGAGCACTTCTAATGCTACCTTAGTGATATTAGCTACTATTTATCAAACACTTTCCTGACTCAAAAATAACTGTAATGAACATTTTATTACATTACCTATCTTAATCCTCTGAACAACCCTATCAAGTGTAGATGCTTATTGTATGTGTGAGGAAACTGATTTTAAAGAAGAGTGACTTGTTCAGTGCTACATGGTTAGTAAATTCAGTGTGATCTGTTATCACACTATTACCTCGCAACTTTTTTGTTAGTATAGATGTGGAAGATTAGTATATTTGTATTTATAGGGGGTTGAATTAAATGTATAATTATTCTAGAGCCCAGGTACAGATGGCTGTGATTTTTAATCTGGTTTTTCTAAAAGCAAGATGATCAAGTTTCATATTTGTTTGGGTTAGGGGAGAAGATTTTGGTGAGTTTGGTTGCAATAAGAATGTCGATGATAGATATTTAGAGCTGGAAGGATTCTTAAGTATTTCTCAAATTATGTTCCATTGCACACTGTTGTGGGAATTTTCATATATCCCGATCACAGAAGTTTGGGCAACACTTGGTTTCCTTAGCAGAGAAACCTTAATAACTTTGAATAATTCTTGAATTTCTGAAATCAGTTTCTGTAGGAGGCCTATTCATATCTTGTAGAACAACATCTTGAAGTACATCAGTTTGAGACAAAGCTGATGTGTGGTCCATTCTCTCATTTTGTAAGGGGAGGAAATGGAGATCCATTGTGGTTAAGTGTGTTGCCTGAAAATCACACAGCTGCTAAATAAACAACACAGGATAGGATCCAGTCATTCCTTTTGTACATGCTTCCCTTGATAATGTTATATAATATTTATTTTTCCTGTATTATGTTAAAAGTAGTTTCTTTTGTATTCCCATCTAGTCCAGACATTAATCTTACACTGAGAAATTCATGTACAGTTTTTTTAAATTCTAGATTTATGTACATACAAATAGCCTAGCATGATTATATACCCATAACTGCTGTGTTTAATCATTGAAATGAAAAGAGTACTTTTTTCTGTAGTTAATGTGTCACAAATGTTTGGTTTAGTTTCTGTAGAAAATGTTTCCTGACTGCAATGAGAGAAAGCGGAATACATTGTCCCCTGTGTCGTGGAAATGTGACTAGAAGAGAGAGAGCATGTCCTGAACGGGCCTTAGACCTTGAAAATATCATGAGGAGGTTTTCTGGTAGCTGCAGATGCTGTGCAAAACAGGTAGAGTAAATGTGACATAGTTCTTTGGAAGTCAAGTTTCTACTCTGAAATTTCTGTTTGACTTGTCTTGGTGGGTACTGTTTTGAAGAGAAATTATTTAGGTTGGGAATTGGGTAGAAAAGGCCAGAAAAGCTGTGGCTATAGATCTTACTAGATTATAAACTTACTGAGAACAGAGACCGAAAGATAGATACAGTCTCTGAATTTGCCATAATTTTTAGCGTGGCATTTTTTTCAAAATAATCACTCATCAATTACCTGCTAAATGAACTGAATGAACAAACTGGCATTTAACTCATTGAAGCCCCATTCTGGTACAGACTCAGCCCTTGAATAGTTTTTCTGGTGGTAGTATCATTATTGCAACTTTGCAGGTAGAAATGGGCCAAATGGATTTATGTAGTCAAGGGGGAGCTCTCTAGCTGCCCGCTGTACTTGTATGTTTATGTATTTATCTTAAGAAATCACAAAATACTTGGCAGAAGACTTTGCTTTTTAAGGAACAGGTGGGAAAAATCAGGTATTGGCAAATAACTGGCATTAATTCTCCAATCTGGATTTTATTCTACCGTTTGGAGAGGGAATGAAATGGTGAGAGGTGGTTAGGCTTTGAGTATATTCGTTTATTATGGATTTATCACAGCCACTTTTTCAAACAGCTAATAAAGTCAGTGAGCAAAAAAACCTGTTGCTGTTTCATGCATTCACACAAGACATATCTGCTTTTCCATCTCTTTGAGGGAGGTGTTAACTGACAGGGCAATGAAGTGAAGCTGGAAAATACACTTGAGAGATTTCTGGCTCTGCTCCCCAGAGAGAAACTGAAAAATGTTCCAAGTGTTAACTTGGGAACTTAGTTTTTTAAAGCACTTTCTAACTCTGCCAAGTTGCAGTAGTTAAAGAAATAAAAAGATGCCCAGTGCTATGAGGCAACCTCTTAATACTTTTAAAATTATTTTTTGTCTATTAGTGGTATTTTTTTTTCAGGTGTAAAATTATTTGTTAATTTTTATGGTGAGTTTACGGACAGTTGGACTCATCTCCATTGTCCCTGCATCTAATGGACAGAAACTTACTGCTTATTTTCAGCTCCTACTTAAGAATTAAATCATTTACTTAAAAAAAAAACCAAAGGCCTCTAGTTTAAATGGAATATTTAGTTATCTATTTCTGCCTCGTTTTTTTCCTTCTTGTTGGCAATATCTCAAGTCTTATGAGTTCATTTTTATATTAAAAGTCACATTACATTAAAAATTTTTTTAAATTTATTTTTTATTATGGTAAAATATAACGTAAAACGTACCTTTTTTTTTAGTTTTATTTTTTTTTATAAGTGAAAGATTGTGGTAAACTTTTTTTATACAATAAATGTCCATTTGGTAAGAAAACATATGTATATGATATATATATCATATATATAATATATATACACACACACAATCTGTACGAGGCATCAAATGAACAATTAGAGTGCAGTATTATGAATGGTAAGGTAGAAAACATACCATTTTTAAGTGTATAATACAGTGGTATTAAGTACATTCATAACATTGTATAACAATCACCACTATCTATTTCCAGAATTTTTTCATCATCCCAAACAGAAACCCTGTACCTGTTAAATTGTAACTTGCTGTTCCCACCCCACACCGGCCCGACCCCTCTAGTGACCTGTGTTCTACTTTATCTCTGAATTCTGTTCTACCTCATGTAAATGGAATCATGTTATATTTGTTCTTTTGAAAGTCACATTACATTTAATCAATAATTTACAGATTAAATTCTATCGCATGAGACATCATTACAAATCTTGTAAGAAGTACCAAGATGAATATGGTGTTTCTTCTGTCATTCCAAACTTTCAGATCTCTCAAGATTCAGTAGGGAACAGGTAAGCAATATTTATTCTTACAGTTTTTATTTTTATAGTTAAAATGGAAATTTTTCAGAGACTATATAAAGTGTTTTCTGTTTTGTTTGTGTTTGTTTTTGTGTGTGTGTGGGTGTTTGTGTTTTTAAAGTAAATTGCCTTTGTCCTCGTAAGTTTGTTTGACGCATGTAAAATGACATCTGGGAGATTGACTTTATGCTAGACTTAAGCTTATGTGAAAATCATTCTAAGAAACTTCACATGTCTGAATAAAAAGTAGATCTGTGAATTGAACGTATTTTCTTTTGCAACTGAAATTACTTGAAAGCTAGAGAAAATCCCTTTCAGTAATGTATTTGCAAACTAGGATCCTTTTACTCTCTAAGAATAGAATTGTTTGAAATTTTTATTTTGATAAAATGTCATGTAAAAGTGAGGTTTGGTACGATTAAATTTGTAGTTCTATTTTAGTCTCAATTCTTTTAAAGCTAGGTTTTGGCTTGATTTGTATCTTATTGGCTCAGGTTTATGTACATTAAACATTTTTATGAAATGTATTTTATGCATAAGAATGGCCAGAATGCACATGTGTGGCTTAAAAAATAGTGACAAAACAAATACCCAGTTGCCCACTAAGTCGGGTCAAAAATTATAACATTTTTCAGGACCTTATTTTTTTTTAATAAATTTATTTTATTAATTATTTTTGGCTGTGTTGGGTCTTCGTTGCTGCATGCAGGCTTTCTCTAGTTGCGGCGAGCGGGGGCTACTCTTCGTTGCAGTGCGCAGGGTTCTCATTGCGGTGGCTTCTCTCATTGTGGAGCATGGGCTCTAGGGGCGTGGGCTTCAGTAGTTGTGGCACGCGGGCTCAGTAGTTGTGGTTCACAGGCTCTAGAGCACAGGCTCAGTAGTTGTGGCGCACAGGCTTAGTTGCTCTGCGGCCTGTGGGATCTTCCCAGACCAGGGATCAAACCCATGTCCCCTGCATTGTCAGGCGGATTCTCAACCACTGTACCACCAGGGAAGCCCCTTTCAGGACCTTAGATCTCCTTGTGAGCCCATGCCCATTTGAACCCCATACTCCCAGAGGTAACCACTATCCTCTTTTTTGGGTTGTTCATTCTTTTGCTTTTCTTTATAGTATTACCACCCACGCATGTATCTCTAAACAATGAAGTGCTTAATTTTTAAAAACTCAGTAGCAAACACACACAATTGTGTAAAGAAAGGCAGTATTGACATTATAGAAAGACTCCCAGGAGGCGATAGGTTAAGCAGAGTCTTTAAGATTTTATTTTAGTAGCATTTCATTTCACAGGTTGCTAATTTGCAGTAATTTAACCACTCTTAGAAGCACTCATACTGTAGTAAGGCTTCTTCTCAACTCCTTAGTTGAAACTGTTGTGGTAAAGGTCTTCAGTGATTTTCTGATTGCCTGCTTTTTTAGGTTCTCGTTTTACTTGACTCAGTGTCATTGGATGAAATTGGTCACTCTTATTTTGTGATTTTTTAAAAATCCCCTTAGGTTCATCCCTTTCGGTTTTTTATTTCTGTACTTCTGCTGTTTTGAAATTACTCAACAATTTGTTATTAACCCAGTAGATTATTCTTAAGTGCAGGGATGGTGTTTATCTTGTTCAACAATGTCTCTAGTTCTTAGCGAAGTTCCTAGTATATATGATTTGGGCAGTCACTGCTTGTTAAATGACTCAGTTTTCTTCTCATGAGACATGCCTTCTTCCCTCTTACCCCCCATATCTAATTGGTCATAGGTACTATTGATTTCTAATAGCAGTATTCCTCATCTGTTCTTTTCTTCTGCCCCTGTTGTCACTTCCCTAGCTCAAGTCCCCATCATCTCTCACTTGAACTGTTGCAGTATTCTTTTAGTTGGTGATCCTCCTTTAATCTGTCCTGTATACGATTGCCAAAGTGATATTTCAGAAGTGCAACTCTGACCTCTTTCTCCTTGTCCTTGTACCTTCTCTTCTGTACCTTGTCAGTGACTTTCTGTGGCCCCATAGCTGTGTTTCTCCTCCTGGGTTCCACAGGCCAGTAAGGGCTCTGTGAACTGCTTAAACTTCCAATTTTTTGTGTGTACTATGTGTGCATTTTTCTGGAGAGAGAATGTCAAGATTCTCAAGGGGTTCCATGATCTAATTCAACAACTAGCTTAATAAGACAAAATCCCTTATTCTAAAGCCCTTTCTGATCTGGCACTTACCTTTCCATTTAGCCTTTGTCTTTCTTGGCTACCCATATTGCATAATATGCCTTAGCCATGTTGAATTATTCCCACTGTATCCTTGCCATCCTTGAGAAGCAATATAACTTAGTCATTAAACATGAAGGCTTGGAGCCAGACTGCCTGGGTACCAGGCTCTGTCCTTTACTATTTGTATGACTTTGGCAAGAAACTGTACCTCAGTTTTCTCATCTGTTTAAAAAGGTAGTGGTGATACTATTAAACACCTCATTGGTGGGAGTCAATAAGTAGGTTAATACAAGTAAAACATATTGAATAGTACCTTACTTGGTGAATGTTCGGGGGTTTTTTGTTTGTTTTTTTGGTTTTTATTTTTTCGGCTGTGCAGCGCAGCTTGCGGAATGGAATCTTAGTTGCCTGACCAGGGACTGAGCCCGTACCCTTGGCAGTGAAAGCACGGAGTCCTAACCGCTGGACCGCCAGGGAATTTCCTAAATGTTTTTAATTATCATCATCATCACCATCACTCTCTCACCTCCATACTTTCCCCACCATTCTAACCCACACTTTGCCAGCCAGTGGACTTTTTCTTCTCTTTGAAGACTTAGACCAAGTGTTAGATACTCTGAAGTATTTCCTATTTACTTGTCTGTTTTTTTTTATCTAGTAGAATGGGCTTCCTAGTCTTATTCATGTTTATATCCTATGCAAAATTCTAGTTGCAATGGAAAAATTCAGTTTGTATGTGAATTTCTAGTAAGGAAATTGTTGAAGGAAGGAAAAGATTTTTTAAAAAATGGTAGGAAATATAAGAAGCCAGAGTGTATAGTCAGGGTCCTGGGAGGAAACAGATAATTATACTCAAATCAGATAATTTGAGGAGAATTTAGTGAAGGACTATTTTTTTATTTTTTAATTTTTTTGTGTGAAGTGACTATTTTTAAGGAGTAGAGTATTGGGTGCACTATGTAAGCAGGGTATAGGAAGTCACAAGGAATAGTCATGTACTCTGGGTCTACTGAAAGCAGGGGAGGGGAGAAAGTAGACAGAATTGGAGAAAGAAGGCTATGTGGAGAGGGCAGTTGGAGAGGGATGCAACCAGTCAAGGCAGTTTTGCTGGGAAGGAGTCTGAGAAATAGGTATCCTAACCTTCCTCTTGTTTCTTCCTCCAAATCTCCTGCTGGGCTGAACCCATTTGGGAAGCAGAGAAGGAAACCTGCTAATGCAGGTTAGTTTCTCAGTACAAAGAGCATGGTGAAAAATAGAGGAGAGAAGATCTAGAGGGGCAAAAAATATACCCAGCACATAGGATTTCAGTTAGTAGCCGAATATATTGTAATACTCTGTACACTGTGCTTCACAGCTTCCAAGTAGTACAAAGAAGAAAACATCCACTATGTTATTAATAGTATCTTTGATATTGTAGACATTCACAGAAAGATAGACAAGATGAAAAGGCAGAGGGCTATGTACCAGATGAAGGAACAAGATAAAACCCCAGAAAAACAACTAAATGAAGTGGAGATAGGCAACCTTCCAGAAAAAGAATTCAGAATAATGATAGTAAAGATGATCCAGGACCTCGGATAAAGAATGGAGGCAAATATCGAGAAGATGCAAGAAATGTTTAACAAAGATCTAGAAGAATTAAAGAACAAGCAGAGATGAACAGTACAATAACTGAAATGAAAAATACACTAGAAGGAATCAACAGCAGAATAACTGAGGCAGAAGAACAGATAAGTGACCTGGAAGACAGAATGGTGGAATTCACTTCTGCAGAACAGAATAAAGAAAAAAGAATGAAAAGAAATGAAGACAGCCTAAGAGACCTCTGGGACAACATTCACATTATAGGGGTCCCAGAAGGAGAAGAGAGAGAGAAAGGACCCGAGAAAATATTTGAAGAGATTATAGTCGAAAACTTCCCTAACATGGGAAAGGAAATAGCCACCCAAGTCCAGGAAGCGCAGAGAGTCCCATACAGGATAAACCCAAGGAGAAACACGCCGAGACACATAGTAATCAAATTGCCAAAAATTAAAGACAAAGAAAAATTATTGAAAGCAGCAAGGGAAAAACGACAAATAACATGAGGGAACTCCCATAAGGTTAACAGCTGATTTCTCAGCAGAAATTCTACAAGCCAGAAGGGAGTGGCATGATATACTTAAAGTGATGAAAGGGAAGAACCTACAACCAAGATTACCTGGCAAGGATCTCATTCAGATTTGATGGAGAAATCAAAAGCTTTACAGACAAGCAAAAGCTAAGAGAACTCAGCACCACCAAACCAGCTCTACAACAAATGCTAAAGGAACTTCTCTAAGTGGGAAACACAGGAGAAGAAAAGGACTTACAAAAACAAACCCAAAACAATTAAGAAAATGGTCATAGGAACATACATATCGATAATTACCTTAAACGTGAATGGATTAAATGCTCCAACCAAAAGACACAGGCTTGCTGAATGGACACAAGAACAAGACGCATATATATATATATGCTGTCTACAAGAGACCCACTTCAGACCTAGGGACACATACAGACTGAGAGTGAGGGGATGGAAAAAGATATTCCATGCAAATGGAAATCAAAAGAAAGCTGGAGTAGCAATACTCATATCAGATAAAATAGACTTTAAAATAAAGAATGTTACAAGAGACAAGGAAGGACACTACATAATGATCAAGGGATCAATCCAAGAAGAAGGTATAACAATTATAAATATATATGCACCCAATATAGGAGCACCTCAATACATAAGGCAACTGCTAACAGCTCTAAAAGAGGAAATCGACAGTAAGACAGTAATAGTGGGGGACTTTAACACCTCACTTACACCAATGGACAGATCTTCCAAACAGAAAATTAATAAGGAAACATAAGCTTTAAAGGACACAATAGACCAGATAGATTTAATTGATATTGATAGGACATTCCATCCAAAAACAGCAAGATTACGCTTTCTTCTCAAGTGCGCACGGAACATTCTCCAGGATAGATTACATCTTGGGTCACAAATCAAGCCTCAGTAAATTTAAGAAAATTGAAATCATATGAAGCATCTTTTCCGACAACAGTGCTATGAGATTAGAAATCAGTTACAGGGAAAAAAACGTAAAAAACACAAACATTTGGAGGTTAAACAATACGTTACTAAATAACCAAGAGATCCCTGAAGAAATCAAAGAGGAAATCAAAAAATACTTAGAAATAACGA
This sequence comes from Balaenoptera musculus, assembly GCF_009873245.2. Lineage (NCBI taxonomy): Eukaryota > Metazoa > Chordata > Mammalia > Artiodactyla > Balaenopteridae > Balaenoptera > Balaenoptera musculus. The sequence goes on from NC_045798.1 coordinate 47,811,661, forward strand.
TCCAAAACCTATGGGATGCAGCAAAAGCAGTTCTAAGAGGGAAGTTTATAGCTATAGAAGTCTACCTCAAGAAACAAGAAAAATCTCAAGTAAACAATCTAACCTTACACCTAAAGGAACTAGAGAAAGAAGAACAAACAGAACCCAAAGTTAGCAGAAGGAAAGAAATCATAAAGATCAGAGCAGAAATAAATGAAATAGAAACAAAGAAAACAATAGCAAACATCAATAAAACTAAAAGCTGGTTCTTTGAGAAGATGAACAAAAGTGATAAACCATTAGCCAGACTCATCAAGAAAAAGAGGGAGAGGACTCAAATCAATAAAATCAGAAATGGAAAAGGAGAAGTTACAACAGACACCGCAGAAATACAAAGCATCCTGAGAGACTACAACAAGCAACTCTATGCCAATAAAATGGACAACCTGGAAGAACTGGATAAATTCTTAGAAAGGTATAACCTTCCAAGACTGAACCAGGAAGAAATAGAAAATATGAACAGACCAATCACAAGTAATGAAATTGAAACTGTGATTAAAAATCTTCCAACAAACAAAAGTCCAGGACCAGATGGTTTCACAGCTGAATTCTATCAAACATTTAAAGAAGAGCTGACACCCATCCTTCTCAAACTCTTCTAAAAAATTGCAGAGGAAGGAACACTCCCAAACTCATTGTATGAGGCCACCATCACCCTGATACCAAAACCAGACAAAGGTACTACAAAAAAAGAAAATTACAGACCAACATCACTGATATCACAGAAATTGAGACAGAGATGTAGAGAACAAAAAGTATGGACACCAAGGGGGGAAAGCCGGGGGTGATGGTGGTGGTGGTGTGATGAATTGGGAGATTGGGATTGACATGTATACACTGATGTGTATAAAATGGATGACTAATAAGAACCTGCTGTATAAAAAATAAATAAAAAAATAAAGGTTTTATTAAAAAAAGAGTCTGATATTGTAAACCAAATAGTTCTTAATGAGAAAGACAGCTTTTCCTGATAATAAAAGAGATTATACTGAAGTGCTTTGCCCATAGGTCCTCAAAAGAAGAAACTAACATAGTTAAAAAAAAATTTCAAAATAAACCCTTAGATCATTTAATCAATTCAGCATACATTTATTGTACCTTCTGAACTACTGGGCACACTACATGTTATTGAATATGCAGGGATGGGTAAAACAGACATAATCCCCCTTTCCATCTGTGTAAGCAGTATAACTTCCAGTCAAGTCATCCAAAATAAACCAACACTAGTTTGTCAGATCAGTCAGGGTAAAACTATTTACCATAAACTAATAAATGTTGGTGAATGTTTAACAAAATTATTGCATTCGTATGGGGTAGTTTCTTATAATAATTATGTAGCAGTGCTAGTTATTTTACTAACGCCATTTCTAGTTCATAACATAAAATTCTGATTTTAACATGTAGGACTGTATCTTTCTGTTTTCTTTAGCTACTAGAAAGGAGAGAGGGAGGATGCATGTAATCATTAGATACCAGCACACATTTCTGTTTTATTTTCCTTGGAAATTATTTGGTCTGCTTGCAGGCTTTTCCAACTCATCTTAACTCTTTGTAAACATTAATAACTGGATGTCAGTAAACCTGTAACAGTTTAGTCCAAATACAACTCTTCACAAAGACTGAAAGAATGAAATTTGCAGACAATCTTATGTTTCTAACAGATTTCTCTCCAAGGTGTTGAACATTTTCAGTGGCTAAGTAACTATTAAGGAATCTGGTACAAGTATTAGATAAAATGTCCTTTTCCTTATTTATAGGCATTCATGATATATTCTGGATAATAATTCTTTATTACATGCAATACAAATATATTTACATTTTTTCCAAAGAATTAAAAATTATTTTTTTGCTGTTTTCTGAAACGTGTAAACATAGAACTTGAGATTTTTCTTTGCATTTTAAAGACTGGAAATGAGGTACTCTAGTATTTTGAAAACTGCCTTAGGTAATACCATAATTTAATTTAGCATAAAATGGCATAGTCATGCATAAGTTTTTTGGGCTTTTTCTCACCCCTTTTTTTATTGTGGTAAGAATATTTAACATGATGTCTACTCTCTTAACAGATTTTTAAGTGTACAGTATAGTATTGTTATATACAGTATAGGCACAGTGTTGTACAGCAGATCTCTAGAACTTACCTTGCATAACTGAAATTTGTATGTGTTGATTAGAAACTCTCATTTCCCCGTCCTGTAGCTCCTGTTAGCCACCATTCTATTCTTGGCTTCTTTGAGTTTGACTATTTTAAATACCTCATATAAGTGGAATCATGCAGTATTTGTCCTGTGACTGGCTTGTTTAACTTAGCATAATGGCCTCAAGGTGTATTTATGTTGTCACAGTTGCAGGGCTTTCTTTTCTTTTAAAACGGAATAATATTCCATTGCATGTATATGCCACATTTTCTTTATCCATTCATATCTTTTTTTCTTTATCCATTCACAAGATTGTTTCTATATCTTGGCTATTGTGAATAGCGCTGCAGTGAACTTGGGAGTGCTGTTTCTTCAAGATTCTGATTTCACTTCTTTTTGATAAATACCCAGAAGTGGGATTGCTGGATCATATGGTAGTTCTACTTTTTATTTTTTTGAGGAACTTCACTATAACTGTTTTCCATAGCAACTGCACCATTTTGCATTCTCACCAACAGTGTACAAAGGTTCCAGTTTCTCAACATCCTCACCAACACTAGTTGTCTTTTGTTTTTTGATAATAGCTATCATAACAGCTATGAGGTGATATTTCATTGTGGTTTTGATTTGTATTTCCCTGATGATTAGTGGCGTTGAGAATCTTTTCATATACATGTTGGCCATTTGTATGTCATCTTTGGAGAAACGTCTATTCATATTTTTAGCCCATTCTGTAATTGGGTCATTAGTTTCTTTGCTGTTGAGTTGTAGGAGTTCCTTATGTATTTTGGAGATTAACCCTTTGTCAGAAACATGGTTTCCAGATACTTTCTCCCATTACATATGTTGCCTTTCACTCTTTTGTTTTCTTTGCTATGCAGAAGCTTTTCAGTTTAATGCAGTCCCACTTGTCTGTTTTGGCTTTTGTTGCCTGATTGCAAATATTTTTGATCAGTCTTTGGCTAGTCTTATCGTGTCTTTTGACATACATAAGTATTATATTTATATTTTTATATATATTTATTTTCTTTATTTTTTTTGCTTTTTGTGTCATGCTTGAGAAATCCTTTCCCACATCATAAAATTATGGAAGATATTTTCTTCTTTAACATTTTAAAGCTGTGCTTTTCACATTTATTTTGGATGTATAATGTGAGGTAGGAAAAATTTTCCCCAAGTGATAACCATTTGTCCCAGTACCATTCATTGAGGAGTCCATTCTTTCCCCACTGATTTATAACGCCATTTTGGTCCTACACATCTCTTCTGTTCTGTTGCTTCGTTTATTCCTCTAATACCATGTTATCTTAATTACTGTGGCTTTAACAATACGTCTTAATATCATGTAGGGAAAGTACTCCCTCTTGTTTTACCTAGAAAATTGTTTCTGTTATTCTTGGCCCTTTGCTATTCCATATGAATTTTAGGATCAGACTTTTGAGTTTCCCAAAAATTCCTGTAGAGATTTTGATCGGAAGCATTATAAAGGTTGAATTTATTGAAATCATAGATTAATTTGGAGAGAATTGACATCATATGATACTCATTTTTCCCACCCAGTTTCCCACCTGTTTATCTCTTCCATTAAAAAAAAAAATGCAGTAAAAGAAGTCCATTTAGAGCACACATAAATATGTTCTAGTATATCTTTTCCCAGTAAAACCTTATAGTTTTTGTTGCTGTACAAATGGATCTTTTTTCCTGTTTTATAATCTGAGTGGTTATTACTAGTGAGTAGGAATATTAAGGATTTTTATGTTAATCTTTCATTTAGCAACTTTGCTGATTTATTAGTTCTAATAGTTCTAAATAATTTACCTGTAGATTCTTTTGGATTTATTATGTAGAAAATCATTTGGTTTGTCAGTGCAATTTTGTCTCTTACTGCTTCATTTCGTACCTGATTTATTGCATTAACTAGGGCCTCTATCCAGTATTAAATAGAAGGCACCTTTTTTTTTCTTGATTTTAGTGGGAATGCATCTAAAATTTTATTGTTATGGATGGTGTTCACTACAGTTTTTTTAACATATTCTTTATCTGTTGTATGATGCTATCATCCTGAAGTTAAGATTTCTCCATTGAATGGTTCTTACTCAGATCAGAATCTTGTATGCAATTAAAAAAAAGTATACATCTGGCTTCATTCCCAGATACGCTGCTATCTAGAGTTTAGGGATTTGTACTTTTGAAAGCATTGTGGGTGATCAGAGGCTTTTTTGTTTTTGTTTCCATCATGGAGGTTGAATTTTAGTGAATGGTTTCTACATCAGATGAAATAAATGATCATATGTTTTTTAAATTGATAGTATGGTTGTCAGTAATAGATATTCTGTTGTTGAACTCATTCATGCATTTCTAGAATAAATGAGTAGGCTCCCAGTAATAGCCCAGGGCATGATACAGGATGATCAGGAAGGACTAGAATGATGATAACAATAATAATGGAAAATAGAGAATTGTAAATGTAGGTGGAAGGGAGAAAACATTTAAAAAGGGCATTAACTTTGATATTAAAATGCTTTAAATCAGGAGTTTTGTGATTGCATACCCGACCAGTGAAAATAATTGAGCATGTACTCCCAGTATGTGTGTGTTTATTTTAAAACTATGCATGTGTTTTATAGTACTAATACTTTACGCATAACACATGCAAAATTTAAGTGAGATAAAGATGAAAAAGTTACTTTAAAAATAAGTTTGCTTTATTTAATGGTATAAAATATTTTCATTCTTCAAGTTTTATTACTGTTTTTATTGAAAACAATATGGTTGACTATGATTTCTAAAATTTCTTAAAATCTTGGTTTAATACAGTGACAGTAATTTAAAGATTTGAATCTAAATTCACTTTACTTTGATACTTGGTCTTGATGACTATCATGGCTGAAAAGATACCTACAACACGCAATACAGATCCAAATGGAAGAGTATGTCATAGGTTGAGATTCCTATATTTTTCAGTCGCATTTGGTAAATATTAAAAGGGCTTTTGTTGAAATTTTCCATAGTCTCTAATGATGTTGTAGTTGGTCTTACAAACTGATCGGAAGTTTTTATATTTTATTAGGGCATGTTCAAAACCCAATGATTATATTTATTTGGAAGATTTAAAAACAGTTTAGAAAAAGCTGTTACCAACTTTAAATGTATAGATATGAGATTTTTTTAAAAATAGGTGACATACTGTTTTTGGTAAAGTCATAACATCCCTTTAACAAATGCACTCTCCGTAGTTTGAATTTATTTTGAAAAGCAGTTTTTAGTCTCCACACTGTTAAAATACCACCTTTACCTGCAGAGACAGATTAGTAACTGCTAAGAAGGTGCAAAATAGTGGTTTAATAGTCTTCTATTTGGGCAGGGAAGCTTTCTTGCAGAGAATATGTGTGGAGACACAACAGTATTTTCACAGAAGGGAAATGACTGTCTTTGGAGAACATCTGTTAGGTAGATGATATAGTATTGCTTGTCCTTTTGTAAAAGAAAAATGAAAAGTCAGTTTTCTAAGTTTCACAACAGTTTTTTTGTCCACTGCCTATCTCATTTTTATTTTAATGTTTCTGCTCTTGAAAGGCCTTGTTTTTATAAAATTGACTACATTGATGAAATTCTATAATTCATGACTGACAATCCTCATATGGAATGCCCACTTTTCTCTCAGGATTTCTCTGATACTGCGTATGACACATGACTCTGGCATGGGGTCCCAGTGAGGACATCAAGTTATTCTGTATATTAAATGTTGGAAAGCCTAGTTCCTTTTTGGAAAATATAAACATAATGAACATTCAAATATTTTTTCTTAACCTACTCCATTTTGGATGCTACAACCTTAAACTATATCCTAGTTACAAGTCAAGAAGTTCACAAATTCTTGATTCTGCCCCAGCATTCAGAAACTTACTAGTCCAGGTAGCGGTAGAGGAGTCTCTTAATTTGAAAGTCTAAAGGACCTGGGGAAATGTTCATGCTATGGATTTAAGACAATTCTGCAAAATACTATATTCTCTATACTTTTGTAACTATGCCTAAATTAATTTTTGAAGGACCTCATAAGCAGTCTTCTTATCAGAATTTATTTGAAAAGTAATTAATGCCATAATTATGTCATAGTTCAGAACTATTTGAAGTTCAGGCTTCTCAAACAAATTCAGACTGGTTGTCTTCATTAGCAGTTAATGAATCTGTGTTGTGCTTTATTACTTGAAGTATTAACTTTTCCCCCTCCCCGCATGCCTCTTAAGTAATAGGAGTGAAACATCCACATCTGATAACACAGAAACTTATCAAGACAATACAAGGTAAGCTTTTGAATTTCTATTATTTTAGTAAATAATACCTATCACTTTGTAATAGTGGATTTTTAAATTAAAAAATTTAAATTCAGTTAAATCATTAGACATAATGCATAAGTTAGCAGTTTAGAAATAAATGATGCAGTTGCTTTTACAGGTCACGTTAAATTAGAAGCGTGTAGCTCTCCTCTTTCACTGTGGTCAGGTTTCTTCCATGCATAATTTAGGCAGAGTTGTCAATATTGAACTGTCCCTTGCTGAAACTGAGATATTAAAACCCAGTGATGCATGATCCTCAAAATATTTTGAAATGTTGATCATTCTGATGGCTGATGCTTTTGTTTTTCACTTTTCCTATGAATTTTGTATGTTAGAGTCTTAGAACTAGGATAAATTAAAGATACACCATATGGATGTAAGTCTTTTAAAAGTTTTAATTTCCTAGATATGGTGTTTCCATACTGGGACACCATGGGATATTTAGAATTTATGGGGGACATACAGTGACATCTACTGGTTACAGGAATGACTAAATTAAGTTGTTTGAATCTAACTACTTAATAAATGGGACAGCTAGGTTTGTTATTATTTTTGTTTAGGCTTCTTGTAGAGGCAACATGAAAAACTTTCCTAGACACTAAGGGTACTGTAAACTGAGATTGTTTAGGAATATCTATTGTAGATTATTTATTGAAAACATAGTTTTTTAAAAATGAGAGAACCTTTGATTAGTCTATAATTATAACTTTTAAAGAAAGAAATAATTATTGGTCAAAAAATAGCTCATCATTTTTACGTTATGATTTCAAATTCAGTATGCTGCATTTAAAATTGTTTTATAGTTCTTCTGGGCATCCCACCTTTAAGTGTCCCTTGTGTCAAGAATCAAATTTTACCAGACAGCGTTTACTGGATCACTGTAATAGTAATCACCTATTTCAGATAGTTCCTGTGGTAAGTATGTATGTTTAAGACAGTCTTCTGTTTAAGGTATGCTGTCCCATTTATTTTACTTCATGTGTACAAGGGAAAGTGGTTACTTTAAATTTGGTGGGGCATTATCAGTAAGGTATATTTTGTCAACAAAGGATTGATGACTGTGAAGCGAAATGAGATATTTAAAATCCCAGTAACCAACTTATAAAAAGGCATATGCTTAATTGTGAGCGTAAAGTACGAGAATAGCCTGGAAAAGAGCAGAGTAAGGAAAGGTGAACTGAGGACTCACTACCAAGGAGTAGCATTGTAAATTGTATCCTTGCAGAATGTGGTATATGAGTGCATAGAGCAAGGAAGGAAAAGAATCATACTTTCTTTTTGATGCATACATATCTTTTTGATGCCATTTTGAGGGTGTGTATGAAAGTGGTGAGACCTTTTTTGATGACTGAAGGAGATAGAGCAGAGTGCAGGATTCCAACATAGTGTTAATGGTTCTACAACTCCACATTTGGAACATGAGTTTCAATTTCAACTGTATATCGAACAGGAGAAACTGAGCTGGAAGAGATACTTCCCATTTTGATATGTAAATATTTTCTTCAGAAATTAGAAGGAAAATGTATCAATAGATAAAATAAGGATTGTGGGTACATCTTAGCAATTTTACAAAAAGTTGTGGAAGAGTATGCCCCAGTATGCCCTTAAAGTCTCGTGTAGCGCCAAGGGAGATACCCCACCTACTTTGCTCATTAGGAGAGGGTCTGTTACTGTTAAGTCAACAGATACAGTGCCAAAGACGTCTCTAAGGAAGAATCTCATATTTAAGAGATTTCATTTGTTTTATATTGCATTAGTGAATTTTTGTTTCTGCATTATATTCAATATAGCACAAACTTTGGCTATAGTCCAGTTACTAAAGTTCTGTTTTGTTTCATTTCAGTCTGTAATCCATTCACTTTTTAAGATGTACTTACTTCATTTGAAACCTTAAGGATACAATTTAAAGCTTCCTTTACTTTCATCTTACTTATAAATGAAATTAAGCTAATAATAATAATTATATCACAGTTATTGTGTGGCTCTAATGAGATTACATACTGGTTATTGGTAATTATTATTACAGTTGGTTAAGGCTGGATATGGTGTTTCTGTTAAAACAGTAGAATAATGAGATTTAAGTAATAGAATATGTAAGATCTCTCTTTTTATTGTGTTGTGTTAGATTAGTGTAATTTATCTAAGGTAATTTGGTCTATAAATAATCTATTCATGAAATTTGGCTCTTAGAAATGCTTTTCATGTAGATTTTTTTGTAACATGTTTTAATACTTTCAATGATGATGTTTGGTTATTTTCATTATTTTTTATTTGAAATACTGTGTTTCTTATAGACATGTCCTATTTGTGTATCTCTTCCTTGGGGAGATCCTAGCCAGATTACTAGAAATTTCGTTAGTCATCTAAATCAAAGACATCAGTTTGATTATGGAGAATTTGTGGTAAGTGAGTTTTTCAAGATTAAGAAAATACCATTTAAATATTGAAGTTAAATTAACTTTTTCAATCTAGACTTGAGTTTTGAGGCAAGATGTATCATACTGGACAGTTATAGAGCAAGTTCTGTTGTTTTTATGATAATATAGGTGAACTTTGGTTTGTAGAAGTGGTGAAAGTTGAATTTACTGTCCACCTTCTATATTAGAGAGATAATTAATAGAGGAAGAGCAAACCCCCAGATTAACAAAAGGATGATATATATGTAAACTGTCTAGATTTAAGGAAAATTATACCTGCTAGAAAAGTAAAATTGGTATGACAGGTGGAGGATGTATTTCTCGTGTAGTGTAAGTAGCTTGTTAAACTCATAATAGATTTCTTATATCTGCACGTGAGACACATTCTTTTTAAAAATGAGGGAGCTTATTTATGTAAAGCCAGGTTGAATGGTAGATTCTGGCCTTAGTTCACTGCTTTAACAGAGTGCATGAGGGAAGTTATATAATATAAAAATGGATCCCCAGAGCAAAGCATGAGGTTAATTTCTACTTCCCAAATGTGTCTTGATAGTTACAAAAAAAAAATCATATGACTTTCGTTTTATTAATTGTGAAATTGCATTTTATTCATCTTCAGTGAATTAAAACCTTATCTAATTCAAGATTCAGCCTGACAAAGAATGGTTCATACTTGTTTTCCAGTTTATGTAATAAGCACAGACATGTGCAATTCTGAGAATGGCATGAACAGAATTTCCATTTCTTCTGCCCTCCAGTGCTAAAATTATGTCATTCTTGATATATATATTTTTTTATTTTGTGTAATTTGCATTTTTTAGTCATAGTGTATAAAAATATATGTAATAATATTTCAAATATATGTAAAATTCAAGTGTACTCTGATAATTTTAGCAGTTTTATGGAGTAATTATAGGTTATTCTTAAATTCTCTATGTAAGAAAGGTTACTGCATCTGGAGAACTATGTGTTTGGAAAAACAAAAATTTATTTTGTGAACCACTTTTGATCTAATTGTCAGATTGTTTTACCTTGGCACAGAAGAACATGTAATTTGAGTTATTTGAGATTGTCAAATGGAGGCCTATTTTAAAGCAAATCCATGGACCATAATTGAAAGGAAATAGAATTTTTCAAGTTAAGGAGCAGTAGTATAATCAGATTGAGTGAACTGTAGTTTTTACCTTTATGTTATGATTAAGATGATGTTAATTCAACTCTCTTAATGTAATAAGTGCTTATTTTCTTTAAAATGAATATACCTTCCGACATTGGCATTCTTTTCTAGAGATGACAGAAAATTTATGATTGTGGGTTACCCTTAACTATACTACTTTCAATTAATAACTTATCATAAAGCACTGTAACTCTCAAATTTCATTCTCTGCTGATCCTCTGTTGTTTGTCAATTATTCCTAAATAATTATAACTGAATTTTTTAAATTAAAAGTTCAGGTATTTAGTGCTTATATTTTAAAGAAGTATATGGTGTAACATAAACTGTTTCAAGTATGTGTAATGTGTATCCAGATGTGTAATGTATTGGACTAAGTATTGAGTAATTGAGTATGTTTTTCCTATTGACATGTTAATGTTACTGTTTTTAGAATCTTCAGCTAGATGAGGAAACCCAATATCAAACTGCTGTTGAAGAATCTTTTCAGGTAAACATCTGAAGGCTGTAGACGTCTCTGCATCTTTGTACCTGCAAGTGCCATCTTTAAGGAGAAAACTACATGAACTCGCCGTTTCAGTAACTTGATGTGTATATTAATAAAAGTAATTCAGTCTATTGTTTTAGTTTTTAATTGAAAAATAAAGGTGGGCCATCTAAAAACTTCATTCTCTTGATAAGTTAAAAGATAAAAGTTAGGACATTATCTTTAAAAGCATTAAAAGGATTATATTTCATTAATGTAATGGTGATAAAGGGAATCCCTGTTGTACTTATCTTTTTTATATTACATATTGAGTTTTTCCTTGCTTTTGAAATTTGGTGCAGTTCCTCCCATTGACATTATTGTACACAGGTAACACAGTACCAAATTGTGAAAGATGTGATTGATATAAACCTAACAAATCTGAGCCAGTTATTTGAGTTGCAGAATGGAGACTTGAAGTGCTAAATGAAACAATCCAAAGGAAACTTTTTAAAATACAGATTCTAGCAGAAGAATTCAACTATTATAAGAAAATTGTATTTATATGACGTTTAGTATTTTTGAAGACTAGTGAGATTTCTTTACTAATCTTGACTCTTTAAAAAGTGAAAGCTCATTTATAGATACTTCCTTTTTGTTGTTAGAAGGAAATATCAAGAGAAAAATTTATTTCTTTGGTGGGCAGTTGATAATTTCAAATCTTGTTTGTTTGGCTGACTAATTTGTAAGCCTAAAGTACAGTAAGCTGAATTACAGCTCTTTGGCCTCAGAATTTTCAATAGCAGAATTGATGATTAGCTAAGACGAAACTTTTATTAGAAACTTTCAGTTGGTGATATTACATTCTATATATATATTTAAATGAGAGGTTTGACTTCATCTCAGTTTAGAAATTCGTTCAAATCTAAAGATGTATATGCATATATACATACACTTTTGTATGTGTATATACACATATATGCATGCAGTTTGTCAGGTTATATACAGAACTTCTATTAAGATTTTAAAAATGCACAAGCAATATGGGATCGAAGTATTTATCTGATTTGATTAAAATTTTGTATGTCACCAAATTTTTAAAGTAACAGTCAAATGCTAAGTCATCTACTTGGCTACTATTACACCTTAAAAATGAGTTTACACACCTACACAATTACCTGTTTACATGGTGCTCATTTGTTATCTTAAAGGTAATGTGGGACTATAGTAGTGAGATGGATTCTACCAGCCACTCTGTTTCATTAACATTTTAGTCAAAAACTGGGTTTGTTCTTAGTATTCATTAATGAGAATCATAAAGTAACTTGTACTAGAAGGCCCAAATCACAGAATAAAAGATAAAGAGTGTATTAGCTGACATTCCATACTAATACATTGTTGATGCTTTCTTTAAAATAAATAACTTAAAAGAACATAAAAGAAAATCTCAGAAGTAGTTTGCTGCTAATATATACATATATTGTATAAAAAGGTATATTTTGGTTTTGTTAAAATCCTTGTTGACTTTTCTACAGTGAACATTTTTTTAACTTGATTTAATAAAAATGTTAATTTTGGAAGTGGAGTTTTGTAAAAACCTTTTTCAGTCAAGCAGTAATTTATGGGTAGTAATAACAATCACCAAAAAAGCCATACATCTTAACATATGCCTTGGTTGTGTCATTCGAAAGAGTGATGTTTACTATGTGCTTGAACATTTCTCTGCGGTTACATGAGTGTAATTGTAAGAATAGCTGTTTAACGAACTCTTTTTTAAAAAGACTTTTGACCATAGGTTTTTCCAGTTTAAGCAATAACTTTAGTACTTTCTTTCAAAATTTAGGACTTCCAGTATGTCAAGTTAAACCATTCTGAGATTTGAGAACTTCTTTAAAGGAAAATTGTAGAGATCATCTTGAAATTGTGTTTTGAAGTTTGTGGGTTAGTTATATATCATTTATAGTCTGGTGTGTCTTTCATATAAGTTTTTTTCATAAGGAAAATATTGACTTTATTTGCTTTTATCTGGGAGCTCCTCAGTATGGAAATGTTTGTTTAAAACCTCCCATCCTTTTGTCAGTGGATTAGGAATAGGGATTGGCTTTACAGATACACAGTTTAAATTCATGAGACAGTCCTTGTTTTTAGTATGCATATAGCTGAGTCAGGATAAGGGAGGAAACTGTATTGATGCTCTACCTAAATTTCAGAATACCACTTACAGGCGTCAACAAATTACAGTTTATGTTGTTAAACAGTCTTATTTGAGATGTATTGCTTTATTTTTCAATTAAACGTGGTTTTCTCCTACTTGTGTGTCTAATTAAAATTTTGTCGAGAGGCAAACATGATAACATTTAACTCTCATAACACCCTGGAAGACATGTAGGAGATAACCCATTATTTTGCACTTAAAAAAGTGGATAGGAGAAAGATACCAGATGGTGATCCTATATGTTGGGTTTAACTTTACAAACCTATTTTATCTTTATTTCAAATGTTAATCAACTTATAAAGCTATTTTATCGAGTGTTCACACAGCAGGATTTTCACACCATGCTAGCAACCAGACACAAAGCTAGTTAACTGGTTAACAGACATTTTTAAATGGAAAAGTTACCCTCAAATAAGGTATCAGGGTTCTAAGGATATATTGCCAAATACGTCACATACCTGTTGCATGCTTAGCAAGTATTAATTACAATCTTCAGTGAATTATAACTTTATAGGAACCCTTTAGGGCTGCTACTCAAAGAATAAACCCTCTCTGGAGGTTGTGATATTTGTAGAAAAGGTGTGGCCCAGAATACATGTAAATACGTGTACTATAAAACGTAATAGAAATATGAATAAAGTACTCATTCCACGATACCACTTAATATGCAATATAATTTTCTAATTAGGCAGTACAGTTCTGAAAAAAGATGGGGAATGGAAATGAGTTATATCAAGAGACTAAAAGAAGATACAGAGACCTGAAAATGTGTGTTACAGCCTGCATCACCCCAACAGCGATTGTCCAATCCTGAGGCTGAGAAATGGGAGTGACTGCACTGTCGCTCACCCCGAAATGAGGAAGATAAATGTGTGTATTTTATTAGGTACTTGACTGGCAAACTTGCATTACACTATACCATGCAATTTCCTGTGTAATAAGAATTCTTAATAGATTGGTGAAGGATATACCATTGCAGAATATAAGATGAACGGGCAGGGGAGTGAATACGGAGGAGACGTTAATGAATTATAGCCATTCTAAGGAGGTTATGGAGAGGAAGAAAATAACACAAGATGTGAGGGAGGAAATGGCATGTCTGTCTAAATGGGCAAAATAATGGTATATGACACTGAAATTGTGAACAATAGCCTAAGTAATCGGAGCACAGATCAAGAAAAGTTGCTAGAATCCCGTGAAGTCCCCTTGTTCCTACTTGCCACTACTACCAACTTTTTTTTTTTTCCTGGCCATGCCACGCAGCATGTGGGATCTTAGTTCCCCTACCAGGGATTGAACCCGTGCCCCCTGCATTGGAAGCGCAAAGTCTTAACCCCTGGACCACCAGGGAAGTCCCACCACCAACTTCTAATACCACAGATTGTTTTGTCTGTTTTTATACTCTTAAAAATGGAAGCACTCAGTAAAAATTATATCTGGCTACTTTTGCTCAGTATTGTTTTGAAATATCTAGGTCAGTTTTTAGTCTATAGCTACCTACAGTAAATTGTCTTTTCTGTCCGGAACAGAAAAACTAAAAAGTAGCTTCTAAAGCTACTTTTAAATATTTGTGTGGAAGTTAAGTGTATTGCAAGTGGTTCTTTCTCCATGTGTGTTGATACCTAGTGGTTCCATGTCTAGATAAAACCTGAAAACTGACTGGTCTTCCCCTCGTAATAACTGAGGAAAAACAGGTGAAGAGTGTAACCAAATGGTTTTCCACTGAAACCAGGTAAGAACCTGACCTTTCTCATAAACTAGGTATAAGATGTTCTGTTTTCAGGGCATTTTGTAGGAACAAGATTTTAATAAGTATGTAAGGACTATATTTTCTGGCAATATTGTGTAATGCTACCAGTAGAAACTTAAAGGGCTGCTGCAGTAGATACAGAAGAAGGGGTAAATGCATCTTTCCTAGGATACTAAAAGCATTTAAAACAACCAAGCCTAGTTTCTTGGGCTAGATAGCCTAGTTTTGATGATTCTGCAGGTTGATACATGGTTTTAGACAAATTATTTAGCCTCTCATCTATGGATTGTGAAGATTAAGCATTAATACACAAAGTGCTTGGGACAGCCTGTTACCTTTACTATTACTGTGTATTCAGTACAAACTTACCAATTATGTTTACATCTGGCAGGTCTCTTCAGTCTCTATAAAATTTTGTCGGGAAAATCTGTAATAATTTTTTCCCCTCCTTTTAGAATATAGAACCTAAAGGGTTATTAAGTCTTCACTAGCATCAATTTTTGTAGGAACATCTGAGACATTGTCTCCAAGAAGTACAAATACTACAGACAATGAGAAATTCTAAATTAAAAGTACCTTTTAAAATAATCCTTATAAAGAATAATCAGCTGATGATCATCCTTCTGTTTAGAAGAAAACTTACAATATTTGTAATATTAGCAAATCACTTGAATAACTTGTATATGATTACCTAGGTTATTTGGTAGTCTTTAAGATCTTTAAGTTTTAAATCGTTTTTCTGACCTTTTTGAAAAGTTCATGAATGTTTGTTTAGTATTACTCTATACCAACTTTTTATGTCTCCAGATAGAATATTAAACTCATTACATTAATAATATTTTTAGTGGAAAATAAATGTTTCAGCGAGGTTAGTGGCACTGTTTGGCATCTTTACAGATCTCTTTAATATCTGGCTTAATGGATGACAGCTGGGTTCTTATAACCATCTGCATTCAATCTGTTGTGATAGGTTGTTTTGGTTAAAGGATATGAAGGCAATCTAGTTTCACATAGATAGTGTAGTTGGAAAAGGGAATATTAGTAACCTCAAAAAAAAAAGATATTTGTGGATATTCTTTGATAATACACCAAACTCAGCAAATGGTAATCTGCAATCTGAAACCATGTCAGACTTTTTGTGCACTGTCACAGTAAAATCCCATTTGTCTATCTTCCACTTTGAATGGATCTTTTACCCATGCATTATTTTGTAACATTGTTTAATGGTCAGTTGGAAAATGGTAGCATGAGTTATGTAGATGTTCCAAATGTTGACACATTTAAAAAATATATCAATCATATCTGTTAATATGACCATTGATTGAGAAGATCACAGCTTTTTCAAAATTCTAATTTTTGCTTAAGACCTCAGATTTTATCATTGCAACAAATAGTTGGTTGTTTCCTTGAAGTAAGTCTGAATAAACATGGTTCATCAGTTGTTCTTTCAAGCAAAAATGGCAGTGCGATAAAAAGCAAACAGCCGATTGAGCTCAAAACTTATAGTTGCACAAGTACATTTCCTTGAGACAGTCATTGCACCTTGTAAGTGCTTTGTGCGTTATTTCCGTATCATTATACAGAATATCAAAAAGACTTGTACTTAAGGATTAAATTTTAATACAATTAAGGATTTCACTGATCAACGGGTAAAGCTGTTTTGTCCCCTCTGGCACTTGGGTGCATGATATAAATACTGGTATGTTTGGTGCCACTGCCTTGATTCATGCTAAGACACCAACACTGCAAATAACATGGTAAGGTAAGTAAAAATGTCTTAGTATTTTTATGAAAATATTTTTGACCTCACAGACCCTTGGAGGTGTTCATGTTCAGAAACCATTTCCCCTTCCCCAGGGTTCATATACCACCCTTTTGGTAGAGAATATGTTTTGTTTTAGCACATTCTTTGCATTTTCTTCATGGTGTCGTGTAAAGTACAAAAGTTTTGAATTTTGATGAGGTCCATTTTATCTTTTTTTTTTTCCTTTCATGGGACTGTGCTTTTGGTGTCTTGTCTAAGAAATCTTTGCCTAACGTCATATTTTCTATATTTTAAGTTTTATCGTTTTTTCTTTTCCATTTAAGTCTATGATCTGTTTAAGGTTAATTTGTGTATGGTATGAAGTATAGCGCTTGCATGTAGATATCCAGCACCTGGCTTGCCTTTCCCCAAAGAATTGCATTGGCACCTTTGATAACAATCTGTTGACCATAGTAAAAGGATTTATTTTAGGACTCTGAATTCTGTTCTATTCATCTATATCTGTCCTTATGCCAATACTACACTGTCTTGATAATTGTAACTTTATGGTGAGTATTGGAATCCATAAGAAAGTCCTTCAACTTTGTTCTTTGTCAAAACTGTTTTGGTTGTTATAGGTCTTTTGCATTTCCATGTAGATTTTAGGATCTACTCATCAGCTTCTGCAAAAAGTATGGTACTTTTCTTTTTTATTTATTGAGGTAAGATTGGTATGTAACACCATATAAATCTCAGGTGTACAACGTTGTAAACTGATATTTGTATATGCTACAAAAGTAATCACCACCATAAGTCTAATTACCATTCATCACCATACACTTGATCCCCTTCACCCATTTTGCCTTCCCCCACCAATCCCGTTGTCTTCTGGTAAGCACCAATCTGTTCTCTGTATCGATGAGTTTTTGTTTTGTTTTGCTTGTTTTTTTTTAGATTCCATGTATAAGTGAAAACATGTGGTATTTGTCTTTCACTTAACAAAATACCCTCAAGGTCCGTCCATGTCTTAGATGCCATGTCTTTTATGGCCAGTATTCCATTACATATATGTAACACATCTTCTTTATCCATTCACTTACTGATGGACACTTAGGTTGTTTCGATATCTTGGCTATAGTAAATAATGCTGAATATTATTTACTGAAATGAACATAGAGGTGCATATATCTTTTTTTTTTTTTTTTTTGAATAAGTCATGTCACTTTATTTAAGGAACTAGAACCTCTTAAGGAAAATAAAATATGTATTTAAATAGCTATAACACAAATGAATATGATGGTGAAACAAACTGCTAATATAATTCCGAGAAAGAGAATTTGCAGCTAGGATTGCATATATCTTTTTAATTTGTTTTTATATTCTTCAGATAAATACCCAGAAGTTGAATAGCTGGATCATATGGCAGTGTCTGTCTGTCTTCCTTCCTTCCTTCCTTTCCTTCTCTCTCTCTTTCTTTCCTCTCTCTCTCTCTCTCTCCCCCCCTCTCCCTCTCCCTCATCCCTCTCTCTCTCTCTTTCTTTTTGGCTGCATTGGGTCTTCGTTACTGCGTGTGGGCTTTCTCTAGTTGCAGCGACTGGGGGCTACTTTTCATTCCGGTGCATGGGATTCTCATTGCGGTGGGTTCTCTTGTTGCAGAGCATGGGCTCCAGGCACGTGGGCTTCAGTACGTGTGGCATGCGGGCTCAGTAGTTGTGGCTCACGGGCTCTAGAAGCACAGGTTCAGTAGTTGTGGTGCACGGGCTTAGTTGCTCCACGGCATGTGGAATCTTCCCGGACCAGGGCTCGAACCCATGTCCCCTGCATTGGCAGGCGGATTCTTAACCATTGCGCCACCAGGGAAGTCTGGCAGTGCTATTCTTAACCTTTTGAGGAACCTCCATAATGTCTTCCAGATTGGCTGCACCAATTTAACATTCCCACCAACAGTGAACAAGTATTTCCTTTTCTCCACATCCTCTCCAACACTTGTTATTTCTTGTCTTTTTGATCAAAGCCATTCTAACAGTTTTGAGGTGATAATTCGTATGTCTTTTTATTTTCATTTCCCTGATAGTGATGTTGAGCATCTTTTAATGTGCCCCTTGGCCGTCTGGATGTCTTCTTTGAAAAAATATATATTCAGATCCTCTGCCTGTTTTTTTTTTTTTTTTTTTAAAACATCTTCATTGGAGTATAATTGCTTTACAACGGTGTGTTAGTTTCTGCTTTATAACAAAGTGAATCAGTTATACATATACATATAGCTCCATGTCTCTTCCCTCTTGCATCTCCCTCCCTCCCACCCTCCCTATCCCACCCCTCTAGGTGGTCACAAAGCACCGAGCTGATCTCCCTGTGCTATGCGGCTGCTTCCCACTAGCTATCGGTTTTACATTTGGTAGTGTATATATGTCCATGCCACTCTCTCACATTGTGCCAGCTTACTCTTCCCCCTCCCCGTATCCTCAAGTCCATTCTCTAGTAGATCTCATCTTTATTCCCGTCTTGCCCCTAGGTTCTTCATGACCATTTTTTTTGTTTGTTTTTTAGATGCCATATGTATGTGTTAGCATACAGTATTTGTTTTTCTCTTTCTGACTTCCTTCACTCTCTATGACAGGCACTAGGTCCATCCACCTCACTACAAGTAACTCAATTTCGTTTCTTTTTATGGCTGAGTAATATTCCATTGTATATATGTGCCACTTCTTTTTTTTTTTTTTTTGTGCC
The DNA here is from genome assembly GCF_009873245.2 of Balaenoptera musculus. Classification (NCBI taxonomy): domain Eukaryota; kingdom Metazoa; phylum Chordata; class Mammalia; order Artiodactyla; family Balaenopteridae; genus Balaenoptera; species Balaenoptera musculus. The sequence goes on from NC_045798.1 coordinate 47,830,671, forward strand.
ACATCTTTATCCATTCATCTGTTGATGGACACTTAGGTTGCTTCCATGTCCTGGCTATTGTAAATAGAGCTGCAATGAACATTTTGGTACATGACTGTTTTTGAATTATGGTTTTCTCAGGGTATATGCCCAGTAGTGGGATTGCTGGGTTCTATGGTAGTTCTATTTTTAGCTTTTTAAGGAACCTCCATACTGTTCTCCATAGTGGCTGTATCAATTTACATTCCCACCAACAGTGCAAGAGGGTTCCCTTTTCTCCACACCTTCTCCAGCATTTATTGTTTGTAGATTTTTTGATGAAGGCCATTCTGACCAGTGTGAGATGATATCTCATTGTAGTTTTGATTTGCATTTCTCTAATGATTAATGATGTTGAGAATTCTTTCGTGTGTTTGTTGGCAATCTGTTTATCTTCTTTGGAGAAGTGTCTATTTAAGTCTTCTGCCCATTTTTGGATTGGGTTGTTTGTTTTTTTGATATTGAGCTGCATGAGCTGCTTGTAAATTTTGGAGATTAATCCTTTGTCAGTTGCTTCATTTGCAAGTGTTTTCTCCCATTCTGAGGGTTGTCTTTTCGTATTCTTTATGGTTTTGTTTGCTGTGCAAAAGCTTTTAAGTTTCATTAGGTCCCATTTGTTTATTTTTGTTTTTATTTCCATTTCTCTAGGAGGTGGGTCAAAAAGGATTTGCTGTGATTTATGTCATAGAGTGTTCTGCCTATGTTTCCCTCTAAGACTTTTATAGTGTCTGGCCTTACATTTTGCTCTTTAATCCATTTTGAGTTTATTTTTGTGTATGGTGTTAGGAAGTTTTCTAATTTCATTCTTTTACATGTAGCTGTGCAGTTTTCCCAGCACCACTTATTGAAGAGGGTGTCTTTTCTCCATTGTATATTCTTCCCTCCTTTATCAAAGATAACGTGACCATATGTGCGTGTGTTTATCTCTGCACTTTCTTCTTGTTCCATTGATCTATATTTCTGTTTTTGTGCCAGTAGCATGCTGTCTTGATTACTGTAGCTTTGTAGTATAGTCTGAAGTCAGAGAGCCTGATTCCTCCAGCTCCGTTTTTCTTTCTCAGCGTTGCTTTGGCTATTCGGGGTCTTTTGTGTTTCCATATAAATTGTGAAATTTTTTGTTCTAGTTCTGTGAAAAATGCCATTGGTAGTTTGATAGGGATTGCATTGCATCTTTAGATTGCTTTGGGTAGTATAGTCATTTTCACAATGTTGATTCTTCCAATCCAAGAACATGGTATATCTCTCCATCTGTTTGTACCATCTTTAATTTCTTTCATCAGTATCTTATAATTTTTTGCATACAGGTCTTTTGTCTCCTTAGGTAGGTTTATTCCTAGATATTTTATTCTTTTTGTTGCAGTGGTAAATGGGAGTATTTTCTTAATTTCACTTTCAGATTTTTCATCATTACTGTATAGGAATGCAAGAGATTTCTGTGCATTAATTTTGTATTCCACTGCTCTACCAGATTCATTCATTAGCTCTAGTAGTTTTCTGGTAGCATCTTTAGGATTCTCTATGTATAGTATCATGTCATCTGCAAACAGTGACAGCTTTACTTCTTCTTTTCTGATTTGGATTCGTTTTATTTCTTTTTCTTCACTGATTGCTGTGGCTAAAACTTCCAAAACTATGTTGAATAATAGTGGTGAGAGTGGACAACCTTGTCTTGTTCCTGATCTTAGTGGAAATGGTTTCAGTTTTTCACCATTGAGGACTATGTTGGCTGTGGGTTTGTCATATATGGTCTTTGTTATGTTGAGGTGAGTTCCCTCTATGCCTACTTTCTGGAGGGTTTTTATCATAAATGGGTGTTGAATTTTGTCAAAAGCTTTCTCTGCATCTATTGAGATGATCATATGGTTTTTCTCCTTCAGTTTATTAATATGATGTATCACATTGATTGATTTGCGTATATTGAAGAATCCTTGCATTGCTGGGATAAACCCCACTTGATCATGCTGTATGATCCTTTTAATGTGCTGTTGGAATCTGTTTGCTAGTATTTTGTTGAGGATTTTTGCATCTATGTTCATCAGTGATATTGGCTTGTAGTTTTCTTTCTTTGTGACATCTTTGTCTGGTTTTGGTATCAGGGTGATGGTGGCCTCGTAGAATGAGTTTGGGAGTGTTCCTCCCTCTGCTATATTTTGGAAGAGTTTGAGAAGGATAGGTGTTAGCTCTTCTCTAAATGTTTGCTAGAATTCGCCTGTGAAGCCATCTGGTCCTGGGCTTTTGTTTGTTGGAAGATTTTTAATCACAGTTTCAATTTCAGTGCTTGTGATTGGTCTGTTCATATTTTCTATTTCTTCCTGGTTCAGTCTCAGAAGGTCGTGCATTTCTAAGAATTTGTCCATTTCTTCCGAGTTGTCCATTTTATTGGCATATAGTTGCTTGTAGTAATCTCTCATGATCCTTTGTATTTCTGCAGTGTCAGTTGTTACTCCTCTTTTTTCATTTCTAATTCTATTGATTTGAGTCTTCTCACTTTTTTTCTTGATGAATCTGGCTAATGGCTTATCAATTTTGTTTATCTTCTCAAAGAACCAGCTTTTAGTTTTATTGATCTTTGCTATTGTTTCCTTCATTTCTTTTTCATTTATTTCTGATCTGATCTTAATGATTTCTTTCCTTCTGCTAACTTTGGAGATTTTTTGTTCTTCTTTCTCTAATTGCTTTAGGTGTAAGGTTAGGTTGTTTATTTGAGATGTTTCTTGTTTCTTGAGGTAGGATTGTATTGCTATAAACTTGCCTCTTGCATGGAATATCTTTTTCCATCCCCTCACTTTCAGTCTGTATGTGTCCCTAGGTCTGAAGTGGGTCTCTTGTAGACAGCATATATACGGGTCTTGTTTTTGTATCCATTCAGCCAGTCTATGTCTTTTGGTTGCAGCATTTAATCCATTTATATTTAAGGTAATTATGGGTATGCATGTTCCTATTACCATTTTCTTAATTGTTTTGGGTTTGTTATTGTAGATCTTCTCCTTCTCTTGTGTTTCCTGCTTAGAGAAGTTCCTTTAGCATTTGTTATAAAGCTGGTTTGGTGGTGCTGAATTCTCTTAGCTTTTGCTTGTCTGTAAAGGTTTTAATTTCTCCATCAAATCTGAATGAGATCCTTGCTGGGTAGAGTAATCTTGGTTGTAGGTTTTTCCCCTTCATCACTTTAAATATGTCCTGCCACTCCCTTCTGGCTTGCAGAGTTTCTGCTGAAAGATCTGCTGTTAACCTTATGGGGATTCCCTTGTGTGTTATTTGTTGTTTTTCCCTTGCTGCTTTTAATATTTTTTCTTTGTATTTAATTTTTGATAGTTTGATTAATCTGTGTCTTGGCGTGTTTCTTCTTGGATATACCCTGTATGGGACTCTCTGCACTTCCTGGACTTGATTGACATTTCCTTACCCATATTAGGGAAGTTTTCAACTATAATCTCTTAAAATATTTTCTTAGTCCCTTTCTTTTTCTCTTCTTCTTCTGGGACCCCTATAATTCGAATGTTGGTGCATTGAATGTTGTCCCAGAGGTCTCTGAGACTGTCCTCAATTCTTTTCATTCTTTTTTCTTTATTGTGCTCTGCAGTAGTTATTTCCACTATTTTATCTTCCAGGTCACTTATCCGTTCTTCTGCCTCAGTTATTCTGCTATGGATCCCTTCTAGAGAATTTTTTATTTCATTTATTGTGTTTGTTTGCTCACTGTTTGTTTGCTCTGTAGTTCTTCTAGGTCCTTGTTAAACATTTCTTGTATTTTCTCCATTCTAGTTCCAAGATTTTGGATCATCTTTACAATCATTATTCTGAATTCTTTTTCAGGTAGACTGCCTATTTCCTCTTCATTTGTTTGGTCTGGTGGGATTTTACCTTGCTCCTTCATCGGCTGTGTGTTTCTCTGTCTTCTCATTTTGCTTAGCTTACTGTGTTTGGTGTCTCCTTTTCGCAGGCTGCAGGTTCGTAGTTCCCGTTGTTTTTGGTGTCTGCCCCCGGTGGCTAATATTTGTTCAGTGGGTTGTGTGGGCTTCCTGGTGGAGGGGACTTGTGCCTGTGTTCTGGTGGATGAAGCTGGATCTTGTCTTTCTGGTGGGCTCGTCCACGTTTGGTGGTGTATTTTGGGGTGTCTGTGGCCTTATTATGATTTTAGGCAGCCTCTCTGCTAATGGATGGGGCTGTGTTCCTGTCTTGCTAGTTGTTTGGCATAGGGTGTCCAGCACTGTAGCTTGCTGGTCGTTGAGTGGAGCTGGGTCTTGGCGTTGAGATGGAGATCTCTGGGAGAGTTTTGCCGTTTGATATTACGTGGAGCTGGGAGGTCTGTTTTGGACCAATGTCCTGAACTTGGCTTTCCCACCTCAGAGGCACAGCCCTGACACCTGGCTGGAGCACCAAGAGTCTGTCATCACACGGCTCAGAATAAAAGGGAGGGGAAGAAAAGAAAGAAAGAAAGAAGAAGATAAAATAAAATAAAGTTATTAAAATAAAAAATAATTATTAAAAAAATTTTTTAAGTAATAAAAGAAAAAAGAAAGAAAGAAGAGAACAACCAAACCAAAAAACAAATCCACCAATGATAACAAGCACTAAAAACTATACAAAACAAAACAAAGCAAAAGGGACAGACAGAACCCTAGGACAAATGGTAAAAGCAAAGCTATACATACAAAAATCACACACAGAAGCATACACATACACACAAAAAGAGAAAAAGGGAAAAGATATTTATATATCGTTTCTCCCAAAGTCCACCTCCTCAGTTTGGGATGATTCGTTGTTTATTTAGGTATTCCACAGATGCAGGAAAAATCAAATTGATTGTGGAGATTTAATCTGCTGCTCCTGAGGCTGCTGGGAGGGATTTCCCTTTCTCTTCTCTGTTCGCACAGCTCCTGGGGTTCAGCTTTGGATTTGGCCCCGCCTGTGTGTACGTTGCCTGAGGGCGTCTGTTCTTCGCTCAGGAAGGACGGGGTTAAAGGAGCAGCTGATTCGGGGCCTCTGGCTCACTCAGGCTCGGGGGAAGGAGGGGTACGGAGTGCGGGGCGAGCCTGCGGCGGCAGAAGCCAGCATGACGTTGCAACAGCCTGAGGCGCGCCGTGTGTTCTCCCAGGGAAGTTGTCCCTGGATCTCGGGACTCTGGCCGTGGCAGGCTGCACAGGCTCCCGGGAGGGGCGGTGTGGATAGTGACCTGTGCTCGCACACAGGCTTCTTGGTGGCTGCAGCAACAGCCTTAGCATCTCATACCCGTCTCTGGGGTCTGTGCTGATAGCCACGGCTCACACCCCTCTCTGGAGCTCCTTTAAGGGCCCTCTTAATCCCCTCTCCTCTCGCACCAGGAAACAAAGAGGCAAGAAAAAGTCTCCTGTCTCTTTGGCAGCTCCAGACTTTTTCCCGGACTCCCTCCCGGCTAGCTGTGGTGCACTAGCCCCCTTCAGGCTGTGTTCATGCAGCCAACCCCAGTCCTCTCCCTGGGATCCGACCTCCGATGCCCGAGCCTCAGCTCCCAGCCCCGACCCGTCCTGGCAGGTGAGCAGACAAGCCTCTCGGGCTGTTGAGAGCTGGTCAGCACCGATCCTCTGTGTGGGAATCTCTCCGCTTTGCCCTCCACACCCCTGTTGCTGTGCTCTCCTCTGTGGCTCCGAAGCTTCCTCCCTCTGCCACCCGCAGTCTCCGCCCACGAAGGGGCTTCCTAGTGTGTGGAAACCTTTCCTCCTTCACAGCTCCCTCCCACTGGTGCAGGTCCTGTCCCTATTCTTTTGTCTCTGTTTTTTCTTTTGCCCTACCCAGGTACGTGGGGAGTTTCTTGCCTTTTGGGAGGTCTGAGGTCTTCTGCCAGCATTCAATAGCTGTTCTGTAGGAGTTGTTCCACGTGTAGATGTATTTCTGATGTATTTGTGGGGAGGAAGGTGATCTCCACGTCTTACTCCTCTGCCATCTTGAAGCTCCTCCTCTCCTCTGCCTGTTTTTTAAATGCTTGTTTTGTTGTTGTTGAGTTGTGTAAATTCTTTGTATATTTTGGATATTAACCTCTTATCAGATATATGATTTGTTAATATCTTCTCCCATTCCATAGGTTACCTTTTCATTTTGTTGATGGTTTCCTTTGCTGTGCAGAAGCTTTTTAGTTTGATGTAGTCTTATTTATTTTGCTTGTTTCCTTTGCCTTTGGAGTCAGATCTAAAAAAACATTGCTAAGACTGATGCCAAGGAGGTTACTGCCTATGTTTCTTTTAGGAATTTTATGATTTCAGGTCTTACATTCAAGTCTTTAATCCACTTTGTGTTAATTTTTGTGTAAGATAATGGTCTAGTTTCATTCTTTTGCATGTGGCTGCCCAGTTTTTCAACACAATTTATTAAAGAGACTGTCCTTTTCCCCATTGTATGTTCTTGGCTCCTTTGTCATAAATCAATTGCCCATATATGTGTGGGTTTATTTCTGGACTCTCTATTCTGTTCCATTGATCAGTGTGTCTGTTTTTATACCAATCCCATACTGTTTTGATTACTATAGCTTTGTAGTATAGTTTGAAATCAGGGATCCCGATACCTCCAGCTCTGTTCTACTTTCTCAAGATTGCTTTGGCTATTCAGGGTCTTTGTGGTTCCATACAAATTTTAGAATTTGTTCTATTTCTGTTAAAAATGTCACTAGAATTTTGATAAGAATTGCATTGAATCTGTAGATTGCCTTAGGTAGTATGGACACTTTAACAATATTCATCCGATCCATGAGCACGGAATATCTTTTCATTTATTTCTGTCTTCTTGAATTTCTTTAATCTTGTCTTACACTTTTTTTGGTGGTGGGCATGCCACACGGCATGGCTTGGCATGGGGGATCTTAGTTCCCTGACCAGGGATTGAACCCACCCTCCTTGCAGTGGAAGCATGGAATCTTAACCACTGGACTGCCAGGGAAGTTCTGTCTTACAGTTTTCAATGTGCAGATCTTTTACTTCCTTGGTTAAATACCTAAGTATTTTATTCTTTTTGATACAATTGTAAATGGGATTGTTTTTTAATTTCTCTCTCTGATAGTTTGTTACAAATATGTAGAAACAGCCCATATTTCTATATATTAATTTTGTATCCTGCAACTTTACTGAATTTGTATATTTCTAACAGTTTTTTGGTAGAGTTTTTAGGGTTTTCTGTATATAGTAGCGTGTCATCTGCAAATAGTGACAGTTTTACTTCTTTCTTTACAATTTGATTGCCTTTTCTTTTTCTTGCTTAATTGCTGTTCTAGAACTTCCAATACTATGTTGGGTTTTTTTTGGCCATGCTGCACGGCTTGTGGGATCTTATTCCCTGAGCAGGGATTGAACCCACGCCCTCGACAGTGAAAGCGCGAATCCTAACCACAGGATTGCCAGGCCTCCAATACTATGTTGAATACAAGTGGCAAGAGTGGGCATCCTTGTCTTGTTCCTAATCTTTATAATATTATTTTTACCCTTCAAAAATGTGGTACATTCTTAAATGTAGAAACTCCCTTTAAAAACAATCTCATATAATGTATTTAATGAACCCATAATGAATGTAGTATGGTGTAAAAAAAATTTTTGTCATAGCATATAATCCTGAATATAAGAAAACACTAGTTTTCTAAACATTTACATGGTTGGATTATATTAACAAAAATATTCATAGAAAATACTATTGGAGAACTGACACACTTTCCACCTATGGTTGCTTATTGCTCACCTAGGATAAAAGCAAGATATTGTACTGTTTCCTAACATAAATTTATTCCTTAAAAAAAAAATGCTAACAAACATCCTACAAAGATAGCATCCTTAAGCATCAATGTATGCAGTTTCTTTTAAAAACTTTATAGTTAAAGTAGAAGTCTTTCTCTTGGTTATTCATCCATAAGTCTATCAATCTTCTATCTACCTACCTGTTTGTTGTGGGAAACTTCATTTTTGTGTGCTAGCTGGAGGTTTTTAATATTTACTTCAAAAAGTTGCTTTAAAGATTCTGCAGAAAAGAAAGTATTTTATACTACATTAGGCAGGTTGAAGCTCCCAAGAAATCAATTTTTTGTTTTTATGTGTTGCATAATGTTTTGATTTGAAAACGTAATACTTTTTACAACATTTGAACATTGTTGTGTTAATCAATATTCAAATGCTTTTTAAAATAGCTCACTTTAGTACATTCCTTCTTGGTAAATAAAGACTTCCTGAAGATTTACAAGTTAATTCACTTGGTGGGATGAGCATCTGAGTGAACCTGCCCCCTACCAATCTTGTGGTATTCATTTGCACCAGTACAGTTTTGAATTTTGCATTTTTTAATCAAATCTATTTTCTTGCCTGGTTCCTCATATTTTTTCTTATTTTTAATATCACTAAATAATTATATCCCATTTGTGCCTATTTTAAAAAATATGTGTATACATCTTGCATTAATTTGACTGTGATTTATTTTAAATCTATAGTCCATTCAGTTCTGTTTTTGACTAATCATGTACTCATTCATTTACCTTTTTTAGTGTTCACCCCAAAGATTAAGATATTCATCCCCTTCCCCCAAATACTAAATAAATTAATGATAATTTAGTTTAAAGGAAAACTTGATTAACTTTATGTGCTCAATAACTATCTCTTCTATTTTTGTTTCCTCTTCAATGAATGACCTTGCCTTGGCTTATAACCCAGTGAACTTCACAGGGATCTACCATCTCCCTCTAAAGGATTTACCTTTAGACCCTGGGGTGTGCTTTAGAAAATCTTTCTCATGATCCCTTTAAATGGAGGAAGCCAGTCCAATAGTGAATGAAATACCTAGAAGCCTAAACTCTTTAGAGAAAGGTTTAATTTTATATTTCCTATGTCTCCTTGAGAGCAGCTGGGTGCCCAGGAAGGAATTTTGTCAAACTGGGGAGATGTTTGAAGGCAGTATTAGTCATTGGTCCATGTAGTTCATAGTGTTTCTGTTTTACAGAGGCTCAGAGAATTTGGATGAATTGCTCATGGTCACAATAGCCAGTGAGCAGAGAAGCAGAAGGTAAACATAGTATTTTACTCCTGATCCTATGACAATTCTATTTTACTCAATTGTAGAACTGTGAATTTCCCTTCAAAATCTACCAATTCCCTATGTTCTTTTGCTAGTTGCCCCTTTTCTTCATATGCCTTCTCAATTTGAGCTATACAAAATTTCAGGCATGGGTAGTATACTGAGATTCATAACGTTGTCTCTAAGAGGTTAAGGGGAATTCCCTGGCAGTCCAGTGGTTAGGACTCTGCGCTTCCACTGAAGGGAGCATGGGTTAGATCCCTGGGTGGGGAACTAGGATCCCACAAGCCGCCCAATGGAGAAATTTGAAAAACAATGAAAAGTATCTAAGACAGAATGCACCCATAAACCTACCATCTAAGGTAATTATTAAAATTTTGGTGTAAGTCAGAATGTTTTATATGTATAACTTTATGTAATTCTCATCAAGATGGGTATGTTTTATAGTCTGAGTTTTTATTTAACTCTATCAGACATCTTCCAATGTCAAAGATTCTATGATATTTAAAATATTTTAATATAGTCCAGTGTATAAATATACAATTAATCTATTTTGCATGTTTAGATTGCTTTCAATTTCTTAAAATATATGTCTGTGATGATACTGTATTTAATCTTGTCCTTCTTTTCAACCTTGGAATCAGTCTGGAAGCCAAGCAACTAAACTTGTTAAAACTGTGTCTAAGTAAATAATAAACAAGCTCTGATTGAAGTGATATGGACTTCTCCTAAAGTAATGTAAATTTAAATTCATGGAAACTTTGACTTGCAGGGTGATAGAGATTTTAATCTCTGTCATTCAGCCTTGGGTTTGAAACTAAGTCCCATCATATATTAACTGTCACCTTGGGTGAGTCATTAATCTGTATAATACAATCTCAGTTTCCTATCCATGAAGTAGCAATGGCCTACCTCACAGAGTCATTGTGAAGATTAAGACAGTGCTTGATATGTAGTGAGCACTCTGTTTAAGCCATTTTTAATCTACTTTTTTTCCTTTCTCCTGAAAAGTTGAAAAGGCAAGTCTCACTACTTCAGCTTTTGTAAATACATTACCTGTTATTCATTTTTGTGGCATAGTTACAAAAGTATCTAAAAACAAAATAAAATACAGGTTAAAATGTACCCTGTGTACATGGCAAAAACCACATGTTTCTAAATGGTTAAGGATGTGTGGATCCATAGTGGGAAGAATTGCCTTATAAAGGACAGTAACTGGGACAACTGGTGAAATTTGAATACTGACCATATATTAGGTAATATTATGACATTTTAAAATTTCCTGAATTTGTAGTTATACTGTGGATATGTATGTATAGTTTTATAAGAAACTGCCAAACTGTTTTCTAGATTGGCCTATACCTTTTTACCAGCAATGTATGAGGGATTCAGTTTCTACACATCCTCACCAGCATTTGGTATTTTGAATATTTTTTTTATTTTAGCCATTCAGATAGGTATATGATGATATCTCATTGTGTTTTTTTTGTTTATTTATTTGGTTGCATCTGGTCTTAGTTGTGGCACGCGGGATCTTTTGTTGTGGTGCGCAGACTCCTCAGTAGTTGCAGTGTGCGGGCTCCAGAGCACACAGGCTTCAGTAGTTGTGGCACATGGGCTTTCTAGTTGTGGTGCGTGGGGTCTCTAGTTGTGGTGCGCAGGTTTTCTCTCTAGTTGCAGTGCATGGGCTTCTCTAGTTGTGGTGCACAGGCTCAGTAGTTGCAGCGCACGGGCTCCAGAGAGCACGGGCTCTCTAGTTGTGTTGTGCGGGCTTTCTCTCTAGTTGTGGTGCACGAGCTTCTCTCTCGTTGTGGCATGCAGTCTCTCTAGTTGTGGCGCACAGGCTCTCTAGTTGTGGTGTGCAGGCTTAGTTGCCCTGCGGCATGTGGGATCTTAGTTCCCTGACCAAGGATCAAACCCATGTCCTCTGCATTAGAAGGTAGATTCTTAACCACTGGACCACCAGGGAAGTCCCTCATTGTGGGTTTTTTTTGGTTTTTTTGTTTTTTTTGGCTGCGTTGGGTCTTCGTTGCTGCGCACAGGCTTTCTCTAGTTGTGCCGAGCGGGGGCTACTCTTTGTTGCAGTGCACGGGCTTCTCATTGCGGTGGCTTCTGTTGCTGCAGAGCAGGGGCTCTAGGCATGCGGGCTTCAGTAGTTGTGGCATGCGGGATCAGTAATTGTGGCTTGTGGGCTCTAGAAGCGCAGGCTCAGTAGTTGTGGCGCCCGGGCTTAGTTGCTCCATGGCATGTGGGATCTTCCCGGACCAGGGCTCGAACCCATGTCTCCTGCATTGGCAGGTGGATTCTTAACCACTGTGCCACCAGGGAAGCCCCCTCATTGTGGTTTTAATTCATATTTTCCTAATGGCTAATGATGTTGCATCTTTTAATGTGTTTAATTGCCAGCTGTATATCCTCTTTAGTGAAACATCTATTCATATTTTTTGCCCATTTTCTAATTGGATTATTTGTTTCTCTGCTATTGAGTTTAGAGAATTCTTTATATATTCTAGATCCAAGTCTTTTGTCAGATATATGGTTTGCAGATATTTTCTCCCAGTCTTGGCTTCTCTTTCTTTCTTCTTAAAAAGGTCTAAAGTTTTAAATTTTGATGAAGTTCAATTTATTGATTATTTTTCTTTTATGAATTATACTTTTAGTGTTGTGTGTAAGAACTCTTCACTTAGCCCTATGTCCCACAGACTTTTTCCTATGATTTCTTCTAAAAGTTTTATAATTTTATGTTTTACCTTTAAACCTATAATCCATTAATTTTTATGTAAAGTTATGAGGTTTAGGCTGAGGTTCCTTCTATTTATTTATTATTTTGTTTATGGTTGTCCAATTGCTTTAGCACCATTTGTTGAAAAGACTTTCCATCCTGCATCGAATTTGCTTTTGCATCTTTTCTGAAAAAAAATCACTTGAGTGTACTTGTGGGTCTCTTTTGGGGTTCTCTGTTCTGTTCCATTGGTCTGTGTTTATCCCTCCGCCAATATGTAAAGTGGGTATGTAAGAGTATGTCTTTTTTCTTAAGAGATACATCAGAACTATTTGGTCATGATACCTGCAATTTGTTCTTAAATGGTTAAGCTAAAAGGAAAGACACACAGATAAACAAATGTGACAAAATATTAACACCTAAAGACAATAGAAGAAGGGTATATGAGAACTTACTGTAAATAGTCTCGTAAATTTTCTGTAAGTTTGAATTTTATTCAAAATAAACCAAAAACTGTGTGGTCTTTTTTTAAAACAAAGCATTTTTAACAGGGGCAAAAAGTGACTAATTTGTGACTTGCCTTTTGAAATTTAAAACTGTGTCTTCAAGTTGACAAGCTACAGAACTCCAGCAGTTTATGGAGAAGATTAAGCTGAGCAGAGATGATGATTTAGAAGGAAATAGTGGTTAAGTCTGTGATTCTAGTCCTATGGAGCTGAGAGGAGCACTTTCTGAGGTAGTAAGCTTTTCCAGAATGTTTTCAGACTGTGGCATGATTCTTTCCCATTGAAGTTATCTCCATGAAATAGCTCCATCATTCCATACTCTAGTCTGATCAAAAATAAATAACAAAATTATGGCCTCTGCTTTTGAGTACGTGAAATAAGACATTCTTGCAATATCAGGAGTTTTAAAAATTTCATTTCAGTTTAAACTTAGTCATTTTCTTTGATCATTCCTCATGGCCTGGTTTTAGGGTCTTCATTGTCTGGTCCTGGTTCAATTTTGTTAATGCTCTAAATTGTTGGTTCCTTGATCACCATACAGTGCTTTAAATTTTCTTCTGATCAGTGCAGGGTAATTTGGTACTATTATGTACATTGTTTTAGAAACCACATTTTTATCAAAATTGCTCAAGTGTACATGAGCACTGATGGCAATCTATGTCAATTATAACCTCTAAAATATTTTTTATAATTTAGGACCTTACATTTATGACTACTGAATTTATCTTTTTTAGTTTTGGCCCCTGTTGCCACTTATATGTTTTGAATTTTGATTTTGGCATTTTACATATTAGCTATCACTCCAAGATTTATTTGCAAACTTGGTAAGCAAGATCTTGACCTTATTGTACAGGACCAAGGCCAACTCAGGAGCAAGCCACTAAAGACTGCTTTAGACAGGCTCCATCTACTAAACAATAATCTTTGAGTACAGTTATAAACTACTTATAAATATGCCTAAATATCCTAGTCTCTTGCCCTTGCATATTGATCATGAGACTAACAATTCTTAATCTACCGGTCTATTAAATGCGTTAAAATAAGAAATGTTTTTAGTTCAATTTGACTTACTGAATATGCAGTGGGTCCTTTAATTACTATTTTCTAATTACTTACAAGTCAGCTATTCTAGAATTTTGTCAAGTAACATGATTCTCACTGATAATGTCTAGAGTACCCTTTCTCTGTCCTTGGAAAATTAGTTCTATTAGGGATGCTTAAGGGGGGACTATATGTGAGATGTTGTATTGTCTTCACTGGCGAAAGGTGTGGTTATTTCAATATAGTTAGAAGTTTTTGTTTCTTCCATTAGTTATTTAGGCCATGGGTTTTGGGGACGGCATTCTGGTTCTGAAGAAGTATTTCTTTTTTTTTTTAAATTAATTAATTTATTTTATTTATTTATTTTTGGCTATGTTGGGTCTTCGTTTCTGTGCGAGGGCTTTCTCTAGTTGCGGCAAGCGGGGGCCACTCTTCATTGCGGTGCGCGGGCCTCTCACTATCGCGGCCTCTGTTGTTGCGGAGCGCAGGCTCCAAAAGCGCAGGCTCAGTAGTTGTGGCTCACGGTTGCCCAGTTGCTCTGCGGCATGTGGGATCTTCCCAGACCAGGGCTCGAACCCGTGTCCCCTGCATTGGCAGGCAGATTCTCAACCACTGTGCCACCAGGGAAGCCTAGAAGAAGTATTTCTTGCACCAAAAATCAGGAACAAGTTGATCTAGATAGAGGTCTATGATATCATGAGTATGAGGTTCTTCAGTGCAAACATGTCTAAACTGAAGTGAAAATTCTGTTTTCAGGCTTGTTTCTTTCTTATTCCTGATAAATAACCCTGATGCTTATTATGTGATGTGGGCCAAAAGGATGGTAAGGAGGCAAGTTGATCTGAGGTTTGTGAAAATTATAATACAGGAAAGGGCATATTAATTTTATAACAGACTTTGAGTTGGGTTTGAGACATTACACCATTTAATCCAAAGATGGAAATGTACACATGAAGTCAGTGTAGACTATGTCCTTGTTATTCTAAACCTGGGACTTCCTAGTTTACTTGTCTCTTGTCTTGCCTTTGTCATTACTTGAAGATTATTTGTAACATCAAAAAATGTAAAGTGATTACTGTCATAATCATCATCGATTGATATTTATCCCACCTTGAGAACATGACAGGGCTGGGTCCCCCTGGGCTGTGTGTCTTGGGTTATCTGTGAGCCCAGACCCAAAAATCAAAATCCTGAGGTAAAGCTAGAGGTTGGTTAATGTGTGACCAGTTCAAAATCACTGAGACAAGAGGGAAGGGATAAACTCTAATGAACTGGTTGGGGGGTAGAGATGCTGGTCAACACAAGCAGACACAATAGGAAGAGAAGGAGTCAAGTATGAGTATTGTGGGATGTGTGTCGGGTTCAGGCAAACCTCAGCAGAAGTAGAACCTTGGAAGACGGGCATCCTTTATGTTCTTTTCATGTTACCTGCAGATTGGACATGAAGCTTTAACGTGGAAGGCTCTCAGCAAACAGCTGTCATTGTCACCATTGTCATGGGGTTGTCACTCTCATCCTTATCATTCTGGTATGCAATTTATCTGGACCTAGAGATGTGAATTCATCTGAAGCAGCTATTTACTTTTATTCATGTATATTGTGCTTTAACTATGTTTATGCCACTCTTTCTAGTTAAATATTATTTTCCTTGGTAGAAAAGATGGAAGTCAGGGTTTGTATCTCTAGAACCTTAATACTGAGAAGTCCCTTATTTCCTTGATGGAGGTCTCATAGCTAGTTAGTACTTGTTTAATTTTACTGTGCAGAAATACTTGTTTTTCTAGTCATATATATGGCAGTATACTCTCCTGGCTCTCCTTAGATGCCTCTCCTTTGCTGGTTGATCTTCTTTGACCAGGCATTTAAATGTTAGAGTTCTTCAGGGCTCAGTCCTACCCTTTCTCTTTCTCACTGTATTCTTTATCCCTAGTCAAGGATTCTCATCCTTCATTGTACATCGGTGATCATATTCATACAGGTTTCAAGTACCGTCTTCATGTTAACCAATCTCAAATTTTCATTTGCACCTCTCCTCTTAGCACCAGACCTGCATATCCAACTATTTGCTCAGCATCTCTGATTGTCTCCCAGGCATCTCAAACTCATGAGAATTAAGACCACACTTACCTTCTCCTCATTCCTAGTTCTCTGTGTTCCAAAACTCAGAATCATAGTAGCTTCCAGCACTTCTTTAGGCTATAAAAGCCTGGGAGTCATCCTTAGCTTTTCTCTTTTCCTTACCTCACATATGCAAGTCTTATCAAATCCTGTTTATTTTATTTCATAAATATCTCTTAAAGTTCTTTACATTTCTTCCTATTCACTGTCATCTCACTACCCAAAGATATCACCCCTACTTGTGGGATGCTATCAGTCTTCTGCATCTCCTTTTGTTCCCCTTAATATATGTCCTCGAATTTCTCATCATTTTCTGGTTAAAACCATTCAATAACTTCCATTGTTCTCACACAAAAAGGGGACAACACAGAAGCTTTTAAGTTGGCCTCCAAACCTACATGGTTTGCTTCTTGCTTAACCTTCCCAGCTGCATCTACACCACTCTCCTTACTAGAGACCAGGGCATTGTAGCCGTAGATTCTGTTCCTCCAAAGTTGCCATACACATTCCCACCAGACAGTCTTCACACCTGCTGTATTTTCAACAGAGGACACCCTTACTCTGATGCCCTCCCCCATCTAGATATGTGTGATCTATTCATCTGAAAGTTCACTTCTCACCTTATTTGCTCAAGGCAGTCCTGGTGGCCCCGTACTGGCTAGGTTTTGCTAAAAGCTCCCAGAACACTCATTTCCTGTCTTCCCTACACAAGTACCTCCAAATACACTACTTACACTGAATCCTTGTCTCAGGGTCTACTTCTTGTGGAAGCCAAACCGAGACATGCACTAAACCTCAGAGTGTGTCTGAGTGAGGTGCCAGAGTAGAGGCATCAGCATTACATGGGAATCTGTTAGAAAAAAAATTCGTAAGCCCTGCCCCAGGCCTTTGATACAGAAACTCTGGGGATGGAGTCATCAATCTGTCAGCCTCGAGGTGATTCTCGAGCACCCCACCGGAGTAAATTGTACCTTCTGCCCTCAACAAAACCTATTTCTATTTCTTCTCTCTTTTTAAAAACATATCTCTAAAAAATTAAAAAATAAAATCTTCAGAATTTTTCAAGAGTCCTAGATATCCTGGGCACTAACCTTCTTGAAATGATTCTTGAGAGGTTTAGGCCATCACTGCTATCTATCCTGTGTATACATCCCACTTACGAGACTGATCCCATTTTTAAAATGTGGTGTCTTTCCAACGTGCGGTTTGATTTCTTTAAATATTTCCCCCTGTCCTTCCTCATTGGGATCAGTTTATGATAACATTGTTAGAATACCCTTTCTAGGAACTTTTTTCTTTTTAAAGTCTCTGGCCTGGGGATCATACTACCTTCTTTTGAACTTGTTGAAATCTGATATTTTTTCTCCACTAATTCATCAGTCTTCCGCCAAAGAGAAATTTTCCTTTAAAGAATTTCTTTGCAATCTATTAAGACATTCAATTCAGAATTATTTTCAGTTGTACCTTAATAATTTAATAATCTGCTTTATTTTAAGAGGTATTCATTCTCAACAATGTTATATATTTTCACCATCTTCCAATATTGAATCTCGAACTGAATCTTTCTTTGTATTTTGTGTTTCTATAATGAAATCCAGGCACCTGCCACTCTCGCTTCTTTGGTCAAACACTTAGTGGAGTTTTGAACACAGGAAGATTAAACTTACCAGCTTTCTTCCACTATAAAAATGGAGGCAGTCATCTTTTTTATAGGAATGCTGGTGCATAAGTAGAAATATTTGATAACCTTAGAACTTGAGTGTAGTTTTTGAAAACTATAAATTGTGTACTGTTTTGTTCTTTTGATATTTACCAATTTCTGCACACAGTAGATAGAACAACTTCCTTAGCCTGGAAATCGATACAGTTTTCTACTAGTCTCCATTTTAGAATCTACAACCTGGTTTTAGTCAACTGAAATTCTTTCCACATACTCTTCACTTATTCTCATGTCTCTTGTTAGTACCTCTGCTTTGAATGCCTTTCCCATACCTTATCTTGCTGAAATTCTATTTATTCATTTTAAAAGCTATAGCTCAGCAATATGAATTGAATGGTTACGTTAGGTATGTTCTAGTGCTTGAGATGTATCAATAAACAAAACAAAGATCTCTGCCTTCATGAAGCTTATATTCTGCTTGATCCCCAAGCAGAATTTATTACTTCAATAGCAATTTGTTTATACCTCTATCAGAACATTACAATTAATTTGTATAAGTCTCTTTCCCAATTAGACCAGTGGTTTTCAACACTGCCTGTTCAACAGAATCACCTGGGAAACTTTGGGAAAACAACTATACCCTGGTCCCATCTCCAGAGATTTTGATTTATTTGGTTTGGGGAGAGGCCCACATGATCCTACTGTGCAGCCAGTGTTAAGAACCACTGCAACAGACCACGCTATGAAATTTTTGAGGGTTATGGTTATGCTACTCATTTGGTGTTGCCCTACACCTAACATGTAGTAAGCAGTCAAAAAGTATTGAGTGTGGCAGTAAGAAAAATGGTACTGGCTCTTCCTTTACTGAGCTGCTAAGACATTGATATGTATAGTCTCTATGGGGCCTTTAAGAAATTGGGTTCATTTCAGGTAATTATTAAGACTTATAATCAATAAAAATTAACAGGTAGACAGTATCCAGAGAAACTGTGGGAAGCATTTCATAGAGAAACTTGAGAGAAAACTTGAAGGTTTAAAAAGGAAAGGTGAGGAATGAATTATAGATTAGGAGAAACTGAAGAGGAGAATTATGAAAGAGAAGTAGTTTAAAAAAAACACCCTTATATTTATTAAATACTCTATAACTTTAATGTATTTGGAGACCAGTGTTCTGCTTGATTCTCACAATGATGATGAGTCAGGACAAATATCATTCCCACTTTTCAGATGGTGAATCTGAGTCGAGGTAGATGAGTTTGGGTGACTGGTCCAAGGTTATATAACAGTGTTGCTGATTGCAAGTTCATGTGCCCATGGCACAGTGAGACCAAACAAACCAAAACATTGGAGTTTGGAGCAGAGAAAGGTTTATTGCAGGGCCAAGCAAGGAGAATGGATGGCTCATGCTCAAAAACCCAAACTCCTTTATGGTTTTTGAGGCAGTTTTTAAATTTTTTTATTTAAAAAATTTTTTTGGCTGTGTTGGGTCTTCATTGCTGCATGCGGGCTTTCTCTAGTTGTGGTGAGTGCTGGCTTCTCATTGCGGTGGCTCCTCTTTGTTGCGGAGCATGGGCTCTTGGTGCGCGGGCTTCACTAGTTGTGGCACGCGGGCTCAGTAGTTGTGGCTCACCGGCTTGGTTGTTCTGCGGCATGTGGGCTTTTCCTGGACCAGGGCTCGAACCCATGTCCCCTGCATTGGCAGGCGGATTCTTAACCACTGCGCCACCAGGGAAGTCCCCAAGGCAGAGTTTTTATAGGCAAAATTTGAGGTGAGGGCTGCAGGTTGTGTGACTCTCTTCTGATTGACTGGTGGTGAGGTAACAGGGCGGTGCTCCAGGGATCTTGCGCTCAGCTTGAAGTCACCATCCTGCACCTGGGTGGGGGCCACACAGAAGAACTTAAGATATTGTTATGTATATCCCTTGAGGAGGAACCAGGATCCTGCTTTAATAGCTGCACTATTGTTTCTTGACTGCCTTTCCTTTGTTTCTGCATTCCCTCACTCCCCTAATTAGTAACTGAATCTGCCCTTTGGAACACAGGGAAGGTCTCAGAGGCTGAAGCCTTTTTCCTACAAACTAGAAACAGGGGACATGGAAAGGCTTTGTACCCTGGAGGGACCCACAGGGTCCCGCTCGGTTTCAGTTCTCCTATGAATGTTTAAACAAGTCTGTTAAAAGCAAGATCCTGGAGTGCTGCTTGGGCTGATGACACTAGGAATAAAGTCCCAGAATGGCATTGTGTGTGCCCCACCAAACAGTGCTGCTCTTCCCTCTCCCTGCAATGTTTAACCCCACCTCCCCACCCCCCCAGCCTTGGCCCCTTGACCTTCTGGCTCAAGCCTCAGCCCCGTCTCTTCTGTGACGACATACTGACCCCTTCAGGGGGACCTGAATGTTCTTTCCCAGGCCCCCAATGGACGAATGTGTCAGTTTAAAAAGATTGCATCACAGCAATTGTACCTCACGTCTCCTCACAAGGTGGTGTCTACTCCAGGCAGTGGCTAATAGGTGCTCAATAAATGCTCGTGAAAGGAATTTGTTATTGCTTGTAGGATATTGGGGTTTTAAAATAAAGATTACATGGTAATTTGGGAGAAAACCATAATTATGTCTAGACTGTAAAGTAATGTGCAACCCTGCCATGATTTGAAATTCTTGGGACACTTGTTATCCTGAAAGATGTAAAGGATTGTAATCCATTTTCATGAGTCTATGACAGGAAAACTGGCAGCTCTTGGAAAGGAAGCACATATTTCTATTCTTCATCTGTCACAGAAGGAACACATTGTTCCTAAATGCCAGGTGGGGTTAGTGGTGGTGTTGAAAATGCAGAAGGTGTTAGGGATGGCATCAAATCACAAGAGGCACAATAAGAAGACTGGTTAAAACACATATGTCAGGACTTACCTGGTGGCGCAGTGGTTGAGAATCTGCCTGCCAATGCAGGGGACACGGGTTCGAGCCCTGGTCTGGGAAGATCCCACATGCTGCAGAGCAACTAAGCCTGTGTGCCACAACTACTGAAGCCTTCTGTGCCACAACTACTGAAGCCCACACGCCTAGAGCCCGTGCTCTGCAACAAGAGAAGCCACTGCAATGAGAAGCCCACGCACTGCAACGAAGAGTAGACCCCACTCGCCACAATTAGAGGAAGCCTGCGCACAGCAACGAAGACCCAACGCAGCCAAAGGTAAATTAATAAATAAATAAATTTATAAAAACAAAAACAAACAAACAAAAAACCATATGCGTCTAAACAGCCACTAGGTGGCAGCCTAGAACTATGACATTATGGAGAGAACACTGAAAGACCAGTTGCTTGGAATATGGCCAGAGTGGAGAAGAGAAAGCAGGCATATTGAGTAATTTGAACCAGAAAGGGAGAAAGACCATGATTTGTAGTACTTACTGCACACATCTTTATAATCTTGTTTTTCCTAGAAAAAAGGACAGGCACACACGTATACGCTCACACACAGCAAATTCTCATCCCATACACACTTAACTTGTGTCACTCTCAAGAAGCCCCACAGTGAGTCTGAGGTGTTTCAAGCATGAGCTGGCTGTTTCCTCAGGGGAGCCTCACTTTCTCTGTACCCTGTATGTAGGGTTTATGGACTATTCAAGCACTCCCTGAGGGTTATTTGATTTTATTTGGTTTTCACCTGACATATTTACTTTTGAACCTAATCCTCTTAATAAATTTTACTCTACTCTGTTTATAAAAGTATACACAAATATAAATTTATATATGTTCTATATAACATATATTTTATATATTATGAAAACATAAAACATATACTGATAAGTCAGGCAACCAGTGCTTTCCAACATGCCTTGAATACAGTAGGTGCTCAATATATGTTTGCTGAACTGAACTGAAGGGAAACAGAGATAAAATGTCCAGGAAAAGGAAGGGGCAGACTTAGCAGTAGAGCTGCTAGATTCAACACAGTGTAGACAGTCATAGGGTAGAGGGTCACGCACTATTCCACACGGTGCAGAGGGTCCTAGAGGGACGCAGTGTAGACGGGCGGAAGGCAACAAGGGGGGAAGAGAACGCCCACTTTGCTTCCTTTTCTTAGAGTAAACCTGCTGCATCTAGGGATCTATGAAACTCAGCGTTCACTCCTTAGTTTTGATCCAAACTGTCATCATGTCCACATGTCATTCTAATGATTTAAACACCTGTTCCTCTAATACAATTGTGATTCTTTAGGAAAAATAAGAATATCGTGAAGGTGATTGATAGAAGGCAAAGTTTATGAGGGCAAACATGCTGTTTGAACTCTCATATCTCCAGTTCCTTACACAGAGTAGGTATTTAATAAAAATTGATTATACTCCAACCTGCCTGAAAAGAAGTCCAAAAACTATTCACCAAACCATGTGAATGTAGGGGATTACTGAAGTAATAGAAATGTTATTTATAGTAAACCATGTGTACACCACTTCAAATATAGCTTTTATGTATCTAACAAATGGAAATCACATGTAGCAAAATCAGACTCACACTAGGCTACAAACTATGGATATAGGGCAAAGGGTACTATATCACCCTGACTTCAAGGAACTTATAACTTAGAGGGAAAAGACGATATGTCCATAAAAACATCTCCAATGATGTATGGCAAAATAAATTCCGTAGAATCTCAGAGGAGGGAGAGATCACTTTATTGACATCAAGGAAGAGGAGACTAACATTGACTTAGACTTTGGAAGGTGCATCATACCTAGATCATAATAGGAGGGGCAGAGTGCCAGGAACAGACTCAGGAAGATGTGTTTAGGAGAAGATGAGGAGAGCAGGATGGACAGAGCAGAAGTTCATGGAGGGTGTGGTGGGAGATAAGACAGACTCCGATGGGGCAGAGCGTGAGGACTCCTGGGAGCCAGGCTTTAAGGGTCTGTTCTTGTGTACCCAGGGGCACTCAAGGTCTTTGAGGAGGGTAATGACTTGTGGAGGCTGAACTTTTGAAAGATGACGCAGTGAATATTGGTTTGGTTATAATGAGAGATTTAGATGGTGTTTTACTTTGTTTTTTAAAAAAATCATCCAAATACTATAAAATACCATCCATAGCTACTATGCATATATAAATGTTCAAACATTACAGCCAATAGATTTATCACACAATTACAATTGGATGACAAAATACATTTTTGTATTTGTATTGGGGCCAAGATCAGCAGAGTCCAAGCTTTAGTTGATTGAAGTCAGGAGGGTCAGTTGCTTTAGGTTCCAGTTGATGTGATGGTTGAGGGCCCAAAGAGGGTTTCAATTCTGCAAAACAGCTCAAGAAAGTGCTTCAGGCTAAACTTTACCCCTGAAACAGAACTGGGAGTCTTTACAACTGCTTTATTTTCTTTGCTATTGTTATTTCTCTTGCCTGATAACAGTTTGTTCTTTTGTTCCCGAAGGTCATTACAGAGACCTGTTCAAGGGTAAGCATTGTGGCCGGGCTGAGATCACAAAATGGCTTAGGCCAAAATGGCTTCTCTTATGTCAAGAAATCCATGCCTGCTTCTCTTTCTCCAGGGAACCCTCTACCTTATCTGCTTACCAAATGGCTCAGGCGTGAGTGTGAGGGAAAGCAGGAGATCCAGAAAACTGGTATCCTGGTTGATGTGCCCTGGGAGAAGGAGGAACCATTCGCTGTGATGAGCTTGCAGGAGATGGAGTTGCCCTGAGAGGGACAAAGTGAGTTGAGTTCTAGATCTGTTGATTTTGAGAGATGTCCAGTAGAAGCAGGATTTTAAATGTGAATCAAGGATAGGAGGTCATAGTTTCAATATCACGAGAACAGATTAGGTCACCCAGACCAACCTGTAATAGTATTTAATATTTAACATTTATTACACACCTCCTATGTGTTATGCATTAACTTATTTAATTCTCCCAACAGATCTATTCAACTGATACTTTTATCCCATTTATATAGAAATGAGAGATTAGCAATAATAATAAGAGAATTTCTACAACCTCTTTCCCACCCCCATCTAACCCCCTGCTTCAGGTACTCAGTCTACTCACCTCACATTCTTGGTCTGCTGTGGATGAAGTTCACCATTTGTGTGATCTCATCCTCACTCACCTACTAAATGACATCGTTCCAGCAATTGTCCCCTGTCTCTGTCCATCATAAAATTTTCCCTCTCTACTGGCTCATGCTTAAAGGGTTACAAATGCACTATTACTTCTGGTTCAAACAAAACCAAAACCCAAACTCTCTTGACCCCATTCTGCCTCTAGCTCCTGTCCCATTTTTGTTCTTCTTCTTACACCTCAAAAGAGTTGTCTGCACTCATTGTCACTAACTTCTCTATTTCATTCTTACTTGACTTACTCCAGAATGGCTATTATTGCTTCAAGTCTCCCAAAACTGTATGTAACAAGGTGGCCAAAGATAACATTTTACTAAATCCAATGATCAGCCCTCAGTTCTCATCCTGTTTGACCTACCTGCAGCGTCTGACTCAATTGATCACCCCCTCCATCTTGTTGTCGCTTGCTTTGGAGGCTGCCATGCTCTCTTGGTTCTTCTGTGGCCCTCTCTGGTCACTCCCTCTTAGTTTCTTTTCTTATTCCTCCTTGTGTCCCTGAACTTTTAGTGGGTAGGGCCTCAGGGTCCAGTCCTTGCAGGCTTTCTCTTTTCTATTTTACACCTTGGTGGTCTCATCCAATCTCATGGTGTTAAATACTCTTTGCTGTTAACCCCAAATTTCTGCCTTTAACCTATACCTGCCCTCTAAACTTCCTATTCATAGATCTGTCATCTTCAATTTGATGTCTAAAGGAAAACTCAAGCTTAATTTGTCCAAACTGAACTCCTGCTCTCCCCTCCCCATCCAAGCTTGGTTGTCCTTCAGTTTTTCCACTTTTAGCTAATAGCAACTCTATTGTGCTAGTTGCTCAGCCTCCAAATCTGGACTCATCCTTGATTACTCTGTTTCTCCCATATGCCATATCCAGTCCAAATTCTGTTGATTCTACCTTCAAAAGATGTCTAGGAATCCAACCTCTTGGTACCATCCCTATTGCTACTTTCCTGATCTAAGCTGTCATCAGCTCCCCTGTGGATTTTTGCAATAACCTTACAATCTGCATTTGCTGACCTTTCAGTCTGTTCCCAAGATAGCAGCCAGAATGATTTCCCTAAGACTTTTTTGATCTTGTTCTTCCCCTGCTCAGAATCATCCAGTGGATGCTTATCACACACAGAGTAGAAGCCAAGTTTTTGGCAAAGTCCTACAAGCCCTCTCCCTACCACCACAAACACACACACAGACACCTGGCCATTACCCATTTGACTTCCTTATAGATACTCTCTCTCTCACATACACTCTAGCCACACTGTCATCCCTGTAGTTCTTTTAACATGTCAGGTATGCCTCCAACTCGGGGTCTTTCATTTGCTGTCCCCTCTGCCTGGAAATTTCTCCTCATAAAAATCCCCAAAGTTTTACTGCCTCAGTTCCTTCAGATTATTATTCAAATATCACTTCCTTAGTAAGTCCTTGTGAAACTGCACCTGAGATGGGACTGGAACCCACAATCTTCCAACTGAAACCAAACAACTCATCTCAGGACTTAATGAAGCTCAGGTTCTTTATGTCTCGGCACAGAAGGAATTCAGCGAGAGGCAAAGTGATAGGTAAGAAGTAGATTTATTAATATAGGATGCTTGTGAAGGATCCAAGTGGGCAGGCAAGAGGGCTCTGCCCCAAGAATTAAGTGGGCTACATTTTTATAATCAAAGGAAAAGTGGGGAGGGAGAGAAGACCACCTTCCTCCTTTTCCTTTGTAAAGATGTTGCAGGAAGATATGGTGCAAGAGGATGGTTATGTCCCAGGTCTCAGGTGAGTTCCTGGGATGGGCCGCCAATGAGGGTCCTTGGCTTCGCACAGGAAAGAGTTCAAGAGCGAGCCATAGTAAAGTGAAAGCAGGTTTATTGAGAGAGACACACATTCCATGGACAGAATGTGGTCCGTCTCAGAAGGTGAGAGTGGCCCTGAATTATGGGGTGGTTAGTTTTTATGGGCTGGGTAATTTCATAGGCTAATAAGTGGGAGGAGTATTCCAACTATTTTGGGGAAGAGGTGTGGATTTCCAGGAATCCCAGGCCCACTTTTTGGCCTCTTATGGTTGACCTCGGAACTGTCATGGCACCTGTGAGTGTGTCATTTAGCATACGGTAATGTGTTACAATGAGCATATAATGAGGCTCAAGGTCTATTGGAAGTCGAATCTTCTGCCATCTTGGGCCTAATCTGTTCTAACTAGGATTTGTCGTATCCTCAAGGGCTATGTCATTCTTTTAAAGGTTGTGCCCTGCCCCCTTCCCTCCTGTCTCACTTCCCTGAAAATCCTATTGAATATTGCTACCAATACTCCTTATTCCCTTTCCTAATCATGGTGGATTTGTATTGTCAACTTAGTTGAGCTGGAACTTTGTTTCTCAGGTTGTCTTCCCTACAGAGTTCCCAGGTCATACGGGCCAAAGAAACATTTTGTACGAGATTTGGAAGATGGACGTGAAGGTACAGCCATATTGTTTTTACACTCAGAGGACTGATAAGGTGTACAAGGTGCTGCTGGTGTAGTCACATATGGTGTCGATTACCTGCTGCCTCTCCTGGCTGGCTCACCTGGCTGGCATGGAGCAGTGGCTGGACCCACAACTCCTATAGCTCTAACCGGATCCTCCTTTAGTTTCTGAGACTCTGAGATCAAGGTTGTGTTTAGCTCCATGATGAAGGGCACCAGCTTCCCCTGTAAGACCTCCCTAGCCCACCCTCCACATCATTGAAGTTGGAGGCTTAGAGATGATGAGAGAGCAATGAGAGTTCCAGTCCGTCCTCTTGGTTTCTAGCTCAGCTGTGGAGGTTCCATCTTCCTTCTATTACTTCACGTCCATCTCCCCTTCCTGGCTACCTCCCTGCTGACTCCAGGCACCAGCAGCAGACACAGAAGCAATAGCCCCATACAGACTGTTCAACAAGCCCCCGCACTGCACAAAGTCAAAATCTCCATAATAAATCCTTGTGTGTGTGTGTGTGTGAGAGAGACAGAGAGAGAGAGAGTGTGTGTGTGTGAGTGTGTGTGTGTGTGTGTGTTTGTGTGTGTGTGTGTATTATGCTGGGAAATGTCGAACCACTAAGTTTCCGGAAAAAAAAAAGAAAAAAAAAGCCCTGATTCATAGCATTTGCCGATTTCCCTGGTAGAATATTCCTACCTTGGCAATTTTAAACTACTGATGTGATGTCAGTAAATGGAGAAGTGATGGGGAGATGCTAACAATTAGATCTCTCAGGCCGGTACTAACCAGCTCCTGCACACCACTGGGAGTATCCCCTAGTGGCCTTGCTTCTCTGACTGCACCCTGTTTAATTTTTTAAACTCTAAGCACCTTCTACCATGCTACAGATTTTAGTCATGTCTCCTATCTTGGGACGTAAACCCTACCGACGCAGGGATTTTTGTTTGTTTTGTTCCCTGCTATATTCCTGGCTCTCAGAACAGGTCCTGGCACTTAAAGCTGTTGCATATGTGTTTATTGATTGCCACATTTTTTTTTCTTTTTTCTTTTTTCTTTTTGGCCGCACAGCGTGGCATGCAGGATCTTAGTTCCCCAGCCAGGGATCGAACCTGCGCCCCCTGCAGTGGAAGCGTGGAGTCTTAACCACTGGACCACTAGGGAAGTCCCTACGTGTTTATTGAAGGAAGGAAGGAAGGAAGGAAGGAAGGAATGTAGTGTGGGAGGAGGCCTGGGGCAAGATGAGAATAGAACCCTGGATGTGGTGGAGGAAGAACCTGGGTAGGAACTTTGTCAAGGTGTCACCTGGTCTGGTTCAGTTCAGCAAATACTTGTTGAGTACCTCTTGTGTGCCAGGTATTTTGCTAGCTGCTGGGGCACATAAAAAGAATAAGTTGTGGTAGGGCAATAAGGAAAGGTAAAGGGGGTTTCCCTGAGAAGCCTCCTGGTTTCTCCTTTCTCTGGATGTTATATTCCCAAAGCACCTTGGCCATGTTCTGTTGTAGCCATGCGATGTTAGTAATTAGTCTCCAGTCTGCCATCCCTTTTGGCAGTGGAATCTCAGATGACAGGGCTGTGGCTCAAAATCTGAACCCTTGGTGCCCCGCCCAGTGCTTAGCACTTGTAGGTGTATAGCGTCTGTTTGATGAATAATTAAACTACAAGGAGATTTTAAAATATTTTAGACATCTCAGCTATTTGTCTCAGGCTTTCCTAGGAGTCATTTTCTCTTAGTGGTTTCCATGCAAACTTAACAGAAATTGGATTATTATAATAATTTTATCCTTCAGTTCTCCACAATTTAAGCCTGTTTTGGGGATCAGAAATAAATATTAAGTAGTATTTTAGGTCCCATTTGGGATTAATAGAGAGTTGATTTGCAGCCCAAATTTTTTATTGGGAAATGTCACTGTTTGTATAACTGATAACTGATCAGGCCACTTTTGTTTATTCATTTTCTTAAAAGGTGTTGTTTTACAGGATCTCTAATCCTGAAACTTCATACCCACCACTCACTAAATTCTGTCCCTCTGGTCTCGGAAAAATGTCATCTAACAAGAGATTTTCTCTCCCCGACCACTCATATAAATAATGCCCTCAGTCACTCTTGACCTCCTTGCCTTGAATTGTATGTCTTCAGGGTGCACATCACTCCCTCTTGTGGTGTTCTGAGGTCACAGATCTGAGAACTGTCTTCTCCCCCATGAGAACATAGGCTCCGTGAAGGCAGGACTCCATCTGTTCAGTTCACTGCATTATCCCCCCGCACTGAGAATAACACCGGCATAAAATAGGGCAGGAAATCTGTTGATTAGATGGTTATGAGCCACTTAGAGCAATCAGTGGATTTGTTCTTTTAAAAAAATTGATACATAGGGAATTCCCCGGAAGTCCAGTGCTTAAGACTTGGTGCTTTCACTGCCGTCTGTGGGCCCGGGTTCAATCCCTGGTCGGGGAGCTAAGATCCCACAAGCCCCGTGCCAAAGCCCCCCCAAAAAAGGGCTTCCCTGGTGGCGCAGTGGTTACGAATCCGCCTGCCAATGCAGGGGACACGGGTTCGAGCCCTGGTCCAGGAAGATCCCACATGCTGCGGAGCAACTAAGCCCGTGCGCCACAACTACTGAGCTTGTGCTCTAGAGCCTGAGAGCCACAACTACTGAGCCGTGTGCCACAACTCCTGAAGCCCGCGTGCCTAGAGCCCGTGCTCTGCAACAAGAGAAGCCAATGAGAAGCTTGTGCACCGCAACGAAGAGTAACCCCTGCTCTCTGCAACTAGAGAAAGCCCACGTGCAGCAACGAAGACCCAGTGCAGGCAAAAATAAATAAATAAATTTAAAAAACCAACATAAGTGGCATGGCATGTGATATTTTGTAAGATTAAGGTGTACAATGTGTTGATTTGATACATTTATATATTGTAATGTGATTAGCTAACACCTCTATTATGTTACATATTTCTTTTTTTGTGGTGGTGGGAATAATTATGATCCAGTCTCTTAGCAAGTTTGATATTTCTCTCTCTCTTTTTTTCTTTGGCCACACCGCATAGCATGCGGGATCCCCTACCAGGAATCAAACCTGAGCCCTCTGCATTGGGAGGGTGGAGTCTTACCCAGTGGACCAGCAGGGAAGTCCCAAGTTTGATGTTTCTAATACAGTTTTGTTGTCTACAATCTCTATATCGTGTATTAGATCTCCAGGACTTATCTACTGGTTGCAAGAAGCACATTTTCTTTTTAGAAAGATTCCAGAAACTGATAAAGGTGGGTCATGAGAGCTGATACTAGGACTGCGTGGTCCACAGCACCTGCCTCCACCTTTTTTATGCAGATGGAGAGATGGCTCCTCCACGGCTCCTCTGCCCCTTCCCTTCCAGCTCTTGCCAGGCCTTCCCCCATTACTCTTCTCTACCTCATCTTTCCTGGCTCTGGCTTTGCTGCCAACATGCCCAAGTCTCTTTCTGTCTCTCTTTATTAGAACCTGTTAGAACCTCCCTTAAGTTACCATCCTACCTTTCTCCTTTTTCTCACCACCCAAACGTGAGGATTCTCAAACCTGAGGATCGTGTTGACAATGTCCATCTCTTGCTCATCTATTCCTCCCTTAGGCTTGTATTCCTAAACATTTCTGGAAACTTCTTTTTATGCAACTACATCCTAAATGGTCTCTCTTAATCTTCTTGAATCTATCCTCTAAGCAGCAGAGTAATCTACCTAAGTGAAAACCCAGTCATGACAATTTCCTGCTTGAAAACTTCCTTGCCTTTCCATTGGCTTTAGGATCAAGTTCAAGCTTGCTTAGCATGGCATCCCAGGGCCGATGTGGCTGGTTACTGCCGGCTCTTCCCCACTCAGCTCTCACCATTCTTGATGGGCATTTGGCTTTCCATCTGGAACCTCTGTTTTATCCTTGCTTGCACCATATTCCTTTCTTTGTTGTGATTTCTTTGGTCTGGCTGCCTTCTGTCTAAAATGTCCCAGGTTCGGGAATTCCCTGGTGGTCCAGTGGTTGCGATTTGGTGATTTCATTGCCGAGCGCCAGGGTTCCATCCCGGGTTGGGGAACTAAGATGCCGCAGGCCCCAGCAGCGTGGCCAAAAAAAAAGTCCCTGCTTCTTCCCCACCCCCATCCAGCTAATTCCAGCTGATGCTTTCTTAGACCTTTATTTTTTTATTTTTTAAAATTTATTTATTTATTTATTCATTCATTTATTTATTTATTTTTGGCTGCGTTGGGTCTTCGTTGCTGCGTGTGGGCTTTCTCTAGTTGCGGCGAGCGGGGGCTACTCTTCATTGCGGTGCGCAGGCTTCTCACTGCGGTGGCTTCTCTTGTTGCGGAGCACGGGCTCTAGGCGCACGGGCTTCAGCAGTTGTAGCTCGCAGGCTCTAGAGTGCAGGCTCAGTAGTTGTGGCGCACGGGCTTAGCTGCTCCGCGGCATGTGGGATCTTCCCGGACCAGGGCTCGAACCCGTGTCCCCTGCATTGGCAGACGGATTCTTAACCACTGAGCCACGAGGGAAGCCCCTAGACCTTTATTTTTAAAAAAACAACCATGTTTCTAGTTGTCTTAACATCATTGATAACCCACCATTTGTCTGTTTTTAAATATCAGCTCTAGCATATAGCAGATACTTATATTTGAGTCTGGTTTGGGGCTTTATATTATTTTATTGATCAATCCGTTCCTGTGTTGTTACTGCTTTTATTTTATTTTTTATATAATTTTTTTTTTTTTGGCTGCATTTTGTGTTTGTTGCTGGGCGGGGGCTTTCTCTACTTGTGGCGAGCAGGGGCTACTCTTCATTGCGGTGCACGGGCTTCTCATTGCGGTGGCTTCTCTTGTTGCAGAGCACAGGCTCTAGGTGCGCAGGCTTCAGTAGTTGTGGCACGCGGGCTCAGTAGTTGTGGAACATGGGCTTAGTTGCTCCGTGGCATGTGGGATCTTCCCGGCCAGGGCTCGAACCCGTGTCCCTTGCATTGGCAGGCAGATTCTTAACCACTGCGCCACCAGGGAAGCCGTTACTGCTTTTACTGTTATAAATTTCCAATGACTTTTAATATCTACTAACAGGGAAGACAAGTCTCTCCACCTTCTTCCTACATAAACACTTTCACCCGCCCCTTCTCTAAATTCTTTTCAAAATTTTCTTGACTATTTTCAGATGTTTATTTTTCTAGGTGAGCTCTGGAATGATTTTTTTCAAGTTTATCCCTCTTCAAAAGAAAGAATTTGGATTGAAATTGTATAATTATAAAGAATTTTAGAAAGTATTACTTTGTTACTATAAGGTCAGAAGGAAGAAAGTAGAGGAACCAGCGATTGTTCAACTGTAATTTTCATGGTCCCCGCTCACCATTAATTTATTCTACGCTTTGGTTTTTGGTATGGTACAATTGTTGATAAAATGACTTATTGTCAGGAAAAATTGTCCAAGACTAGGAAATTGGCTAAAGAGATTATTGGGCTATCTTTCAGTGGAGTGCTTTGTACTGCCAAGAGAACACTGTCTCCTACTGACTAGGGCAAAATTGAAGTTGCAGAACACTGTTAGTCATGCACATGATCTTTGGCAACACAAATGCAAATGCTCTAGTCCAGTAGAGGTACAATTGACTTTTTACCTATAGAAAGATAACCTCAATATGACATTTCATTTTCCTATATAATGTTAATCAGTTTTGTAACTATTAGCACATTTATTTCAGCATTCCTGATTGCCTAAATATGACTGTCCTTTAAATTCTTCTTGAAACTGGTTCTTACATCTCATTGATTTTTAAAAATTAATTAAATAAAAGCTTTGACAGATGTACACTTGATATTTGCATGAGAGTCATAATTCTACCTTTTCGAAAACTATACCAGTATTGCGCCTTATCAGACTATGTAGGAAATGTGATTAAAGCAAAATTCCTTTGCCTACAATCTATACAAGTAATACATGCATATAAAGTAATTCAACTGTACAGAGCCAGCAGGCTTAGAGCTCTTTAACCCTGGAAAGATCATGGTCCCCAACACCTTACTTTCAAATAAAAACAGTAGTAATGTTAAAGAAAACTTTCAGACAATTTAGTCATGAACAGATGTCAAAGTTTTATGACATTCTTTTAGGCAAGGGAAAGGCCTTACGGAGGTTAATTTAAAGATTTAGTCTCAGTAGGGATTTTTTTAATATATAAAAATGTTGACAAGTATCTTTTTTATTGAAGTATAATTGACCTACAAGACTATGTTAGTTCCAGGTATACAATATAGTGATTCAATATTTCTATATATGACAAAATGATCACCATAACAAGACAGTTACCATCTGTCGCTATACAAAGTTATTACAATATTATTGACTATATTCCCCACACTGTACATTTCATCCCCATGATTCATTTATTATGTAGCTGGAGTTTTATACCTCTTATCTCCCTCACATATTTCACACGTTCCTCCACACTCCTCCCCTCTGACAAACACCTGATTATTCTCAGTATCTTTGAGTCTGTTGCTGTTTTATGTTTGCTCATTTGTTTTGTTTTTTAGATTTCACATATAAGTGAAACCATACAGTATTTGTCTTTATCTGTATGTTCACTCTGTATGTAAGTATGTTCACTTAGCATAATAGTCTCTAGGTCCATCCATGTTGTTGCTGAGTAATATTTTTTATGGCTGAGTAATATTCTTTTGGCTGAGTAATATTCCATTTTTTACGGCTGAGTAATATTCCATTGTAAATATAGAAACCACATCTTCTTTATCCATTCCTCTACTGATGGACACTTAGGCTGCTTCCATATCTTGGCTATTGTAGACTGTGCTGCAGTGAACATAGGGGGTGCATATATCTTTTTGAATTAGTGTTTCTGTTTTCTTCAGATAAATACCCAAGAGTGTAATTGCTGATCATGTGGTAGTTCTATTTTTAGTGTTTTAAGGAACCTCTATACTGTTTTCCATAGTGGCTGCACCAATTTACATTTCCACCAATAGTGTACATGGGTTCCTTTTTCTCCCCATCCTTGCCAACACTTGTTATTTCTCGTCTTTTTGACAGTTGCCATTCTGAAAAGTGTGAGGTGATATCTCATTGTGGTTTTGATTTGTGTTTCCCTGATGATTAGTGATGTTGAGCACCTTTTTCATGTGCCTGTTGGCCATCAGTAGGTCTTCTGCCCATTTTTCAATCAGGTTGTTTGTTTTGATGTTAAGTTGTATAAGTTCTTTGTATATTTTGGATATTAACCTCTTATCAGATATATCATTTGCAAATATATTCTCCCATTCATTAGGCTACCTTTTCACTTCATTGATAATTCCTTTTGCTGTGCAAAGCTTTTTAGTTCAATGTAGTTCTATTTGTTTATTTTTGCTTTTGTTTCCCTTGTCTGAGGAGACATATCCAAAAAAATATTGGTAAGACCAATGTCAAAGAGTGTACTGCCTATGTTTCTTTCTAGAAGTTTTATAGCTTTAGGTCTTACATTTAAGTCTTTAATCCATTTTGAGCTTATTTTTGTATACGGTGTGAGGAAGTAGTCCAGTTTGATTCTTTTGCATGTAGTTGTCCAGTTTTCTCAACACCATTTATTGAAGAGTCTGTCTTTTCCCCATTGTATATTCTTGCTTCCTTTGTCATAGATTGACAATATATGTGTGGGTTCATTTCTGGGCTCTCTATTCTGTTCCATTGATCTATATGTCTGTTTGTGTGCCAGTACCATATTGTTTTGATTACTGTAGCTTTGTAGTATAGTTTGAAATCCAGGATGATAGTACCTTCAGCTTTGTTCTTTCTCAAGTTTGCTTTGGCTATTTGGGAACTTTTGTGTTTTCATATAAATTTTAGAATTATTTGTTCTAGTTCTGTGAAAAATGCCATTGGTATTTTGACAGGGATTGCTTTGAATCTGTATATTGCCTTGGGTAGTATGGCCATTTTTACAATATTAATTCTTCCAATTTGTGGTATGGTGTATCTTTGCATTTGTTTGTGTCATCTTCAGTTTCTTTTATCACCGTCTTACAGTTTTCCAAGAACAGATCTTCTACCGCCTTGGTTAGATTTATTCCTAAGTATTTTATTCTTTCTGATGCAATTATAAATGGGATTGTTTTCTTAATTTCTTTTTCTGATAGTTCATTATTAGTGCATAGAAACACAACAGATTTCAGAATATTAATTTTATATCCTGCAACTTTACTGAATTCATTTATTTGTTCTAATGATTTTTTGGTAGCATCTTTAGGATTTTCTATATATAGTATGATGTCATCTGCAAACAGTGACAATTTTACTTCTTTCCAATTTAGATTTCTTTTATTTATTTTTCTTGTCTGATTTTCATGGCTGTGACTTCCAATACTATGTTGAATAAAAGTGGTGAGAGTGGGCATCCTTGTCTTGTTCTTGATCTAAGAGGAAAAGCGTTTAGCTTTTCACCATTGATTATGATGTTAGCTGTAGGCTTGCCATATATGGCCTTTATTATATTGAGAAATGTTTCCTTTATACCCACTTTGTTAAGAGTATTTTTTTAATCGTAAATGGACGTTGAATTTTGTCAAAAGCTTTTTCTGCATCTATTGAGATGGTCATATGATTTTTGTTCTTCAGTTTGTTAATGTGGTGTATCACATTGATTGTTTTGCAGATTTGACCATGGTGTATGATCCAATGTGTTGTTGCATTTGGTTTTGGTATATTTTATTGAGGATTTTTGCATCATGTTCATCAGTGATATTGAACTTTAATTTTCCTTTTTTGTGATGTCTTTCATTTTGATATCAGGGTCATTGCTGACCTTGTAGAATAAGTTCAGAAGCTTTCATTCCTCTTCAAGTTTTTGGAATAATTTGAGAAGGTTAGATCTTAACTCTTCTGTAAATATTTGGTAGAATTCACCCTTGAAGCCATCTGGTCCTGGACATTTGTTTCTTGAGAGTTTTTTATTACTAATTTGATTTCATTAATGGCAGTTTGTTTCATATTTTCTATTTCTTCCTGTTTCTGTCTTAGGAGATTGTACATTTCCAGGAATTTATTCATTTCTTCTAGGTTGTCTATTCTATTGGTGTATAATTGCTGGTAGTAATCTCTTATGATCCTTTGTATTTCTGTACTGTCAGTTGTAACCTCTCTTTCATTTCTGATTTCATTTTTTTGGGTCTTCTTTCTTACTTTCTTTCTTTTCTTTTTTTTCTAGTTTCTATTTCATTTGTTTCCATTCTGATCTTTATTATTTCTTTCCTTCGAACTTTAGGTTTTGTTTGTTCTTCTTTTCCTAGTTCCTTTGGGTGTAAGGTTAAATGGTCTATTCGGGATTTTTCTTGTTTCCTGAGGTAGGATTGTATTGCTATAAACTTCCTCTTAGAACTGCTTTTGCTGTATCCCATAGATTTTGGTTCATTGTCTTTTCGTTTTCATTTGTCTCCACATATCTTTAAAATTTTTTTTTAATTATTATTATTTTTTATTTATTTTTGGCTGCACTGGGTCTTTGCTGCTGCACACGGGCTATCACTAGTTGCAGAGAGCGGGGTCTACTCTTCATTGCAGTGCATGGGCTTCTCATTGCGGTGGCTTCTCTTGTTGGGGAGCACGGGCTCAGTAGTTGTGGCTCGTGGGCTCTAGGGCACAGGCTCAGTTTTTGTGGTGCATGGGCTTAGTTGCTCTGTGGCATGTGGGATCTTCCCAGACCAGACATTGAACCTGTGTCCCTTGCATTCGCAGGCAGATTCTTAACCACTGTGCCACCAGGGAAGTCCCAGTGTCCAGGTACTTTTTAATTTCCTCTTTGATTTTTCCAGTGACTCATTAGTTGTTTAGTATCATATTGTTTAGCCTCCACATGTTTGTGTATTTTGCAGTTTGTTTCTTGTTGTTAATTTCTAGCCTCATACTGCTGTGGTCAGGAAAGATACTTGATATGATTTCAATCCTCTTAAATTATTGAGACTTGTTTTGTGGCCTAGTATGTGATCTATCCTGGAGAATGTTCCATGTGCAATTGAAAAGAATGTGTATTCTGCTTGGGTGGGATGTTAGCTGGACTTTCCTCTGCCCAGATCTGTGAACCTCTAAGGGAGGGCACCTGGTCTTCTGTGAGTTGGAATTCTACTGTGTCATTTTTCTTGGCTTTTCCTCTCTCCACCAGAAATGCTGTGTCTGGTTTCCTCAGAGACCTCCAGATAAGCCCACCTTTGTCACTGAAGGAATGTTAAGACTGGGACTCAGAAGGTGGAGTGCCAGGGGCAGAGGGGTGAAGCTGAAAGCGAGGGCTGAGAGAGGGTGATGAGAGGATGGAGAAGCTGGTGAGAGGAAGGTGAAAAGGATGCCATGGTTGGGAATCTTCCCAGGGCATAAAGTCTGAACCTCATGGGAGTCAAGAGGACAAGTTACAACTTCAGGCTGGTGCAGTTTTTTTGTTTTTTTTTTAAAACATCTTTATTGTAGTATAATTGCTTTACAATGGTGTGTTAGTTTCTGCTTTATAACAAAGTGAATCAGCTATACATATACATATATCCCCATATCCCCTCCCTCTAGCGTCTCCTTCCCACCCTCCCTATCCCACACCTCTAGGTGGTCACAAAGCACTGAGCTGATCTCCCTGTGCTAGGTGGCTGCTTCCCACTAGCTATCTATTTTACATTTGGTAGTGTATATATGTCCATGCTACTCTCTCACTTCATCCCAGC
Organism: Balaenoptera musculus; assembly: GCF_009873245.2. NCBI lineage: Eukaryota > Metazoa > Chordata > Mammalia > Artiodactyla > Balaenopteridae > Balaenoptera > Balaenoptera musculus. The sequence goes on from NC_045798.1 coordinate 47,866,984, forward strand.
TTACCCTTCCCTCTCCCCATGTGCTCAAGTCCATTCTTGACGTCTGTGTCTTTATTCCTGTCCTGCCCCTAGGTTCTTCATAACCTTTTTTTTTTGGATTCCATATATATGTGTTAGCAAACAGTATTTGTTTTTCTCTTTCTGACTTACTTCACTCTGTATGACAGACTCTAGGTCCAACCACCTCACTACAAATAACTCAATTTCGTTCCGTTTTATGGCTGAGTAATATTCCATTGTATATATGCGCCACATCTTCTTTATCCATTCATCTATCGATGGACACGTAGGTTGCTTCCATGTCCTGGCTATTGTAAATAGAGCTGCAGTGAACATTGTAGTACATGACACTCTTTGAATTATGGTTTTCTCAGGGTATATGCCCAGTAGTGGGATTGCTGGGTTGTATGGTCCAGTGCAGTTTTCAGACTTTTGAAGCCCTGTGTCTGCTCTCTTAATTGGGACCTCACTTCACGTCTCTTCAAATATACTAAAATGTACTAAAAATACTAACATACCACATTATGCAAATATAATTTTCCCCCATAAAATAATGAGTGTAATTCTGCTTTTGAAAATATTTGTTTGTAACTTTTAATTTTTTATTGTCTTTTTAGAAAAAAAATTTATTTTATATTGGATTATAGCTGATTTACAACATTGTGTTAGTTTCAGGTGTACAGCAAAGTGATTCAGTTATACATATACATATATCTATTCTTTTTCAAATTCTTTTCCCACTTAGGTTATTACAGAATATGGAGCAGAGTTCCCTGTGCTATACGGTAGGTCCTTGTTGGTTATCTATTTTAAATATAGTGTAGTGTGTATGTCAATCCCAAACTCCCAGTTTATCCCTCCCCCTCACCTTTCCCCTTTGGTAACCATAAGTTTGTTTTCTAAGTCTGTGAGTCTATTTCTGTTTTATAAATAAGATCGTTTGTATCACTTTTTAAAGATTCCACATATAAGTGATATCATATGATATTTGTCTTTCTCTGTCTGACTCACTTTACTTAGTATGATAATCTCCAGGTTCATCCATGTTGCTGCAAAGGGCATTATTTCATTCTTTTTAATGGCTGAGTAGTATTCCATTGTGTATATGTACCACATCTTCTTTATCCATTCATCTGTCAATGGACATTTAGGTTGCTTCCATGTCTTGGCTACTGTAAACAGTGCTGTAATGAATATTGGGGTGCATGTATCCTTTTGAACCATGTTTTTCTCTGGATATATGCCCAGGAGTGGGATTGCTGGATTATAAAGTAGCTCTATTTTTAGTTTTTTAAGGAACCTCCATACTGTTCTCCATAGTGGCTGTACCAATTTACATTCTTACCAACAGTGTAGGAGGGGTCCCTTTTCTCCACACCCTCTCCCATTTATAGTTTGTAGACATTTTTTCTTTAACATCTTTATTGGAGTATAATTGCTTTACAGTGGTGTGTTAGTTTCTGCTTTATAACAAAGTAACTCAGCTATACATATACATATATCCCCATATCTCCTCCCTCTTGCATCTCCCTTCCACCCTCCCTATCCCACCCCTCTAGGTGGTCACAAAGCACCGAGCTGATCTCCCTGTGCTATGCGACTGCTTCCCACTAGCTATCTATTTTACATTTGGTAGACTTTTTGATGATGGCCATTCTGACCAGTGTGAGGTGATATCTCATTGTAGTTTTGATTTGCATTTCTCTAATAATTAGTGATGTTGAGCATCTTTTCATGTGTCTCTTGGCCATCTGTATGTCTCCTTTGGAGCAGAATAAAGTTTTAAATGCACAAATAAAATACATAGAATTACAAAGGAAACCAATTATATTAAAATACAGTTAGCAAAACAAATACGTTTGTGACATAGTAATACATGTGTCTACTAATGTATTAAATGACAAGATCTAGCTGTGGGCCAAATAACTACCATAATTCAAATCAGCAATGAGTATAAAGAATATTTTGAGATATCAACATACTGTGATCTGATATGAAAATATTTGTTATTTTTATTGATGACAAAGTCACAGGTACCACTAGGGTTTGTTGCCTATTTTTGTGATGGAGGGAAAAGATATATTTTAAATAGAGGTAAAAGATATTAAGATGTAATTATAATATTTCCTCTATTTAATTCACAGAACCCCTGAATTCTATCCATGGCTATGGATCTCAAGTTAAGCTCAATGGAGGTTGAAGGATGCCCCATGATCATGAATTGTTATGTGGGAGGATTACAGACACCAAATAACTCTCAAACCTGAGAGATTCTGAGGCTGTCTCTGATCTCAAAGCTCCCAGAAGAATTACCCCTAACTCTCCTGATACCACAGCAGTTAGACAGAAAGTAAGTGCCCTGGAGTATTTGAGATGTTCACAGTGATTTCCAATGTCCAGATCAAGGCCAGAGCTATGACTCTGAATTGTGCTCTCCATTCTCTGGGCAAATGACCCCACACAGCTCTCCTGAAGCACCCTTCCTTAGAAGATTTTAATTTCTTCCAAAATGTATTTCATCTTTAGCTCTCAAGTTCACATTTCACACCAAACCACCACTAACCCACTTTCCCATCCGTCCATCCAACTGCCCATCCAAACATTTAACCATACATTTAATAAGGATACCATGATGTAAAGGTATGACTGTGAACTTATCTCTCTTTCCATTGTTCATAAAGTCATACTGGAAAATATCTACATTAGTGCAAAAGATAACCTATGATAGAGTCATCCTCAGAAGTTTCTAGGGTAGTTAAATCTATTCAAGTCACTTCACCATGCAGGACCGGTTTTAGGGCCAGTTTGTGAGATATGCTGGTTATTCTTTTTTTTTTTTTAATATGTATTTATTTATTTTGGCTGCACCAGGTCTTAGTTGCACAGCACGTGGGATCTTTAGCTGCGGCATGTGGGATCTAGTTCCCCGACCAGGGATCGAACCTGGGACCCCTCCATTGGGAGCCCTCTGTCTTACCCACTGGACCACCAGGGAAGTCCCTGGTTATTCTTGTCTCATAGTCCTCAGCCTTGAAATGTCTACTGCTGGTAGTAAATTCCTTAAGCTCACATGTAAGATGACACATTACCATGGTAATTCATTATCTCTCTTTTTCCTCTCTCAGATGAAGATGGAACAGTAGCCTGTATGTCCTGTCTGCTTTGTCTGAAAACAATGATGACTTCATCTGTGAGGTGAGGTGTCATTCTTTTGTGTCCCAGGCCCAGACATAACTCTTCAGAACTCTCATCCGGGGAGCCAGCTCCATGGAAACAGTGACCAGCGGCTTAAATTATGACACTTGAAGCAAATGTTTTTCTTTCCCTTTTATTCTTACCCAAACCTGCAATGAATCACATCTCACCTCCTCCATGAACATCTTCTCCTTCTGGCCACACAAAGTCAGCAACTCGAGGGCCCAGAACCCATAGCAGCACCTGTTGAAGCAAAGGCCTCAGTCATAGAACAGCTGAACATTATTTATCTATAGCCGAAGGTTCCCATGATGTATGTATGAGTATCAGCTGCTGCTGCTTCCCACCACCATGGTGGGGACCTGAAAATCCGGTGCTCATGGCACTGTCGCTGTGACTCTCCTCCCCATCTGTGGGCATAGTTTGTACTTCAGAATGGTGGGGCTCCCCCACTCCTTCTTAGCCCACCTGGCACTTTGGTGAGCAGTAAACCCTGTCAAAACCAGGCTTTCTGTAGTCTTCTCCACTCGGATTGCCCCAAGAGCCCATCTCTCCTTTGAAACTGGCTTCCTAAATCCAGCCATAGATTATAAGCAGGTATTTTACTGCTTGACCCTGGCACTTGGTGTATACCTTTTTTTATAACACTCATCAGATTGAATCTTACGTGATTTAAATGCCCCCGTAAACTATTTAAGAGCAGGGTTCATGTCATTTGTTTCTATATCCCCATCACCTAGCACAGTGTCTGGCTGTGGCTCTCTGTAAATATTTTGGAATGAATTCATGAATATGTTAAGTAAAGAACAGTGTAGTTTTCCATATTTTCCTTTGTTCATGAACTCCCTTTTACACACATCTCTGGTTCATACCCTAGTTTGGTCTATATTCTAGGCACTAACTTTATACATATAATTTTTAAAACATGCTAATCATGCCCATTTATTTTATTATTTCTATTTTACACATAAGAAAGTTTAGACTCAGAGAGTTTCTTTCCCATGCTCAGGTAGCTAATAAGTAGCTGAAGTTCTTAGCTAAGGGTTTAAACCCCAGTCTTTTTGAGTCTCATGCTATCTTTCCCCTCACTATAAGGCAACGGTTCTCAAAGTGTGGTCCACAGGCCCCTGAGTGTCCCTGAGACCCTTTTAGGGCTCCACAGGTCAAACTATTTTCATAAAATATTGACATTTTGGCTTTTCTTTTTTTTGGCTGTGTTGACAATGCACCTTGACGCAAAGGCACTGGCACAGTAGTCATTGTATTCTTTACTGCCAGGCACTTGCAGTAAAAACAACAACAGAACAGTCTACCTTTAAAATGTCCTGATGAAGCTATAAAAAGTAATTTTGTTAATCTAGACCTTTGAGTGCACATCTTTTTAACCTAGACCTTTGAGTGCACATCTTTTTAACATTATGTGTGACAAAGTGGAAAGTTCACACAGAGCACTTTTGCTACATTCCAAAATACGATCTTTGCCTTGAGGAAAATTATTGGTGTGATTGCTTGAGATGTGAGCTGAACTAGTTGTTTTTTTCCTGGAACACCATATTTACTTAAAGAACAACTGACAGACAAAACTATGGTTATTAGGTATTTGACAGAAATTTTTTGGCAAATGAATGGAATGAGCCTAAAATGTCCAGGAAACCAACTAGCAGTATTTATTGTCAATGATAAAAATGGAGCTTTCAAGAGAAAGTTAGAATTGTGGAAAACTTGTATCTGCCATCACGAATTTGACAGTTTCCCAAATACTTATAAACATTTCTGATGAGATTGATGGTGATGTTAACAAAGAGACTTATCTAATAATGTACAATTAAATGTGTTAACGTTTGGAAGATCTAGATTTTCTAAAAGATGAATGATGTTACAATGCATAAGTAGAGGATCCATTCAAAATGCAAGATGGACCAACAGATTTTAATATAACAGAGTACGAAAAGTTCATTGATGTGGTTTAAGAAACTACAGCTTGTCAAGTTTGGGTGTAGTATTTGAGAAGATCCGCCACAATTATCCCAAAAAAGCTATTAAAACACTCCTTCCTTTTTCAACTGACATTTCTGTTTGAGGCCAAATTTTCTTCATATACTTTAATCATAACAATACGTTACAAGGAATTGAACACAGAAGTGCATCTGAGAATCCAACTGTCTTCTATTAAGCCAGACATTAAGAGATTTGCAGAAACAGAAAACGATGCCACTCTTCTCACTAATTCATTTTTGTCTTTTAATATGTACTTATTTTTCATTAAAGTATATTATTTATGTGAACAGACACTAGGTTTTAAATTGTTATTTTAAAATGAATTACATTCAGTTAAAATTTTTTCTCAGTTTTAATTTTTTTTTTTTTTCCTTTTGGTCATGCCGTGTGGCTTATGGATTTTAATTCCCTGATCAGGGGTTGAACCAGGGCCCTCAGCAGTGACAGCCCGGATTCCTATCCACTGGACCACTGGGGAATTCCCTCAGTTTTAGTTTTTAATAAGGTCATATTGATAGGTAGCTCAGAACAATAAAATTTCTTTGGGGGTCCTCAATCATCTTTCAGAATGAAAATGGGTTTCAAGAGAAAAAGTTAGGGGACAGCTGCAGAGGAATGCCCACGTGTCAAGAAGGACCAGGGGCCAGACACACCGGCTGAGTGCTTCAGAGATCCGTTCCATTCACAGTCGACGACAATGAAGTGAATCATACACTCAAGCTTTTCTTCCTCAGTAATTTTTGTGGTTAAAGTGACCCAGGCTTAATGTTATTGCGAGTTAAAAGCTGGAGCCCAGAAAATGGAAGGAAGAAAGAAGACTAGTCTCTCAAATTTCCTTTGCTTCTGCCCAGCAAGATTTCTCCTGCCAGAAGCAGCAAAGGCTTAAGCAGTGCCATTGACACCAGACACTTGAACAATCCAACGTAGCAGAGTCAAGTTCATCCCCCAGTGCACCAGTCTGGTCTTGCGCACTGTGTGGGACCTTGTTTACCTCATGCTCTCTTTCTGTTGTTGCACAGCAGGTAGTGTCATTTACGTATTCTTTGTAAAGTAGTTGTCATTTCAGCACACATCTGGGTGGCTTACTTCTGCAGGACACTGTAAAACAAAACGAAACAAAAAAGCCAACACAGGGGAAAACAGGCTGGATGACGCACATTGTGTTGGGCACATGGAACGTGCCACCTGCTAGTTGTTAAACCAGATTAGTGGCACTTTAGTGATTGTATCTCAGGGCCTATAACAGTGTCATCTTAGCTGACCCAAATAGCCAATGATCCATGTTCTCAACTTACATGTTTTTGAGGAAAAGCACTTATGTGATTGCTTGAGATGTGAACTGATTTAGCTGCTTTTCTCATTCCATGAAAAAACACCATATTTACTTAAAGAACAACTGACAAGCTGTGGTTATTGGGTATTTGGCTGAAATTTTCTTGAGAATGAATGGAGTGAGCCTACACTGAATACATTCATATTGATGAGTGCCTTTTAAACTGTGTTAGTATCGGGCATACACAACCCCACTCTTGGGAAGTACTCTTATGTCATTTTGCACGTAAGTCTGATTTGGCTCAACCAAACCATGAAGCGTTGGTGTGTACACAGGAAACCCGTAACAATAGATCACAACAAAGCCTTACATTTCTTCCCAGTGGGAAATGTTAGTTCTTATTGGACAAAAACACTCAGGACAAAAACATGTGGTTTTGTTGGCCTCTGTGCCCATAAAAAAATGCTATGCGCCTAGTGGCATTGGGGTAGGCTTATAGAAATTAGAGCATTTTCTAGATACTGATTTTCCATAGTTTATTCCCATTTCTCCCAGCAAATGTTTACCAAGCACCTATTAAGTGCCAAGTACTGGAGTTACAAATTTCAATGAGGCTGATTTCAGTTAGTTACTTGGGAGAGGAAGATTTGTAAATAATAACTATACTTTTGGGTAATGAGTGCCATACATAAGTGCAACCAAAGCATGAAGAAGGAATGATTCATCCCTTCTTCCAGGTGTTTGCAAGCCTGAGCTACAGGAGGAGTAAACTGGACTGGAGTTTGAGGGCATTAAACCTCTTGGGCAATCTCATGAAGTAGATGAATGGGTATCAGTGGATGCCCGCTCTGGACCAGTTGGAGCTTGGGGTGAATTCTTAATGGCACCAGGCCAGCTGAACTAGATTAGGGTTGCAGAACTTTCTGAGCCACCTGTTGATCCTTTTGTAGTGATGGCAGGACGCTGTTTATCTGATCGTGCTGTGGAGATTTCCCCCACTCTGTTTCTTTGTGGGCTGCCTCTTAGCAGAAGAGCTTCTTCTATGAAACCAGTGCAGAGATTTGAAGAAGGATCATTCTGTGTAGAAATAGAATTGTTCCTCACTCCCTCAGCCAGCTGGCTTCTTGACGTCTCAAAGGTTACTCCCAGTCCTTTGATCAAAGATGTGACTATATTGTCATTCATGGTCCTTGTGAACTATGATACATAACATCTTTGTCTTCAGCCAGGGGTGTAGCTGACAATCAAGCCACTTGTATTTAGTGGCAACAGTAGTCACCTCTAGCATGACCAGTAGCCATCCCATAAACAGGTGATCATGAAGAGTCTGGCAATAAAAGAAGAGCAGCAAAAAGGTAACCATCACAGGATGGTTCATTTCCTGTGTCAACCTGGCTAGGCCACAGTGTCCAGATACTTGGTCAAACACAAGCCTAAATGTCCCTGTGAAAGTATTTTTAGATGATATTAACATTTAAATCAGTAGCCTTTGAGTAGCAGATTACTCTTCGTACTGTGGGTGAGCCTCATCTAATCAGTTGAAGGGTTGAAGAGACAAAAGACAGAGGTCCCCAGAAGAAGAGGAGATCCTGCCAGCAGACTGCCTTTGAACACAAGCTGCAGCATCAGCTTTTCTCTGGGTCTCCAACCTGCCGGCCCACTCTGCAGAGTTTGGACTGGCAAGCCTCCACAATGACGTGAGCCAATTCCTTAAAATAAATTTCTTTCTCTATCTATATATACATCCTATCGGTTCTGTTTCCCTGGAGAACGCTGACTAATACAGTAACTTACCACAATTTTGAAAAATGGGGTAAGAGACGGTAATGTGGGGAGGGGCTTAGAAGATCTGTGTGAAGAACATGATTTAGTCTGTTCAGCGCCAGGGGGTGCAGATGTCTTAGGAGCTCTTCTGCCCTTCACTTGGCTGGACCCCTATTGAATTTGTGTCCCCCTAGCTGCCCAGGGACTTCTCTAGTCACCACACCCCCCCCATTCTTTTCCTTTTTCCTAGATCCATTTAATTAAATTTAAATTTATGTACCTCCTCAGTATGTTATAGAAGTGCTTATAAGATTTCATAAAAAGTTAGCATTGGGAAATTAATGAAATAACTTACAAAACTTTTTTTTCATCCAGTTTTATTGCGAAATAATTGACATACAGCACTGTGTAAGCTTAAGGTGATTTGCCTACATACATAATGATTTGAGTTACATACACTGTGAAATAATTATCACAGTGTATGGTAAACACCCATCATCTCATGGAGATACAAAATTAAAGAAGCAGAAAAAAATAGTTTTCCTTGTGATGAGAACTCTTAGGGTTTACTCTCCTAACTTTCATATAGAACTCATAGCAATGTTCATTATATTTACCATGTTGTACCTTACATCCCTAGTACTTATTTATTTATTATTATTATTTTTAATAAATTTATTTATTTATTTAATTTTTGGCTGCATTGGGTCGGTCTTCGTTTTTGTGCATGGGCTTTCTCTAGTTGCAGCTAGCAGGCTTCTCATTGCAGTAGCTTCTCTTGTTGCGGAGCATGGGCTCTAGGCGTGCGGGCTTCAGTAGTTGTGGCACATGGGCTCAGTAGTTGTGGCACATGGGTTCGGTAGTTGTGGTTCGCAGGCTCAGTAGTTGTGGTGCATGGACTTAGTTGCTCCGCGGCATGTGGTATCTTCCCGGACCAGGGCTCAAACCTGTGTCCCCTGCATTGGCAGGCAGATTCTTAATCACTGTGCCACCAGGGAAGCCCCCTAATATTATTTATCTTTTTTTTTTTAAGTGAAAACAAGTTTATTTAGAGAGATACACATTCCACGGACAGAATGTGGACCCTCTCAGAAGGTGAAAGCAGATCTTATTTATCTCATACCTGGAAGCCTGTGCCTTTTGACTGCCTTCATTCAATTCCCCCTCCTCCTACCCTCTGCCTCTGGGTACCACAAATCCGATCTCTTTATCTATGAGTTTGTTTGTTTTTTTTTAAATTGAGCTGTAACAACTTTTTTTTTTTTTTAAAGAAATTCACGTTCTTTTAATTAATTAATTATTTATTTATGACTGTGTTGGGTCTTCGTTTCTATGCGAGGGCTTTCTCTTGTTGTGGCAAGTGGGGACCACTCTTCATCGCGGTGCGCGGGCCTCTCACCATTGCGGCCTCTCTTGTTGCGGAGCACAGGCTCCAGACGCGCAGGCTCAGTAATTGTGGCTCACGGACCCAGTTGCTCCGTGGCATGTGGGATCCTCCCAGACCAGGGCTCGAACCCGTGTCCCCTGCATTGGCAGGCAGATTCTCAACCACTGCGCCACCAGGGAAGCCCAGTTTGTTTGTTTTTGAAGTGTACTTGACCTACAGCACTATGTTAGTTCCTGTTGCACAACATAGTGATTCAATATTTCTATACATTTCAGAATGATCACCACTACACGTCTGGTTACCATCTGTCACCAGATAAACATATTACATAGTTATTGACTATATTCCCCGAACTGTACACTTCATACCTATGACTCATTTATTTTGCAGCTGGAAGTCCACACCCCTTAATCTCTCTCACCTATTTATTTCTTCCCCCCACCCCATCTCCTCTGGCAACCACCTGTTTATTCTCTGTATCTATAACTCTGTTCCTGAAAAACTATTTTTTTGACGGGGGGAAGGAGAGTCAGGTGAAGGAAACAGGCACTACAGGAAGAAAGATACAAAGTCTTTCGGATCTTTGTTGCAATCTCTCTGTACTGTTTCCTGTTAAGAAGTTTTTTACACTCATGGTCTGCTACCCTCAGGTCTAGAATGTACTCATATTCCATGGGGATCTTGAGAATCACATTCCTAAGAGAAATATACTTTCCCGATAGTTTAAGAGGCTTTCAGAGCAATCCATAAGGCCTAGAATCTCAAGCACTGGGTTTCCTGTTCACGAATGCCTGTTCCTTCCATATTACCTGGGAGAAAGGAAGACCAGAGGAGGACCGGCAACCAAAGGCAGACATTTTCCTGGGATCCAACTTCAGATTCCATGATGAGCTTGAAAAAGTTTCCTAGGTGTGGGGTACAAGTGAGGGAAACTGGAGGTGTGTTAGACAAGCCAAGTGTAGCTTCTGCCTTAAAGAGCATCATTGACAACCCCAGAAAGAAGGAAATGTAAAAGGTATCCATTAACTGTAGTCAAAACACATTATAGTTGGATTTCAGCCATGCCTCCATGACTCTCCGTGAGATTCGTAACAAGGCTCTGTCCATATGCTGTAATTAGGGTCCAAAACAGACTCCAACAGTCCTGTAGGAACTCTTGCTTCTTATCTCCCTGCTTCCAATTTGCTAACTTCGAATGTGAGCTGCTTGTCCCGACACACAGAATGCAGTCAGGAGTCTCAGTTTCACATCTCAGCTCACAAAAAGAGACGTATATAATAAATACCTTTATTTTTTTGTAACCATAACTATTATTTTGGGTCCCTATCCACATAAGTGGGAGATATTTAATTGCAGCCAGTTCAGGATTTCCATCTTTTACCCCTAGGCTTGTGCCTAAACTTAACAGCTGAGGTCCCATCTGCTCCTGATGTCATGTGTCCTCAAAAGCATCCACTGAAACATCCATCCCTCTGTCTGGTCCCTTGTTGTCATTCTGCGCAGTCCGCTGTGGAGACATTCTTTTTTTTTTTTAATAGATCTTTATTGGAGTATAATTGCTTCACAGTACTGTGTTAGTTTCTGTTGTACAACAAAGTGAATCAGCCGTATGCATACACGTCCCCATATCCCCTCCCTCTTGAGCCTCCCTCCCACCCTCCCTATCCCACCCCTCTAGGTCATCGCAAAGCACCGATCTGATCTCCCTGTGCTATGCTGCTGCTTCCCACTAGCTATTTTACATTCGGTAGTGTATATACGTCGATGCTACTCTCACTTCGCCCTAGCTTCCCCCTCCCAACCTGTGTCCTCAAGTCCATTCTCTATGTCTACATCTTTATTCCTGCCCTGCCACTAGGTTCATCAGTACCATTTTTTTTTAGATTCCATATATATGCGTTAGCATACAGTATTTGTTTTTCTCTTTCTGCCTTACTTCACTCTTTATGACAGACTCTAGGTCCATCCACCTCACTACAAATAACTCAATTTCATTTCTTTTTATGGCTGAGTAGTATTCCATTGTATATATGTGGCACATCTTCTTGATCCATTCATCTGTCGATGGATGTTTAGGTTGATTCCACATACTGGCTATTGTAGATAGTGCTGCAATGAACACTGTGGTACATGTCTGTTTTTGAATTATGCTTTTCTCAGGGTATATGCCCAGTAGTGGGATTGCTGGATCATATGGTAGTTCTATTTTTAGTTTTTTAGGGAACCTCCATACTGTTTTCTATAGTGGTTGTATAAACTTACATTCCCACCAACAGTGCAGGAGGGTTCCCTTTTCACCACACCCTTTCCAGCATTTATTGTTTCTAGAGTTTTTGATAATGGCCATTCTGACCAGTTTGAGGTGATATCTCATTGTAGTTTTGATTTGTATTTCTCTAATAATTAGTGATGTTCAGCATCTTTTCATGTGCCTCTTGGCCATCTGTATATCTTTCTTGGTGAAATGTCTATTTAGGTCTTCCATCCATTTTTTAATTGGATTGTTTGTTTTTTTGATATTGAGCTCCATGAGCTGTTTGTATATTTTGGAGATTAATCCTTTGTCTGTTGTTTCATTTGCAAATATTTTCTCCCATTCTGAGGGTTGTCTTTTTGTCTTGTTTATGGTTTCCTTTGCTGTGCAAAAGCTTTTAAGTTTAATTAAGTCCCATTTGTTTATCTTTGTTTTTATTTCTGTTACTCTAGGAGGTGGGTCAAAAAAGATCTTGCTGTGGTTTATGTCAAAGAGTGTTTTTCCTATGTTTTCCTCTAAGAGTTTTATAGTGTCTGGTCTTACACTTAGGTCTTTAATCCATTTTGAATTTATTTCTGTGTATGGTGATAGGTAGTGTTCTGATTTCGTTCTCTTACATGTAGCTGTCCAGATTTCTCCAGCACCACTTACTGAAGAGGCTGTCTTTTCTCTATTGTATGTTCTTGCCTCCTTTGTCATAAATTAGGTGACCATATGCACGTGGATTAATCTCTGGGCTTATTCCTATCCATGTGGCCCCTCAGACCTGGTAGCTTTCTTTAATACTTCTGGGCCAGTCTTGGCTTCTTAGGAGTTATTCTCCTCTGCTGAAGACATGCTTTCTTTTGTAGAGTATTGCTGTTTCCTTGGATCTCTTTTTTAGTCTTTTTTTAGAAAATTAATTAATTACTTAATTATTTTTTGGCTGTGTTGGGTCTTTGTTGCTGCACATGGGCTTTCTCTAGTTGTGGTGAGCGAGGGCTACCCTTCGTTGTGGTGCGCAGGCTTCTCATTGCAGTGGCTTCTCTTGTTGAGGAGCATGGGCTCTAGGCGTGCAGGCTTCAGTAGTTGTGGCACACGGGCTCAGTAGTTGTGGCACACGGGCTTAGTTGCTCTGTGGCATGTGGGATCTTCCCAGACCAGGGCTCGAACCCATGTCCCCTGCATTGGCAGGCGGGTTCTTAACCACTGCACCACCAGGGAAGCCCCTACATGTCTTTTCATATCCTTTTTATTAGCACGGAGTGGAGCAAAGACCAATCTTGAGTGGGGAAGGAAATACTGAGGGGAAAAATTCATATTTCAAAAATATCACCCTGCATCACACTTAAGTTGAGAGTGAAAGTGTGGGAAATGAGAGAGTAGGTTGTCTCTAAAGAGAAATTACCCCAGGAGGAAAAAGTGAGAAAGAATTGAGAGATGGATTGGGGACACTAGTTTTTCAGAAAACCAGTGACCCTTCCTAGTCTTTTCCTCTAACAACTCCCATTTGACTTTGCTTGATGGGAATTTTCAGGAGAGACGTATGTTGCTGTTTTGTTATTGCTACTTTATATGTGAATATCAAATATGCCAAGTTTCTAGGACATTAATGGATTTTGTATTGTAATTCAATACATTTTTATTAAATGAATGAACAATAAACAGCCATGGACATACATGGATATATTAAAGCAGCTCAGGGCTACAAGGGCAGAAAGAGCTTCACAAATGTTTCCATTTGAAAGATTGAGTTTAGAAATTAATTGGATTTTTTTCCCTCAAATGGCACTTAATAATCTTGGGGACCAGTATTATACATTAGAGAACTTATTAACAGGTCTCAGCCAGGCACTTGGCTATTGAATGTTGACACAGGAGAAAAAAAAAAAAAAAAAACCCCGCACACAAAAAAAACAACCAATGAACTCTGCAGAACAGTGTTAAGGATACTGGACTTTAACTTTTTGATTGGAGGTATTACTACTGCAGTGGGCTGACCTGCCAGATGGATCATTAAGATCAAAGGCTATACGTTATGATGTTTGCCTTTTAAAAAGTAAATGCTACTCTGAATTTCATAGTTTGCAACTTTCAGCTGGAAGTGACAGCATGGATTCTTGGTATCTGCCTTCATTTCTTTTCTTTGCTGCCCTCCTCCAGGTTTTTGGCTTGGTAAGAAAACAATGTATAGAAAACAATTAGAAAAATTGGGGGTAGTTGATACCGATTATTAAAGAAAAACCTGTTCGTTCGTTTTTTGTTTTTTAAGGAATTTCAAAGTGTCAATGAAATAAACATTTCTTTTTGGCGAGCAGGGACAGGCAGGGTACTGGAAGTGAGAAGACCCACCAGAAGAAAAGTCAGGGACACTGACATAAAGTTATGTTTTATCTTCAGTTTCATTGTTGTGTAACAAGTTTTCTTTTCATAAGATGGAAAATGTGAAATTTGAAAATCATTCCATTTTTACTGCGGAATGTGACACATATTGCTGTTACAGTAATGTGAGACACGACGGAGTGAATGATGAATGTCACGGGCACAGCAAATACTTACGTTTTGTAGCATGGGATTTCTTTTCTGCTTCTTCATCAGGTTAGACCAGTCTTTCTACAGTGACAGGTAGTTGGTACCACAAACCAACTTGAGGTTTGTTTTATTTATTTATTTTTAATTTGTATTGGAGTGTAGTTGATTTACAATGTTGTGTTAGTTTCAGGTGTACAGCAAAGTGAATCAGTTATACATATATATAGAGCCACTCTTTATTTATTTTTTTTTAAGATTCTTTTCCCATATAGGCCATTACAGAGTATTGAGTAGAGTCCCCTGTGCTGTACAGCAGGTTCTTATTAGTTATCTATCTTATATAGATATGTGTATATGTGTGTATGTCAATCCCAATCTCCCAATTTATCCCTCCCCCCCTTATCGCCTGGTAACCATAATCAAGGTTTTAAATGAAGTTTCAAGTGCCTGGGGGGGGGAACCTTTAGTTGTGATTTTTAAATAACAATTATTATGTTGAGCTGATATTCTGTGAACAGAACTACAGCAGTGAGAACAGGAGATACTATTGAAGACTTATTAAAACTGTAATTATGAACAAATACTTGATGACTTTTTTCAGGAGGTGTGTTGGCATTACTCTGTGAGTGTGTGCCTGTGTGTGGCCAAGTGTGAGGCAATCAAGGCACTAATTAATATCAAAAAGGATGGTCATCATCCAACCAGTTATTCCCATGCTTGCCAAACACTCCAACTGATTCTAGTATCTTGATTCTAGTATCTACAGGTAAGTATTTAAATAAAATTGTACATTACATTTGTATGACAAAGTTTACCAAGTTCTTTCACATTACATCATATAACCATCATAATACCCAGGCAAAGCAGACACTGACCATATTATACAGATATTCTGAGTATCAGGAAGGTGAACTGACTTGCTGTTAGTTGGTGGAAGCAGGAATAAAACCCAGACCTACTGTCTACCAGTCCCATGAGCTTTTTAAACTAGACTTCACTAAGAAATCTCAGGTTTACTTAGTTTTTTCCATTGGGTATGTGGTCTGGGTTTCATTTGGTCACCTGCAGCGAATCTATTTTCAGAAGTTTTTTTTTTTCCAATTGCAAAGTATAGCCATAGATTTTTTTTCTGGAGTATTTGGTATTGACTTTGAAGATGGAGTCTTGAGAGAAATGTGAAAGTAAACCATGGTTAATGAGGTCTTCAATAAAATTTTCTTTTTAAAGCATAGTTAAAAATTATAATAATATTTCAATATTGGGAATAAATTATTAGGTTTTTCAAACATAGCTCCATGAATTCTTTAGAATCATGTTCACTTTAAATCATGTTTAAAGTGAACACTTAATTGAGGGCAGGACTCTTATGTTCTGCCTTCTTTTCAACCTGTGAAGTTGGTTTCTTGTTTCTTTCACCTTCAAATCCATACAACAGGCTGTTTCATTTTTTATATGAAATGAGAAGACCCTTGGGTCAAAAAGTTATCTTAGACTCTGATTTAGCTCTCCTGGGTATATGCCAGAAAGTA
The DNA here is from genome assembly GCF_009873245.2 of Balaenoptera musculus. Taxonomy (NCBI): domain Eukaryota; kingdom Metazoa; phylum Chordata; class Mammalia; order Artiodactyla; family Balaenopteridae; genus Balaenoptera; species Balaenoptera musculus. The sequence continues at coordinate 47,882,895 of NC_045798.1, forward strand.
ATCCATAATATTAAGGAAAAAAGAAAACCCCACAAATGGTTAGACATAAATTGGAATCAATAAGACCATTTATGTCACGGGCATCATAATAATATATCTTTTTTATGTGTTTGTTTCCCAGCCAACCCCAGAAATCTTTGGTGAGTCTATTTTGAGTTTTGCCCTATGTTATAGTAAAAAAAGGTTATGTGAATAATAGAACAACAGAACAGAAGAACTTAGGACACATTTAATGCTAAACACAGTGCATAATTGCATTTGCATTATTGCATAATTGCACTGAACTTTGATCAAGCGCCAGCTTCTTTTGATTTATTGAGGAACGTTTTATAGTTTCTGCTCCAGGGTTCCACCTACTCAGCAAAAAAAAAAAAAATAAGTGGTGGTATAAGAAAGTCCAAACACAGTGACTGACACATCGGCATCCCATAAAATGCCTACTATTATTATTTTTGTTATTTTGTGTCAAGTCAAATGGACCTGATGTCTGTCCTATTCAGTCGTACACTTAGAGACTTGGCCATATTATCTACCCCTTTGCAACTTAGGAATAATTCAAATATAAATTAGGAATTTTGCTTGAGATTTCCAAGGTACACTATTAGCAAGGAATATAAATATATGGGTAGATTGGACTGGTTTGACCAAATTTAAACATTTGCTTCCTATTTAATCTAGTCATCTAATCTAGTCTTTCAAATTAAGCTTAATATTATATGGAATGACCAATTTCTTATTCCTGAAGTTATTTGGCATACAAGGGACATGGGTAAAACAAGAGTATATATGCAAAAGCCCCATAGCCCCAAGCCTGGCTCATGGGAGATCTCAATCAATCGATCAATCAATCAATCAATCAATCAATGTATGTTGAATCAGAGCCTGGTACTCTCTTATCTGAGGCAAAAGAACCTTGCTTACTTCTAATTGGTAATTGATAAAGATTTTCTTCTTTCATAAACACAATGTTCAATGTGTTTTTGTTCTTTTTGTTAAAGATGTAGATGGTGGAATTGACCGGGATATACTTGATATCAATGAAGGTTTGTGGATTTTTAAAAAAAATTCTTTATTAAGTGGGAAGTTTGAATCCAATTTGCTAACACAAATTTTTATCTTCCCTCTTAGATTTGGGACTGGATCTTTTTGAGGGAGACATCAGACTTGATGGGGTGAGTTGAAACAATGCAAGGAAAGACCTTCAATTAACCACTGCAAGCTAAAATAGAGTATCTGAGAATGATGGGACAGCATGGGCTTTGTTAAGCCCAGCTATCTCTAAGGGTGTAGAATCATAGTTGACACATTTAGTCAATGAATACTTTATACTCTAAGGGATTCATATAATAGTATCTTCATCATTCATTACTCAGATTTCTGTGTGGTTAAAACCACCGTCACTCACCTTGTATGCTTTGGTCTTATTGATCTGACTGATTTTCATTATGGGAACAATATGATATTTTCATTTTTAAATAGAACCTCACTGATTAAAGCCAGTTGAAGCAAAATTAAACTGAATTTGTAAATTCAATGAATCAGGTTTTTACCATAAGAGAAAGGTTTTGTGACTTCTACTCTGACAGCTGAGAATAGTGTTGCCACATAAAGATCTTCCCAAACTATTCATAAAGAGTACTGGTTCTTACCTAGGCATCATGGCACACAGATGAACACAGGTACCTTACATGTAGTTTATGGGAGCTTAAACATCCCTCAACCCCCACTGTGAACTTCAACTCAAGAAACGGAGCTGCAGTGTCTGAGGTTTAGTCCTTGGTCTGCTCTTCTCTCCTTCTTGATCCTACCCTGTACCAGGGCTTTAAATGTCATCTCTATGCTGATGACTCCCAATGTATAACTCTGGTCCGTTCCTTCCCCTGAGCTCCTGACTTGTCTATCCCAATGCTCATCCATCAGTTCCATTGGAATGTTTACAAGATACCTCAAACATAATGTGTCCTCAACTAAACTCTGACTTCCCATACAAGCTGTTCCTCCCCAGTTTTCCCTCTTCGTAAAGTCATCACCACTCCCTCTCCCCACTCCACTGAATAGGTAAAAAACCCAGGAGTCACCTTTGCTTCTTCCATTTCCCTTACCCCACCATCCACTCCATCAGCAGGTTCTATCATTTCTATCTCCAACGTATATATACTCCAAAGAATCCACTTTTCTCCTAATTTATCTACTTCAAATGCTGCCCTCCTAGAATCATTTCCACCCTGCCCCTGTCCCCTATCCCCCACAGCAAAGTGAACTTTTAAATAAGCAATACCACCATTTCACTTCCTGGCTTGAAACTCAATGGCTTCCTATCGTATTTAGAATAATATCCAGATTTACCCACAGCCTTTAGGACTTTGCATGATTTAACTCCTGCCTACCTCTCCTCCCATCTCCTCTCTTCTTTGATCTCATCTCCTTAGGCCACTGGCCTCAAACATGCAAAATATACCGAGCATATTCCTACCTCAGAGCAGAGTAACTACTGTTTCCTCTGTCTGGAATGATCTTTCCAGAGCCCCTTTCAATACTGGCTCTTTCTTATCACTCTCATTTCACCTTCAATGTCATCCTTTCAAAGAGTCCTGTCCTGACCTCTTTATCTAATGCACTCCCCTAATCCCTTTATTCTTGTCCGCATCTCCCTTTTTCATTTCCTCTGCTACTATTAAATATATCCTGTTTAAGCTTTTTAAAAAATATTTATTTATTTGGTTGCATGGGGTCTTAGTTGCGGCAAGTGGGCTCCTTAGTTGCAGCTCGCCAGCTCCTTAGTTGCGGCACATGGGCTCCTTAGTTGCGGCTCACTGGCTTGTTAGTTGCAGCGTGTGGACTCTTAGTTGTGGCATGCGAACTTTTAGTTGTGGCATGCAGGTGGGATCTAGTTCCCTGACCAGGGATCGAACCTGGTCCCCCTGCATTGGGAGTGTGCAGTCTTATCCACTGTGCCACCAGGGAAGTCCCTAGACTGTTTTCTTACATGCTGTTTATCTCCTCCACTAGATAAGAGCTCTAGGAAGGTAGAGACATTGGTCGTTTGGTTACCAATGGATCTCTGTACTCTTGAACAGTGTTCATTTTGTTGGCTGGATGAATACATTAATGAAACATTATTAGCTTTCTATTATAAAAATTGGGAGGGAGACGCAAGAGGGAGGAGATATGGGGATATATGTATATGTATAGCTGATTCACTTTGTTATATGTATAGCTGATTCTGCTTTGTTAAAGCAGAAACTAACACACTATTTTAAAGCAATTATACTCCAATAAAGATGTTAAAAAAAATACTTGATAAAGGATGAATGGACCAGGAAAAAAAAATTTCAAATACTTTAAAATTGTTTGAAAACTTTGGCCTAGCTCATGTGTGATTTTTTTTCTGCTATTATGAGATCAAGATGATTGAGGTTTTGCTATCACTTCCTTCCTGTATATTTTTAATCTCTAGTATAGGAAACTAGTCTATGAATCTACCATATTTATTGTCCAGTTTCCCAACAATCATTATTTACATGATTTTGCATGGTGCCTTCTTCAACTTTATCAACAAAATTAATGATAGAAATTAGTGATTTCCCATCAGCCAATCAGAGAATTGTGCATAAGCTGATCACATACCCTGCAACCACCCTCCCTCACCTGGCCTTTAAAAATGCTTTGCCGAAACCCTTTGGGGAGCTCGAGGTTTTTTTGGGCCTGAGCCACCCATCTCCTTGCATGGCCCTGCAATAAACCTTTCTCTGCTCCAAACTCTGATGTTTCCGTTTGTTTGGCCTCACTATGCGTCAGGCCCACGAACTTGCGCTATTACAAGGATATGTAAAAATATGAATAATTGAAGTGAAATGATAAGATTAAAGGAAATATTAATGCTTGTCATTCTCCTTACTAAAAAAACCAGAAATTAGTGATGTCCTCCTAAAACCTTTGTTATAATATGATAAAAGTAGGCGTACACACGTGTACATGCACGCACACACACTGGCAATTTGTTTAGGCTGGCTGGGAAAGCTTAAAACTTCCTTTATTTCTAGATTAACTATTGATTGTTTCATAAATTTTTGACTGATACATTCAACGAATCCTTTCCCACTTATTTTTGACAGGTACAAGAAAGAAATTCCATCGTTGGAGAAAGATATAGATGGCCTCATACTATTCCATATGTTCTAGATGATAGCTTGGGTTAGTATGCACTTTGGAGTGCCCACAACTAATGTATGTTCCTGACAGAATATGATGACAGTATTTCCAAGGAAAGACTCACATGGCCTTTAAGGGTTTTTTTCTTTGTTGTTTTGTGTGGTTAAGTACACTTTAAAAAAAATAAGCAAAATGAAAAACGAACAGAACCTAAATGATTTTGTCTGAAATATTTGCTGAGTTTTGACCAATAAAGGGATGAATTCAACCAATATTTATGGAGAGCCTACTCTGTATTGGATGCTTGGGACATAAAGATTAGGGAGCTAGTCTTTATTTTAAAGCAGTGGTTTCATATATGTTCAGACTTTACATATGAGTTTGAAACATGAAACAACCAACCAAACAAAACTTTAGGAGCTGTCATTATTTTACTAATATTTTATTTGGACAAGTGAGGAATTTAAACAACAAAAACCCACTATCATCTTTTATCATCTTTTTTTTTTTTATAAAATAATGTTTTAATACTAAAAAGTCAGAAGAACCTAATCCAAAAGAAAGGACAGCTATTCTATATTATAAATTTATTGTAATGGAAAACTCTAAACATGGTCCCCATTTAGTAAAAATGATATCCTTGACCAGCATCAGTTTAGGAACTGCCATTTGGGAAATTTTTCCTTAAATATCATACATTTCAGTAGAGATTCAGATAAACCAAAAGCTAATTATAATAGAATGCAATAAATGTAATGATTAGTGATATGTTCAAAATGTTATGGGAGCACACTGGAGGACATTTAACTCAACCTAGATATAAAGGCATACGCATTAGGGAGCAGGTGACCCTATGCAGTAGGGCTGCCATGAAGCTTGTGCAAGTTGTACACCACACATAGGTGCCTGGGAAGGGGGCACAAGTGGGACTGAAATTAAGTTTGCATTATGTTCATCAAGAGCATTCATTTCTTTGCATGAAGTACTATTCATCCACCTGCCAAGCCAGCACTTGCAACATCTGCCCGGATGAGGTGCCCCTCCCTTTCTTTCTTTCAAGTATATTTGATTTACAATATTGTGTTAGTTTCTGGTGTACAGTGAGGTGGCTCTTTCTAATTCACAGAAGGGAACTATGGGGGCTAGTGCAGCCTCTGACAGTAAGGGAAGCGTGCTCTAGGCAGATGGATCACTATGTGCAAAGGCATGGGGAGAGGAAGAAAACCCCTGGTGGGAAGTAGGTTGAGAGCGGGGAGATAATGAAGTTGAACAGGTAGGCAGACTTCAGATTGGGAAGGACTTGAGTCTTTCCCATGTTAAAGAACTTGGTGTATATACCAGTGGTAATGTGAAACCACTAAAGGTTTTAATGCAGGAGTGAGATTGTTATCACTCTGGTTGCAGTGCAGAGGATGTATTATCAGTGGGACAGAAAGAGAGTGGGAAGATCAGTTAGACTTGAAGAAATTCAGGGAAAGATTAAAGAGTTTCTGAACCAAGACTCTCTCAGCAAGGATAGACAAGAGTGGATAAGTCTAAGAGAGGCTTAGGAGACAATTAGATTTGGTGATTGGCTCCAAGAGATCAAGAAGAAGGTGAGTCTAGGGAAAGAAGTGCTACTGTCCAAGGTTATGTCTTAGACAACCGGGTGGATGGTAACACCTTTAACAAGAATAGGGAATATGTCTTGGAGAGGGTAGGATAGAGAAATGTGGTGGGAATTGGTTTTTGGCATGCAGAATTTGAAATGCATCAGGCTCACTGTGGTGGAGATATCATATAATGGCTTGGTGTCTGATCTGGTCATTCAAGATAGAGAAATCTAACAGGGAGTTATTAAGGGTATAGGAGATGGTTGAAGCTATGGATATGGATGAGATTCTCACATAGTGCATTGCATATAACAAGTACTTCATAGATAATGGATCTTATTGGATGACCCAGGAAGATTGTATTGAGTAAGAAGATGGCACAGAATGGAATTCAGCCTGGGAGAGCAACTTTTTGGAATTGATATAGATGGGAGATCTGATAGAGATTTTTGAGAAGGGAAGATTGGCCATTAAACAGATGAAAAACCAAGAGTAGGGCAGAAAAAGCCAAAGCAACAGTAATTAATAGGATTAGAAGCTATAAAGAGCTTGTGTAACATCAGGAGAGAATGACGTTCATTGGCTTTTGGAACTGGGGAAAATCTGAAACGTTTTATTAAAATTAAAAATATTTCAGCTTTACTGAGGTATAATTGACATAAAATTATAAGATATTTAAATTGTAATTGTGGTGATTTGACATATGTATACATTGTGAAAGGATTCCCACATCGAGTTAACTAACACATCCATCACCTCACATATTTCTCCTTTTTTGTGTGTGTGAGAACATTTATGTTCTACTCTCTTAGCAAATTTCAGTTATGCAATACAGTACTATCAACTATAGTCACCATGTTTTTTTTTAATAAATTTATTTATTTATTTATTTATTTTTGGCTGTTTTGGGTCTTTGTTTCTGTGCGGGGGCTTTCTCTAGTTGTGGCGAGCGGGGGCCACTCTTCATCGCGGTGCGCGGGCCTCTCACTATCGCAGCCTCTCTTGTTGCGGAGCACAGGCTCCAGACGCGCAGGCTCAGTAGTTGTGGCTCAAGGGCCCAGTTGCTCCGCAGCATGTGGGATCTTCCCAGACCAGGGCTCGAACCCGTGTCCCCTGCATCGACAGGCAGATTCTCAACCACTGCGCCACCAGGGAAGCCTAGTCACCATGTTTTACATTAGATTCTCAGATCTTATTTATTTTACAGTTGAAAGTTTGTACCTTTTTACCAACCTCTCCTTATTTAAATATTTATTTTTAATTTTAATCTTTTGATTAAAAATTTAAAAATACTTTTGTTTCAAAATCATATATATGTATGTATATAATACATATACATACGTATATACACATATATACGTATGTATATACATACATATATACACATATATATGTGTATATATGTTTATTTCCTTCCTACCTTCTTACCTTATTTGAGTCTCCAAACAATTCAACGCAGGATAGAAACTATCCTCATTAAGCTCTGATAAAAAGCGAAGGCAAGCAAGCTCCTTTTACGTTCAGTTCAAAAACAGTCATGTGGTGGTCGGTATCATCATGCCTTATCTTAAGGAAGTGTTAGATCTGAAATAGTGACCCAAATGTGATACTTACAATACAGAAAATTTGGAAACAATTTAAATATTTGACGGTAGGAAGTTAGTTATGTATCTTACAGTCATCTAATGTGGCCATTAAAATGGTAAAAACAATACTGATGAAGCAAGATTTTAAGATATATTATTTAGTGAAAAAATAGTTTATAAAATATTATGTAGGCTGTGACTTTACTTTTTATAAAAATATGTATATTATGTATGTACATATTCATAAGAAAAAAGTATGATAAATGTGGTTATTTCTGGGTAAGATTTTATAATTTCTTTCTTTTTGTTTATATTTTCTAACTTACTTACAATGAATATGTATTATTTGTGTGATATTGTAAAAGGTTGAATTCTGAGTGCCTCTTATAGATTCATGGATTTTAGGTCCCACATGTATCTTGTTCTTTACTTTCACCTAGACAGAGGCATTTTGAATAATGTCTTTAAATGTTTGTGCAATGGACGTGTAAGAAGGTAGGAAGGAAATAAACATTTGATAAATGCTCACTTTACAGTAGTGCCCCCTTATGCTTGGGGGATATGTTCCAAGACCCCCAGTGGATGCCTGAAGCTGTGGGTAGTACCAAACCCTATATATAGCATGTTTTTTCCTATACTACATACCTATGATAAAGTTTAATTTATAAATTAGGCACAGGAAGAGATAGTAACTAATAAGAAAAGAGAACAATTATAATACACTGTAATAAAAGTTATGTGAATGTGGTCTCTCTCAAAATATTTTATTGTACTGTACTCACCCTTCTTCTTGTGATGATGTGAGATGATAAAATGCCTGCATCATGCGATGAAATGAGGTGAATGACGTAGGCATTGTGATGTAACGTTAGGCTACTATTGACCTTCTGATGACACGTCAGAAGGAGGATCATCTGCTTCGGGTGATGCTGGGTCACTGACTCATGATGATGTTGATGATTGGGTGTTGGGAGCAGATGATGGATGTCCAGGGTTGGGGAATCCCTGGTGGGATGGAGTGGCACGGCACAAGATTTCGTCAAGCTCTCAGAGTGGCGTGCAACTTAAAAATTATGCATTGCTTATTTCTGGAGTTTTCCATTTAATATTTTTGGACCTCAGTTAACTGCAGGTAACTGAAACTGCAGATAAAGGGAGACTATTGTACTTGGAACTTCACCTCTACTTTCTCTGCTATCCTCACAATATCCCTGTGAAGTTGATTTTAATCCCCCACTTAGCTGATCTGATGATAATACCAAAGCTCTAAGGGTAAATTAAATTGGCAAAGATTATGCATCAAAAGTCAGTGGTGAGGATAGGGGAGAACTTAGCTGTGTCTGGTTCCAAAGTCCACACACCATCTTCTCTGCCATACTGTCTCCCACCTCCCGGCAGACACCATCCTTCACTTCACCGTACTTGACCCCAGCTGTGACTGTCTCTCCACATGCACCTGATACAGCTCCTTCCTCCGGGTTGCCCTCTGAGCTTCTTTTCCTGAACGTCTTTGTTGCTTTCACACCTCTGCCTTCTTTGAGCTCCATTCTATCTAACCTGTTAGCATCACTCAACTTGAAAGCAATGGTTCTTATTCGTGTTTTGGACCCGGAACTCACTTGCGAATCTTATGAATGCTCTCCCCAGAAAATGCACTTTGCAGAGACAGATATAAATATAGATATAGACATAATTCTTTGTCTACTATTTCAGCATATTCATGGTCCCTCTCATCTCAAGGTCCTCAGATTAAAAACTCTGCTGTGAGGCTTTAAATACATATTATAGCTTCTTAGATGAAGCATGTGACAGTGATTGTTCATTTTGGTTGCCTGCGAACCAATGTATATGTTCTCTGAGGTAAGGAAATGCCCTTTTTGCTATTTGCACCTCTAATGACTCCAGGGAAATATATATGGGGTGAAAAAAGGCTACCTGAAGAACAACCAGTTAATTGCATGTGATACTTGATTGGTACTGTATACTAAGTTTTTAAAAAATAAAACACTAAATATTCATGGAGGGACTAACTCATGATAAACAATATATTGCATGGCCTGTTTCCATGGTGAACTGTTCAATGGTGGTAATTTTAATAAGTTTACTTTTGTTTGTTTTCTTCCTTCAGAAATGAATGCCAAGGGAGTTATCCTCAATGCATTTGAACGCTATCGCCTAAAAACATGCATTGACTTCAAGCCTTGGTCTGGAGAACCCAACTATATATCAGTGTTCAAGGGCAATGGGTAAGTTGAAGAGTTGGTCTTCTAAGTGTTCTGATGAGAACTGTTGTGGCTGGGGCATTACATCACAGCAGTTGCCCTCGACCCTAACCTTGGGGGGTCGGGGGTTCCGTTGCTGTTTGCTGGATCTGTTTTCTCTAGCCATAAAAGATTATTTTCATATATGCAACCAGACTGCCAATGTTAAGACAAGGAAGGTGGGATCGCATGCCATCCACCCTATGACTCTGTGAACTTCAGCCTGTTTGTAGTTTCTATACTCCTTATTTCTGCCTTCAAGTAAAACCCATCTGTATGCATGCGCACATGTATATTTAAATTTATTTTAACCTAAGAACTCTTACTACTTCAGTTAAGAAGATGATAGTTATTTGACTCAAGGTCAGCAATTCTGAATGGTTGCTATACCTATAAAACCCTTATTCAAGGACCATCTGAAAAATTTTGAAATTTCCAGAAAAGATCAGGACTAGGCTGCCTGGAGGCTGACTTTTTAAGCATTTGGTGTCAGCCCAAGTTCTCCAAAGATCATCTGGTCTGGAAGGCTTTTCATACCTCACTGGGGTTTTGAGAGAAATACATGGTGTCCAGACATAAGTGAAGGATCTAGGTGGGTACCTAAGTGGATTAGGCATTAGGGATTTTGCCCTAGGACCTCCACCTGCATCAATATAAAACACTCTCCCCTTCTCCTGTAAACTCTCCTGTAAGCTGCTGGTCTTCAGTGGGAAATAGTCGCATTGGGAGGCAAGAACTCTCCATCGGAAAGGGCTGTGACAAAATAGCAACAGTTCAACATGAGTTTCTCCACGCACTGGGATTCTGGCATGAACAGTCTCGGTCTGATCGGGATGACTATGTCAGCATAATTTGGGACAGAATTATTTCAGGTACATTAATCTTGTTTTCTTACATTGTTTTTAAGTTAAATACTGCATTTCTAAACATGTGCCCTCTTCTGCCATTGGTGCTGTCTATTAATAATGGGAAAACTCTGATGTTTTGATCTTACTTGATTTGGCTCTAATTCAATAGGAGTTGAAGTGCCTGAAGGTTTTGGGGGAACAGTATTCCAGAACCCCAGTTTGAGCTGGATGTGATCTTAGAAACCAGTGTTTCCCAAAGATTATTTTATGTAGTGCCATTGCACAATCTGTTCAGGGGGGTTGTGTGGAAAGGAATCTGTGGTCAAATTAATTTGGGAAATCCTAGGTTAAAAGAAATTAAACTTAGAGTTATTTACACTGCTGTACTGTTCAGTGTCTTTGCTAGACAAACACGAATTGTAAATCTCCAAGAGGAGCATTTCCCAAAATGACTTGATCATGCTTTTTTTTTTTTTTTTTCTTTTTGTGGAGTATTTGGATTTATTGTTCTTTTTTTAAAAAATTTTTTTATTTTTTTAAACATCTTTATTGGAGTATAATTGCTTTACAATGGTGTGTTAGTTTCTGCTGTATAACAAAGTGAATCAGCTATACATATACATATATCCCCATATCTCCTCCCTCCTGCGTTTCCCTCCCTCCCTCCCTATCCCACCCCTGTAGGTGTTCACAAAGCACAGAGCTGATCTCCCGGATTTATTGTTCTTTGGAGCCCATGTTGGGAAACACTGCAGTAGTTGAACAGCCTGAACTTTTTGTGACTTTGTGCTCAAAGTCAGAAAGGTTTTAATAACCATGTCCGACTACAACTCACGTTTTCCGCGGTGACACTTAGTTTCCCCATCCGTCCTGCCTCCATAGGGTATGGCGGGGGTGTGGGGGGGGAGGGGGAGGGGAAGGATGGCATCGCTATCAAGTGAGGCCAGTGAGGGCTGCTCTGAGCTGAGGGCCCCTGACATCACAATTCTAACATCACATTACCTGCCCCTGGCCTCACCCCTACCCAGAGTCTGGGGGAAGGCACTGAAGCCAACTGAAAGATTTCTAGAACAAGAGAAGTGTTGAGCTTTAATCCATGGCCTCACTCTTTAAGATTTCCAATGTCTTATTTCTGTTAGAAACTTCTGCCTCGATTTGATAACACATCTTTATTCTTTGTTGATCAAATCTACCTTGTTGTGTCTGTAAAATCTTTCGATTTCACATTGCAATCAGTGGCCCATTGGTATGATGCTAAGTGGTCAGGAATCTTCTCTAAATGTACTTATTTACATACATCTACACGTATTCCAGAAACTAAGAATAACTAAGATAACTAAGAAATCACTGACGATGTCAATCTTTTCTGATGACCACGTTATCATTCCCAGGTCCTACCCCATCACACCTCCCAAAGTCCTCTTATTTTCATCTCCATCCGCTGAGGATACCCTACCTCTCCTCATTGCCAATGACCCTGAGTGTTTCAACAACACCTTTTAGAGTCCTTCTTTCCATTAGCAGTTCTTAGAACCTTAGGCCAAATGCTAAAGTCCAACTTTGAGCTGAAATGAAACCTTAGATAAGTTCAGCATGACAGCTGGTATCACAATTCTAAGTTTGAATAGTCTATTCTAAGATAGGAATATATGAAACACTCTTGAAATACCATAGAGTGTCAGTTGTAGCCAAGGTTGCACTGTTTATTATAGTCTTTATTTCTAAGTTAACAGTCTTTGGAGTAAGATAAACTAAATTTTGTGAACATCAAGTAATTAAAGATTTTTATCTATCATTTAGGCAAAGAGAAAAATTTTAAATCCTATGATGACCAAAAAGCAGACTCCCTGAACGTTCCCTATGATTACAGCTCAGTGATGCACTACAGTAAAACTGCATTCCAGAATGGATCGGAACCAACAATTGTGACAAGGATCCCAGACTTCATGGATGTGATTGGCCAACGAATGGATTTCAGTGACTCTGATCTCTTAAAGTTGAATCAACTGTATAACTGCTGTATGTGACAGGTTCTTTGAAATGACTTCTCTTCCTCTCTGCTCTGTAGGAAAACATTCTGTTCTGTGCCATTTTGCCGAGCACTGCTGGGTTTTCTGAAATTATAGTTAGATAATTGTTTGAAAATAATAGTTGGATAGTTGAAGTTTGATATTCTGAAAGAAAGAAAACAAAACAAAACAAAACAAAATAGCTCCCAGATACCAGACTACAACATGGAAGCATCATTTTTCTTCTCACAAGTTCTGGGCTTTAGATATAAAAACAAACTGAGTCCTGTAGCAGCATGAGCATGCCCCATTCAAGTTTTTGAAGCTGTTACTAATGCAAATGTGGACCAACTTGATATTCAAAACTCTTTTCAGCCCAAATGAGGTGTACAGTCATAATATAAATGGGATCAAATAATCCGGGTTGAGGTTTATTACTCTGAATAACTAGGGGAGTGTAGACTCAGGTTTCTATAATTAGTTAACCTGATAAACAAGACGTGGGGCAGGCAGCTTATACAGAACTACACAGTTGGTCGATTTTCTTGGTTTTGCAGATATCAAGAGATCCTGAAGCCACCATCACCCAGAATCAGTGATGAGTCCCCTTTAATGTCATCCTAGACTTCCTAGTGCTTCTGGATAATCTCAGTTTTTATTACTTAGATTATCATGTTATATATGAGCGTCAATAATTGTTTTTTTGCTTTGGTAGCCTCTTCCTTGAGCTTTATGGAGTCGTGCGATTTTGAACTGGAAAATGTGTGTGGTATGATTCAAAGTTCAGAAGATAGTGCTGACTGGCAACGGGTCTCCCAGGTTCCCGAGGGGCCAGAGAGTGATCACTCCAACATGGGCCGGTGCAAAGGTAACAGGAGTGAGATACTTCCAGATTTTACTCTCAGTGGTTCTAGCCTCTTTCTTTGCTGTGAAATACTGGGATTTGAGTTCTTATTTTTATTAGAATTATTAATGATAGCCCACTAGCACTACTCAGGAATTGGTTCTGTGCCTTATAAGGATATGGTTAATTTCTTTGCTTTTTACTGTCCGAGTTTGCTTTTTTTCCCCATGAGTCAGCACTGGGCTCTGTGAAGCCTCTACCCATAGTATGTGCCCACAGCAAGAGGGGCTGCCCCTCCCTGAAAGGACTCTTTTCTCTGGAGCAGTGGGGTTGTTTTCTTGAAGCCTCAAGAATCCAAGAGAACGTCCAGTGAACAGCACCAGGCTGTGAATTAATCAGTTTCAGAATTTCAGCTGGTTGTGATTACACGTTCCTGTTACAAAAATACTTTAAATGAAGGTAGAAAGTACAATTTATTTAATTTTACTCAGATGAGTATTCTTTTCCATTAAAATTTTGTTTTGAATCAAATAGTCATTTATTTGGCTACAAGCACCACATTTTTATTTATTTGCTCATTTCTGGCAGCAAATATGTAAAACTAGCCTTCAGAACCCAGGGCCATTGCTTGACAGCTCAGATGATCTGGGAAGGGGTTGAGATCCCTAAGCGCATGGAGGTGCTTTTCCTTTTTCTTTTTTGGGGGATTGGTGGGGACAGGACAGATGTTGTTTAAAGGTACAAACTTGTAACGAGTAGTAAAAAGCCCTAGAGATCTAATGCACAGCATAGTGAATATAGGCAACAATATTGTATTATAATCATCAAACCTGCTGAGACTAGACTTAATTATTCCCACCACCAAAAAGAAATGATATTATGTATTGTGAGAGAAGTGCTAATTATTGATACAATGACAATCAGATGCCAATATATAAATGTGTCAAATGAACATGTTGTGTACCTTAAATTTACACAATGGTACATGTCAAACATATTTCAATTAAAAAAATATTTTTTAAATGTAGATTTGAATAGTGGATAGTGGTTCTACATAGATCAGTAGGAGGGAGGAAGGGAAGGGGCGGGTGGAGAGAGAGAGAAAGAGGGAGAGAGAGAGAGGCTAAACCAAACAGGTAACACTTTTTCCCATTTTTGAAAACTAACATATGTAGTAAGAGAGAAGTGATCTAATGTTGCTTTTTTTTCATAGACTGCCTGCTCCAAGAACTGCATTTAAATGCTCAAAACAGTGTCCTGCATACAGTGGGAACTAGGTGGAAATAGAGTGCCCGCGAGACACGCATTCCTGTATTCGGTATCTGTTTTCTCAGTTCTGCATTTGTCCTCTTTAACAGGTTCTGGTTTCTTCATGCATTTCAACAGTAGCTCTGTAAATGAGGGGGCCACAGCAATGCTGGGAAGTAGAATACTATACCCTAAACGAGGATTTCAGTGCTTGCAATTTTTTTTATATAACAGTGGAAGTGAATATGACCAACTGAACATCTATATCAGGGAGTATTCTGCAGCCAATGTGAACAGGACTCTGACCCTTGTGGAAGAAATAAAAGGTACACTATCAACATTCTTATTCTTGGGTTCAGAGTGAGTCAGTCTTAACCCTTTACTTAATGCAAAACCACTTACAACAGGGTAGGGGCTATGGACTTAGTACTTTTTTTTTTTGGACTTAGTACTTTTCAATGTAGCACTTGATCCTACTTGCTTTATGCGGTGGTTGGGAAGTTAAATAAGAGTCCTTTCTGTGCTACAGAATATGTGACACTTAAGAAACTGTAGATCAGTCTCTGTCGTTGGGGAAGTCCGTTCTTGGCAACTAATAAAAAATATAATGGAAACTAGCTTAGGCAAAATGTGAAGAGTTACTGGCTCAACATAACTATATTGTAGGATGGAGAAGAGAGGAATTGGCCTCAGGCAGGATGGGACCTGTCCCTTTACATGGTTGGGGACCTTTCCTGTTATCTCAGATGGGCTTTGTCCGTAAAACTGGTGCTTTGGCTGTTACACTTCCCAGCTTACATTTTACCAAATGTGCCATCAGACTAGAGAAGGGACTCTTCCTGTAATTTCTAGCCTAGAAAAATAAATTCCAGCGAAGGATTCTAATTGTTATGACTTGAGTTAAATGCATCTTCTGGAGCAATTCTGAGTAGAGAGAGGGCATCACTGATTAGGCGGCCATGCTTCCTTCTAATCGTGTGTCTGGGAGGTGGGTCACGTTGACCACATATTAAAGCAGATGGTTCAGAAGGTCCCCTGAGGAAGGGAGGGGCTGTGCCCTGGCGGCTGCATTACTGTCTGCTCCACACAATGACCTCTTGGTTTGAATGAATTGACTAAAACCTATTATAAAACTGATCCACATTATGTCATATGTCATGCCAATATATATATATATACACACACACATATATACACACATTATACATGTACATTTTATGTATCTAATGCATATATAAAAGATTATAAATAAGATTATTACACACATATTTGATTATACATATATAATCCCTTGCATTAGCAATCTGTGGGTGTTATTATTGACAGATAATAGCACAAAATGTACTTAAGAAACCTGCTTAGGAGTCCAGAATTTAAACTGAAAGTACTGGTAAAAATGAAGTGGAGGCTCTCATGAAAGGTTTTTGTTCAATCTGGGGTCCTTCCACGGAGAATAGCATTTTCTGTAATTTGGATCTTTCTAACTTATTTTCAAGCAACATGTTTCTCATTAAGTGCCAATATATTTAAGTTTGAAGGCATTGAGTTAACTACTGGTTTGACATGAATTCCTGAGCTATTCTCTACCTGGGAGGCTTCTGAAAACTTTTAAATGGACTGCTTCTTATTTGGGTATGTGACATCAGAAAATAAGACAAGATGTCATACAATGTGCTGCTAGCTAGGGGTAGGAGTAATAGTGGCGGGGACGTGTAGTCTGGAAAGAAAGGAGATGGTACCAAATATTAGATATGTAACATCGAGTCAGTTGTAAGATGTGGGCTTTCTAGGGTTTGGTGAATTCATGCTTAATACTGCCAAAGAGTTGACTAAAAATTTTGCATGTGAAGGAAGTATTCCAGTCAAAGTATAAATAGATTAAAGGAGGCTTCAGCTGAGTATCACAGGAATCTGGGGTGCAAGTGTAGAGTATTGGGCTTGCTTGTCTGTTTAACTAACTGAATGGGAGGTAACTTGTAAGTTGGGCATGGAATTCTCATGAGTTAGATGCTATCGTTTGCTCACCTATCTCTGGGAAAGGGTGATCTATCTAAGAATCAGCTAGATAAGCATCCAAATATTCCACAGAGCTGCGCCATCCCCACAGAAATGCCTTGAAGTAACTGGGCCTGGGCTGGAGGCGTAAGAAAGCCATACCTCATACCAACAGGAAGCAGTAGGTCTAGAAAGATCCTTTGTCCATGAAGGTTAGAACTCTAATGTCGATTTGCACATGATTCATAGTCCTTTGTCCTCTTTGGAATAATAATGTCTCTTTTGCAGATATACCCATTGGGAGCTGGCAACTTTACCACGTAACACTGAAAGTGAGCAACAAATTTAGAGTGGTATTTGGAGGGGTCAGAGGCGCTGGTGCCTCACGGGGTGGCCTGTCTATTGATGACATCAATCTTTCAGAAACACAGTGCCCTCATCATGTCTGGCATATAAGGAATTTCACACAGCTCATTGGCAGCCCCAGTGGATCTGTCTTCAGTCCTTCATTTTATTCTTCTAAAGGCTATGCCTTTCAGATTTGCTTGAATCTAAGTAGTTTGCCTAATATAGGAATGTATTTCCACTTGATCTCTGGAGCCAATGATGATCAATTAGAGTGGCCATGTCCTTGGCAACAAGTCACGATGACCATCTTGGATCAAAATCCTGACATTCGACAGCGTATGTCCAACCAGCGGAGTATAACTACAGACCCATTTATGACCACCGGTTTGTGACTCATCTTTTTTATTGCTAGTACACAATCACTGCTCTAGGAGGGATGGATGATTTGGGAAGGAGAGACTGCATAGCCAGGTAGCTAGGGAATTTTGAGCCCCAAATCTAAGGATCAGAAGATATTTAGGGGAAGGGCTTCAGCTGCTGTGGACAGAGTCTCCCAGGCAGGAGACTGTCAGAAATGTCAGCAAAGATGCCAACAAATTGAGAAGATATTGGCTATATTTTTGGAAACTGATGACAATACCTGAATTCCCAGGGTTGTACGAGGAGTGTTTTAGTTTTAGAGTCCGATGCACCTGGGTTCAATCCAAGGTTTGCTTCTCATTAGCTATGTAACCTTGAGCAGATAATCTCTTGAAATACCAGTGTCCTCAGAAGTGAAACTGGGACAGTAATAAAAACCCCACACATTTGTTAAAAGTATCTCTACAGATCAAGTAGGGAAGTTTGTGGAAGGGCCTGGTACGGAGAGGCTCTCAGATGTTGAGTTCTCCTAACCCATGCTGTCCTGGTCTTGCCTCTGAATTCTCAAAAACAGTTCAGCTTTTGTAATGGGGGTGGTTTTTGATCAGAACGAAGATGTTGAGTAGGTGCTCCGTAGTGTTGGGAAAGGTATGGGAATGGATTGCAACTTCTTATTAAAGAATTCTGGAGGACTTGCCAATGGTGACACCATCCCCCCTCTTTCTAGTCTGAAAAAGAAGCAGCACCCAGAAAGCAATGATCACATTTCTAATTGTAATAATCCTTCGCCCTCTGGGAACATGATAAAGTGAAAAATGGAATTGTGGCAATGTGAATATTATTGCCAAATCTGAATTCTGTATATGAAAAGAATGGACCTGAGTGACTTGGGGAAAAAAATATATATATAATCTGATAGGAAAAAAATTGTATTCACAAAGAGGTGTGGGGATTTGATGTTCAGAATTTCTTTACCTTTTTCCAAAACATTTCTCCCTGAATCATGTTGAAAATGGCTCAAGTTTGGGTGGGTTGCCACCTTTTCCCAGAAGCAGTGCTTCTCACTGTCTTCTACTCCTGAAGGACTTTACTCTGTTAGGTGAATAATTCAGTTACTGAGATGAATTGTTCAGTGCCAATATTAAAAACTCTCTCAGTAACACATTGATTTAACTCAGCTAAAAGGACTACCTGTAACTCAGAAGGCCATTAAAGAACGATTCTAATGGGCAGCGGAGTTTCTACACTGCTCATTCAGTAGAAGTGTGACACCCCATGTAGGAAACTTTTGATACCTCTCCACTCATATTCCAGAATGTGGTCCTCCCTGCCATGTCATCTCGTTTCTTTAGGACAGTATAAATGAACAAACTCCAGTGACTTGCCAGGGAATACATTACAGGTCAATAGCATCACTGAGTTATTTTGAGCTCTATCCTAATTGTGCTTCACATTGCCGGTGCTTTCCTACACCAAAAGCTATGATGATGCTAAACACAATCCTTTAATATAAATTGCTTTTTCAGGTAATGGAACCTATTTTTGGGACAGGCCTTCCAAAGTGGGAACACAAGCTTTTTTCCCTAATGGAACTCAGTTTCAAAGAGGTAGTGGCTATGGAAACAGTGTCTTTATGACCCATGAGAGGCTGAAAAGCAGAGATTTTATAAAAGGAGATGATGTTTATATCCTCCTGACAGTGGAAGGTATGTCAGTAAAAATAGTTTTATCTAAGCTGCTTTTTTTTTTGTGGTCGTTGATTATTTACTGTGTTCTTCTGGATTCCGTTTTTAGATATATTAGAGACGTGGGAGGGAATGGGCATGAGTGAGATTTTTTTTAGTATGAATCATTAACAATATGAAAATAATTTAAATGGAAACAGGGACAGTTCCAGGATAAAGAACTTAATTAACACGGCATGGGGCAATAGTGGAAAGCTTTAGTCCAGAACACTTCTTTAGAAATAAGCTGAAGTATAGCCATTATACCCTAGAATTTAACTCTAGGATTCCAGAAGTAAAACTATCCCAGAAACACATAAAATTAGAGTGGAAATGATCTGGCTTTATTGTCTCTTTCAGATATGTATACATACATATATAGAGATGTGTGCACACACACATATATCTTGTCAGTAATAGCATTAATCTATTGTCTTCTAAAATTTCTCAGCCATGACAGCCAATAATTACATTTTCCAGGAATACTGTTGGTTTCCATGCCAAGGCCCAGGCAAGCACGTGTTCAGTTGTAGCCCCACAGGCTGGATCAGCTTCCCTTTGTGTCTAGATTTCAGCCTGCCTATTTATTTTTTCTCTGCCTATAAACATTACTGAACGGTGCTTCAAGAGTACCTGGATTTCTCACAAACCTGAAGCCTGAACATTTTATTTTGAAACTTAAAGATCAAATGCTTGTTAAACCCCAAACTGATTTCCCTCCATGCTCTCCTCTCACCCTCCTTAGACATATCCCAGCTTAATACTACACAAAATGAGCCAATCCCGACCTTGGACATCAATGACCTTTGCACAAGCTTTAAATGTGAGAATGATGGCGTTTGCATTCTCCACAATGGCAAAGCTGAGTGCCGGTAAGGATGCAATCTACCCATTCTTTTGTTACATATTTTTTCATTCCCACAATGTAGGATTCATATGATATTTCATATGAATGAAATCAGTTGATTCTCATCTCAAAACCGTTCGTAAGATATTTATCTTTTGCTCTCCATTTGGGACTTTGGGTTGCCAGCAGAACGACAGAATTATTTATGCAAAGATAGCACGTTATTCTAATTGCCTGAAACAGTCCTCATGAGTTACATATCTTATTAGGTCCTCACAACGGGCTGGTGTGGTTACTGTGACTGTCCCCGTTTCCTAGATGGAGATACCTAAACTCTAAGAAGAGCTTGGCCACGGTCGTAGCTGGGATGTGGAGGAACTGGGACACTGAGAACTAAATTTTCTCCACTACCTATGCTACCTTCCTTGCCCAGCTGGGAGCTGCTGTGTTAAGTCCCAGATTAGGAGTAATTCCATTGTTCCTTTCCGTTGGCCCTGCCTGTGCTAGTCTAACCAACCCTTCTAGCCCAGAATCGGTGACAAATAGTTCCATCTGCCAGTGACCTGAGTGTTGACTCACTCACACCTTCACTGGTGAAGATTTTCAGATTAAAATATCAACTCATAACTCTGAGTCACATTCCTCACATGTAGGTGTCCGTCAGGGGAAGACTGGTGGTACATGGGAGAAAGGTGTGAAAAGAGAGGCTCAACTCGAGACACCATTGTGATTGCCGCGTCTTCCACTGTTGCTGTGTTTGCCCTGATGCTGATCATCACCCTCGTCAGTGTCTACTGTACCAGGAAAAAGTATCATAAAGAGACAGGTTCAAGGACAGCAAATATGACTCTGGAAAATGTAAGTTGACTCTCATATTTGGTTATTCAAAACCTATTGATGGAATTACATAAAGACAAATAAGGACTTCTTATATATCCTAAAAAAAAAAAATTTCTCTACTCCCTATGCTGGGGACAACAGCTTTGAGACTATGAGTTCTTGTTATGTTCACTATAAAGCAACGGGTCTTAAGTTGGGATCCATGGAGGGTTTTGGGGGGGGGGCGGATTTTATTATCCTTCTGGAACTGTATCCAGAATTTTGTATGGTTGTGCAATTTTCTGGGGTGGGAGTCTGTGACCCTCCTGAAAGGCACAACTGATTTTGCCTACACATTTCAACCTTCCTGGTTAAGGGGAGAGGTGACCTGTAAGTGTCATCGTTCTAAAGGTTGAGCTCAGGCTTGTAGGAAGGGGGTGCTAGGCACATTTGGGGCTTTTGCATTAAAGAAGTTTCCAAATGATTCTGGCTTCATGTGTGGTAACTAAGTCTAAGGCAAGATTTTCAAGTAGAAGTTTTAAAGTCTTGCCTCAGAAGGTCTCTAGAATGGCAATACACTCTTGAAATTACCCTGGGGAAGCTGACTATTTGAGATGGATATTTGCACGCAGGACGTTTACTGTGCGTGCTCTTGGGAACACCAGTGATGGAGTGAGGGAAGGTGGACCAGGCAGAGGGCAAGGCTGGATTGTGCTGTGGTTGCAGCTGAGGCCTCAGCATCCTCTGCAGGGAGCTCTGGAGCTGGGATGGCCCTTAGAGTGCCCTGAATTGAGGCAAGGGGGCCAGGCCATTGTACTCCCCACATCAACAGCCATTGGATTGGGGCTGTCCCCGGGGAGGGAGCAGAAAATTAAGCAAAGCAGCACCCTTTGGGGTAGGGCATGTCCTGCAGGAAAGCTTTCATTCTGAAGGGCAGGACTAACAGAGAACCCCAGCACCCACTACATACCCCAGTCATAGGGAGCACAGTTTCATATGCAGATTCCTATTCTCACTCACAAAAGAGCACTTCTAACGGAATAGAATCTGAACATCATTTAAAAGTGAAACTTAAAAATTCTTCCAGTTCTATTTCATTCAAAACAGAGTCTCTGAAAATTACTAGCAAAACTGAAGACAAAACACGCCCAATTAACACATTTCTGAAACCGAAAATACTGCAATTACCTTAAGCATGAGGATATTTTCTTCCTTTTTTTTATTATTATTATTCATTTTTGGCTGTGTTGAGTCTTCGTTTCTGTGCAAGGGCTTTCTCCAGTTGCGGTGAGCGGGGGCCACTCTTCATCGCGGTGCGCGTGCCTCTCACTATCGCGGCCTCTCCTGTTGTGGAGCACAGGCTCCAGACGCGCAGGCTCAGCAATTGTGGCTCACGGGCCTAGTTGCTCCGCGACATGTGGGATCTTCCCAGACCAGGGCTCGAACCCATGTCCCCTGCATTGGCAGGCGGACTCCCAACCACTGCGCCACCAGGGAAGCCCATGAGGATATTTTCTTAAAAAAATGATTATTCAAGACATGCTGTTTTTTAAATTTTCAGTTTTTTTAAGTAGACAGACTTATTTGTTTAAAGACACTTGTTTGTTAAAGACAGTAAATTTGTGAAGTTATTCAAAAGATGGACAATGATAATGAACAGAGAGCAAGCAGTTTTACTCTCATACACTGCGGCCATGCTTCCTCAGCCTCAGCAAGATGTTTAAAGCCAGTCCTAGGCAGTGGATCAATTACTTCACAAGCTTATTAGAAAATGACTTAAAATATATATAGGGTTTTTTTTTTTTTAATAAAAAACCAGGTGTTTCCAGCTTACTTTATGGCTCAAAATAAAAGGGACAGATCAGCCAATGACCCAGTAGGTCAACCTGGTGGAAGCTGTGCCCACCGGCATAGTGCTCTGGGCTAGTAGGGATGTACTTGGGGGCTGGAGTAGGAATGGTGGGAGAGTGGTTAGGGAGGAGAGAACCAGTTAGCTGGTGGATGGGACTGCCAGGATATTCCTCTGGAAACTGGTAGATGTAAGTGCTATTATAAAGGCCAATTTAGGGCTTCCCTGGTGGCGCAGTGGTTGAGAATCTGCCTGCTAATGCAGGGGACACGGGTTCGAGCCCTGGTCTGGGAAGATCCCACATGCCGCGCAGCAACTAGGCCTGTGAGCCACAACTACTGAGCCTGCGCGTCTGGAGCCTGTGCTCCGCAACAAGAGAGGCCGCGATAGTGAGAGGCCCGCGCACCGCGATGAAGAGTGTCCCCCGCTTGCCGCAACTAGAGAAAGCCCTAGCACAGAAACGAAGACCCAACATAGCAATCAATCAATCAATCAATCAATCAATCTTAAAAATAAATAAATAAATAAAGGCCAATTTATCGACCTAACATTGGAATTAAAGAAAATGATACAACAAAGAGAAGAGAAAGAAGGAAGTTAATTCAATAAAGGAGAGAACTATTAGAGTATCAGGGACATGGTAGGGCCATTAAGTGGAAACACACTCCCACACACACAGCCACCATATTATAAAAACAGAACTGTTTTGCCTCTGGGTCATTTAAACGCATGCCCAAGAGCAAGGAGTCAACTTACATTTTCCTTAGTCTAGGCATTTCTACAGTAAATTTACTGATAGCAGAAACTCCAGCTCTAGTTTCAATCTTAAATCAGAATGACCTTTTTCCTGAGACTGAAGTGTGTGCTCACCCTAATGTTTTAGCATCTGAATAAAGTGGGATAGGCCAGAGCATGTTCCTGGAGACAGAGCCTGGGGGCCCCCTTGCCAGTTGGGAGGGATGCCAGGAGACTGCTCATGGCACTTCGTTTAAACATCAGACTGTTTCATTGGATTCATTTCAATGGCAGTTTTTAAATTTAGAAATTAAGTGATCGATTGTTCTTCCCCCTTCTAGCAATATGCACTTTGAAGATTAACTCAGCAATACAGCCAGCAAATGAAATGAAAAATTCTTCATGATGGTTTCACCTACAATATATTACAACCACTTCACCTTCTATAAATGGATCTTCTCTGTACATAGCTGGATATACTACAAATCATTATTTTGGTAAAGGTCTCATTGGTGAAATGTTGCTTGTGTTTTTGTTTTTAAAGGAGGGGAGTAAAAAAATAAAAAATAAAAATAGATAAAAGTGGAGAAGCAATTCAGGCTGTTCTGGAAGCATAATATTATCTATAAGATGGAGAGCAAGAACTGGGGGTAACTTTCCAAGTGACTGCCTTCTCTTTGGGGGCCAAGTGTGTTGGCCTCACAGGTGATTCCCTAGAAACCCACTGGAAACACCCAATGGGAATGATCTTCCGTGTGGAATCTCAGCATTTCCAGGCTGTCCTGTCCCAGTGTAGGGAGGGGTAAAGGGCAGCTCCTTTCTCCCTGGGGACATGTGCCCCTCGCCGCTCTAAAACTGGCCACTCTCTTGTTTTCTTTATTATTATTATTATTATTGACCATGTTTGCGGCTTGTGGGATTTTAGTTTCCCGACCAGGGATCAAAACCAGGCCCTCAGCAGTGAGAGCGCAGAGTCCTAACCACTGGACCACCAGGGAATTCCTTCTCTTGTTTTCTGACTTAAGCCCCATAGTATGTGAGTCTGGTTTAGAATCTGTTTGAACATACAACTACAATCAATAAGAACACTTTAAACTCCTAGAACAGTTCTCAAAGTTTTGGGTTTCAGGAGCCTTTATACTTTTAGAAATTATTGAGGGCCCCAAAGAGCTTTTGCATATGAACATTCCATTTATCACTTCTTACCACACTAGACATTCAAACCAGGAAAATTGAAAACGATGTCTTTATTAATCCTTGAAAAATAACAAGCCCATACGTGTTAACATAAATACTATTTTCTTGAAAAATAACTATATTTTCCAAAACAAAAGAAAATTTAGCAAAAAGAGTGGATGTTGTTTTACATTTTTTGCAAATCTCTAATATCTGGCTTAATAGAAAACAGCTGAATTCTTACATAAGTGTCTGCATTCAGTCTGTTGCAATATATTATTTTTGTAGAAGAATATAAAGAAAATCTAAACTTACACAGATATATAGTTGGAAAAAGGAGGCATATTTGAATAGCTTTCCAAGTCATTGCAGATATTCTTTTTGAATATCCTTTGTTAAAAGTGGACAAATGGTAATTTATTAAAGGTTAGATACAATTGGAATCTGAAAACATATCAATGAATTTTGGTACTCCATCCAGTAAATCTATTGGTCTATCTCATATTTTTTTTTTAAATTAATTAATTTATTTATTTATGGCTGTGTTGGGTCTTCGTTACTGTGCGAGGGCTTTCTTCTAGTTGTGGCAAGCGGGGGCCACTCTTCATCGCGGTGCGCGGGCCACTCACTATCGTGGCCTCTCTTGTTGCGGAGCACAGGCTCCAGACGCGCAGGCTCAGTAGTTGTGGCTCACGGGCCCAGTTGCTCCGCGGCATGTGGGATCTTCCCAGACCAGGGCTCGAACCCGTGTCCCCTGCATTGGCAGGCAGATTCTCAACCACTGCGCCACCAGGCAAGCCCTATCTCATATTTTGAATGGATCTTTCATCTATGCATGATTTTGTCATATCGTGCATTGATTATTTAGAAAATATTGGTTCACTGACTTATGTAGCTTTTACAACTTTTGGTACATTTCATCACACAGTATCAAAACATAACATTAATGTCACCACTCGTCTCATTAAAAAAGTCTTTAAGTCTTAGAAGTTGATGCTCATGCTGTCAAAAACAAATTTTCCAAAATGCTAATTTTTGCTTGAAAGCTTAAAGTTTATCATTGGTAATAAGTACTATCCTCCCTGTAATGACAGGTACATGACTTCATTGAATTTTTAAAATTCAAGTCTTATTCTGAGATCATTGTAGATTTACATGCAGTTGTGAGAAATAATACAGAGATCCCTGTGTACCCTTCACTTAGTTTCCCTCTATGGTGACAACTTGCAAAACTTTAGTGCAGTGTCACAACCAGGATGTTGATATTGATACAAACTACAGAACAGTTTCATTACCACAAAAATCAATCAAATTGCCTTCATATAACCAAGTCCCTTTCCCTCTTGTTCCCACCTCCTGTTTAAACCATGGCAATGTGGGACTTCCCTGGCGGTCCAGTGGTTAAGACCATGCTTCCACTGCAGGGGGTGCGGGTTGGATCCCTGGTTGGGGAACTAAGATCCCGCATGCCAAGCGAGTGGGGCGGCGGGGGGGAAAAAAAAAAAAGCCCTTGGCAATCATTAATCTGTTCTCTATTTTTATAGTTTTGTCATTTAAAAATGTTATATTAATGGAACCATGCAGTATAGAACTTTTCAGGATTGATTTTTTTTTTAACTCAGCATAATTCTCTGTAATTCATCCAGGTTGTTGTGTGTACAATAATTTGTTCCTTTCTGATGGCTGAATAGAATTTCATGCTATGGATGTACCACAGTTTGTCTAATCATCCACTTGTTGCAGGACATTTGGGTTGTTTCCAGATTTTGGTTATTACAAATAAAGCTGCTCTAAATATTCATGTACTGGTTTTCATATAGATATAACTCTGCAGTTTTCTGGGATACATGCCCAGGAGAGCATTGCTGGGTCATATGGTAGTTGCATGTTTAGTTTTTTAAGAAACTGCTACTGATTTGCATTGTGCCTATACCATTTTACATTCCCACCAGCAGTGGTGATGCAGTTTCTCTGATCCTTACCAACTTGGGTGTTATCACTTTTTTTTTCCCTGATAGACTCTATTATTTAGAGTAGTTTTAGAGTCACAGCAAAACTGAGCAGAACTTAGAGAGATATCCCCTATACCCCTTGTGCCCACATACACACAAGCTTCTCCCACCATCAGTATCCCCACCAGATAAATTTGTTATAATTGATGACTCTACATTGATACGTTATTATCACTGAAAGTCCATAGTTTACATTAGGATTCACTCTTGGTGTTCTACATTCTGTGGGTTTTGACAGGTGAATAATGACATGTATCCACTACAACAGTGTCCTGTAGAATAGTTTCACTGCCCTAAAAAATCCTCTGTGCTCTACCTATTCATCCCTCTCTCTACCCGCCCCTCCCCACACCACTAATCTTTTTACTGTCTCCATGGTTTTGCCTTTTCCAGAACATCATTTAGTTGGAATCATACAGTAAGTCACCTTTTCAGATCGGCTTCTTTCACTTGTCACTATTTTTTTTTTTTTGGCCGTGCTGCATGGCTTGTGGGATCTTAGATTTTAGTTCCCTGACCAGGGATTGAACCCAGGCCTCAGCAGTGAAAGCACCACTGGACCGCCAGGCAAGTCCCTTGTCACTATTTTTTTATTTTAGCCATTCTGATTAAGTGTGTAGTGATATCTCATTGTGGTTTTAGTCTGCACTTCCTTAGTGACGCATGATACTGAACATCTTTTCATGCACTTATTTGCCATCTCTATATCATCTTCCGCGGACTATCTCTTTACATCTTTTTTTTTTAAATAAATTTATTTATTTATTATTTATTTATTTATTTTTGGCTGTGTTGGGTCTTCGTTTCTGTGCGAGGGCTTTCTCCAGTTGCGGCGAGCGGGGGCCACTCTTCATCGCGGTGCGCGGGCCTCTCACTATCGCGGCCTCTCTTGTTGCGGAGCACAGGCTCCAGATGCGCAGGCTCAGTAGTTGTGGCTCACGGGCTTAGTCGCTCCGCGGCAAGGGGGATCTTCCCAGACCAGGGCTCGAACCCGTGTCCCCTGCATTGGCAGGCAGATTCTTAACCACTGCGCCACCAGGGAAGCCCTCTTTACATCTTTTACTCATGCTCTAAATGGATTTTTTTGCTCTTATACCATTGTGTTTTGAGACTTTTTAATATATTCTAGATCTGTCCCTTTGTTGAATGTATGGTTTGGAAACATATTTTCCCACTCTGCAGCGTGTCTTTTCATTTTCCTAAAAGGATATTTTGCAGAGCAAAAGTTTTTAATTTTGATAAAGTCCAATTTATCAGTTTTTCCGTTTAGTGGACTGTGTTTTTGGTATTCCCAAGTCTCAGAACTCTTTGTCTAGCCCTGGATCCTGAATATTTTCTCCTGTTTAAAAAGATGTTTTATATATATTTTTTGTTTTATATTTAACTCAGTGATACATTTTGAGTTAATTTTTATAAAAGGTGTGAGGCTTAGGTTGAAGTTAATTTTTTGGCTATGGATGTTCGATTGCTCTAGGCATTGTTGAAAAGGCTATAGTTCCTCTATTGAATTGTATTACATTATATATATATATAATTATAAATAATTTATATATAATGTAACAGTTTTTAACTTATAATTATATATCTAATGTAATACCTAGAGAACCACTATAAAAGCTGTGCAAAGGGACACTAAAAATCATATATAATGTATTAAACTATATATATGTTATATATTACATTACATATGTATATAAAATCATAGTCTTCATTCAATTTTGAAAAAAAATCTGCCAAATAACTAAGTCTGAATGACCATTATTTACCCTTTAAGTGTTTTTTAAAGTAAAAATGGTATTCTATGAAAAAAGTGGCTAATTCATCTAACTCAAAAATCTTACAGGTGCTTTCCCTTAAGATAATCATTGTACTTCATTATGCGGCAGAAGTGCTTTATTAGTACGTTCCATTTTATCACGCAGAATATAAAAAAGATGTATGCTCAAGGTTTGAGATTTTGTACAGTTAATAACGGTTACTGCTTCATTAAGGATATTCTTAAGTAAAATTGGCTTTACAATTATTTTCTCATTTATTTATTTACTGCAAGTGTGTAACAGTGAAGATTACAATGACTATTAGTTCAGTTTGGTACCACTGCCTTGATTTGTGCTAAGATACCAGCAGTTCTATCCATCATTACTTTTTATTTTCCAATTTTTTTATTGTGTTAAAATTTTTTAAACTATAAAATTCACCATTTTAACCATTTTAAAGTGGCATTTAGTACATCACAATGTTATATAATCACCAGCACTATCCAGTGCTAGATTATTTTCATCACCCTAAAGAACATTCTGTATCCATTTAAGCAGTTACTCCTCTCCCCACCTTGAAGCCCCTGGCAACCACTAATTTTCTTTCTGTCTTTATGGATTCACCTATTCTGGACATTTTGTATAACTAGAATCACATAATATGTAACCTTTTATGTCTGGTTTCTTTCATTTAGCATAAGATTTTCAAGGTTCATCTACATTGTATCATACATCAGTACATCATTCCTTTTCACAGATGAATAATATTCCATTG
Source organism: Balaenoptera musculus (assembly GCF_009873245.2). Classification (NCBI taxonomy): domain Eukaryota; kingdom Metazoa; phylum Chordata; class Mammalia; order Artiodactyla; family Balaenopteridae; genus Balaenoptera; species Balaenoptera musculus. Next base: position 47,911,832 of record NC_045798.1, read on the forward strand.
TATGAATATACCATTAATCAAAGGAAGTTGTAGGAAGTCACTGTAGCGACAAAAGAGAAATTGTTGCCCACACGCTGGTGGTTAAGAGTGTACACTCTGAAGCCAGACTGCTTAGGTTCAAATCTCACAACATGGGGCTTCCCTGGTTTCGCAGTGGTTAAGAATCCACCTGCCAATGCAGGGGACACAGGTTCGAACCCTGGTCGGGGAAGGATCGGACATGCCGCGGAGCAACTAAGCTGTGCGCCACAACTACTGAGCCTGAGCTCTAGAGCCTGCGAGCCACAACTACTGAGCCTGCGTGCCTGGAGCTCGTGCTGCACAACAAGAGAAGCCACCGCAATGAGAAGCCCGCGCACCGCAATGAAGAGTAGCCCCCGCTCGCTGCAACTAGAGAAAGCCCGCGCGCAGCAACAAAGACCCAATGCAGCCAAAAATAAATTAATTAATTAAAAAAAAAACTATAAAAAGAAAAAAATCTCACTACACACTTGCTGTGTGACCTGGGACAGTTATTTAATCTCTCTATGCCTTAATTTCCTCATCTCTATACTGAGTAGTAATATTATTTAGCTCATAATGTTGTTGTGAGGATAAACAACATAATATATGTAAAGTGCTTAGAACAGCGCCTGGCACATCACAACCACTATGTAGGAAAGAACTGCTATTGTTAGAAGAGGAAATACAAAGGGATGATGAAAGGGAGGGTAAGAAAGCAGGAGGGAGGGCTTCCTTGGTGGCGCAGTGGTTGAGAATCTGCCTGCCAATGCAGGGGACACGGGTTCGAGCCCTGGTCTGGGAAGATCCCACATGCCGCAGAGCAACTAGGCCCGTGAGCCACAACTACTGAGCCTGCGCGTCTGGAGCCTGTGCTCCGCAACAAGAGAGGCCGCGAGAGTGAGAGGCCCGCGCACCGCGATGAAGAGTGGCCCCCGCTTGCCGCAACTGGAGAAGAGCCCTCGCGTAGAAACAAAGACCCAACACAGCCAAAAATAAATATAAATAAATAAATTTAAAGAAAAAAAAAAAAAAGAAAGCAGGAGGGAGAATCTTGGATGATAATGGATTATTCTCAGTGATTTTTTTTTTTAGTTAAAAGTAGTTTTTTAAAATAATTGTATATGTGCCTCTCCTCACAACACATGTTCATGGCAGTTTACAATTAAAACCCTGGATAAGAGAATTCGGCCCCTCAAAAGTTGATCTCATCATTGTTTTTTTCTATGCAGGGTCATGACCATTTGTGCTGCAAACGTTATTTGTCTCCCGTTGTTTGGTTCTTGGATGATTAACACTACCAAGTTATGGGCAAGCTGTTATTATTCCATAATCAGGAATTCCCTACTTGAGAATGAGATAAATTTTAGAGAAGTTTGTATTTTCAATTCTAGGAGCAATAGATGAAAACCTCTCCAATTTCTTATATATGAATATAGTCATATTACTCATGTAGTATATGAAGATATCATGAGGACAAGGGAGTGAGTAGGTATGTACACACTTTAGCAAAATGCCATTTATTAATATCATGTAGCCATATCGGGTTCAAATTTGAGTTACCTGTTAGTCTCAGGCTTTAAGCTTTTTAATAGTATATGGATTTTTATTTTTACAGTGGTTTCCAAAGGTTATAACTGGAGCATATAACAGTCTACATAAATGTTTCTTCTTTTTCAATTATACAGAAACTCCCATCCCACACCCAGTTTTCTTTAAAGAGGGGAAAGGGAGCCATCTCAGTCTGTTGTGATCCAGTACCTGCCATGATTCTCACACCAGGATATTTTTCTTTACCTACTTTTTCCATCGTCCCTGTATCCTGTGATTATTGAAGATACATAGTCTGAGGTATTAAATAACTAAGTACTTCTCCAGTGGGGGGAGTTCAAAAATTTTCATCATTGTTTCAAGGCAGGGAGTAGGGGGACTTCCCTGGCAGTCCAGTGGTTAAGACTCCATGCTTCCACTGCAGGGGGCACAGGTTTGATCCCTGGTGGGGGAACTAAGATCCCACATGCCACCAGGCACAGCCAAAAAAAAAAAAAAAAAAAAAAGCAGAGAGTAGGTCCCTTTAATGGAATGTTGTAATCCTATAAAATGAGGGAATTGGATTTGATCATCTAAAGACCTTTTCCTGTGCAAGCATCATTCTGTGGTTCCACGCCCACCATTCAGCACGGTTGTCAAGTCAGACTTGTGAGGCCTTTGATTGCAAGTTTGTGATGCCATTTGTTTCCACCAGTTTTGACTGGCAAGGGATGATGGGTATTTCTGGAAACCAGCTAAAGTGGCACTGCCCTATGGTTAGAGCATAATCACAGTTTTCAATTCTTGTGGGCCACTAGCTTTAAAATTATGAGATTCTTAAAGAATTTTAAATTTAAGATGTTTCACATTATTTTAATTTTGCACAGAGAGAGAGAGAGACAGACTTTTTTTTTTTTTTTCAGCCATGCAGCATGGCATGTGGGATCTTAGCTCCCCGACCAGGGATGGAACCCACACCCCCTGCCTTGGAAGCACGGAGTCTTAATCGCTGGACCACCAGGGAAGTCCCCAGAGATTCTTTATTAAGACATTTAATACTGTGCTATTTCAAATTAAGAATTTCACATTTTGCATAGAATTTAATTACACCTTATTTCATAGGCAAAATCATGCCCATGTTGTTAAACACTCACATTTGCTCTTTCATTCACTCTTTTGGGCCTTTTGGTACCTGGGGATTTTGATGAGTTAATCAGTTCTTTTAAATACCTAGGAGAGAGTGAACATCATTTAATCTTAGGGCTCAAAATGACATTAAAATCCCTCTATTTCTATGGACACCACTGCTTAGGGCCTGGAAAGAATGGTTCCATTCAGATTATCTTTATTTATTAAAATTTTTTTTTTTAGTTTTTAAAGCCCATACATCTGTATATAAATTTTTATTTTGTTTTTTCTACTGTCCTATTATTTGTTTTAGAACATTCCTATTAAATGTTTCCACCCAACACACACTTACATACACACGCATACACATGTGTCAAGCTTGTGCTCATAGAAACTTCGTTCCCATCAGGGTTCTAGAGCCCTCTGCGGCACATACCAGTTAGAACCTGAGATCTTTAAAAGTGAGACTCCAACCTTGACCCCTGAAAGACTATATTGAGGACAAGAAATTTCTGTGAAAATTATAAACTTATATCAAATGTTCTCCTTTGGCATGATGAGCTTGTGGCATTGCTTTCTTCTAGGAAATCTGTCTTTCTTAAAAAAATTATTAAAAATTAAAAAAAAAATTTTTTATTTTATAAAAAGTTTATTGAGTTTATCTTTAATATCATATTTAAATAAGAACATGGACTGCAGAAAGTACAAACAATTATACTTCGGCGTCTAGAATTTTACCATATATCCAAAGTTCACCACTGAAGTCGTGTCTGACTGCTAAAGCCATTAGACTAGAAACCTTCTAGAACATTGACTCCAGTGCTCAGATGTAGTTTACATCAGAGACAAAGTGCTTGCCATCATTAGAGTTACCGATTATAGGAAATTTTCATCAGAGCTCTTAGATGGCTGGGAAACGCTGTTATGGAAACAATCACTGGCCAGTTAAACACCAGTTTCAAACCAACCTAGCAGGTGGAAACAGGCTCCTGGAGGTGGACAGTTCATAAATCTCTTTTGAGATTTTGGAGATTAGCAAGATCAGAAGAAGAAGAGAACTAACCTTCTTCCTGGTCAGGAGAAGGGAACTAATATTTTCCAAGGGCCCCGTACTCAATTCTAGACTTTGCGAGGCATTGTATATATTTAATTCTCACAACAGTCCTTTGTGATATTATCCTTATTTGGCAGGTGAAAAATATTATGTTTAGAATTAGGTCAATCTGGCCTTCAGCTTGTGCTTTTTCCAACTCTGCTATGTACGTGTGGTGCTGTAGGCAGGGTGTGCCACCTGTTCGACAATAGAAATTCAACAGAGTAAATTTAAAGCTCAGATTGGCTTTATTAAACGATTCATGAATTGGACAGCATCCCATCTGGCAAATTGAAAGGAATTCCACCAAGCTGTAGAAAAGGGAAGGGTTTTAAAGGTGAAAGGGGCAGAAGAAGAAAATTATTAGCAAAGAATGCATTGTTTTAGGCAAGGTCAGCTTCCTAAAGGGAACGGAAGGGGCAGGTGACCTCACCAATGCTAACCAGGTGATTCCAGGTTGACTGGTTAAAGGTTACCTTTCTGGCCGGGTGGGGCGGGCAGGGGAGCGGAGGGGTTGAAACTGCAATTAAGTTAGGTATTGAGTCTTGGTTTGCTGATGCAAGTTTAGCACAAGTGACTCCATCTGCGGCCTGCTGTCTCTTTTTTAACACACTCCACTGAGAAGCCAGCCATACCTCAGGGGTGGGAGATGATACATCTGATCTGCCCTTTAAGTACTACCTATACAGAACATACGTGAAATCTTTAAGGAGAAAATTATCAAGCAAAGCCAAACTAAACCAAACCTCTACTTGTGGAACAAACAGAAAAGAAATTTTTCTGGTAAGTATGTGTGATCATGTGATTTCTAGTAAGAAATATATATTTGGTCTTCCTGTTCCTGCCACAGTGCTCCTAAAAACCTTGGAATTTCCTAAGCCATGAGAACTGTAAAGGTGTCTTATGTTAGTGAGGTGACTTTTGGAACTCACCTAAGGATGGGGGCTGGTTGCCAGGGGAACTGACCAAGATTAAAGGGTTGGAACTTTCATCCCACCCCCTGATTTCCAGGGAAAGGTGGGACTGGAGGTGGAATCAATCACCAATGGCCAATGACTTAATCAATTATGCCTATATAATGAAGCTTCCACTGAACCCCAAAAGACTGTGGTTTGGACAACCGGGTTGGTGAACACATGGCAGGATGGGGAGAGTGGGCTGCTTAGGGAGCATGGAAGATCCACCCCCTTCCCCCATACCTTGTCCTACACATCTCTTTCATCTAGCTATTCCTGAGTTATATCCTTTTATAATAAGACAGTAATCTAGTAAGAAAAATGTTTCTCTGAGTTCTGTGAGCTCCTCTTGCAAATTAATCCAACCCAAGGAGGGGGTCATTGGATCAGAAGCGTGGGTGGCGACCTGGATTTGCAACTGACATCTGAGGAAGGACTAAGTCCTTAATTTGTGGCGTCTGATGCTATTTCCGGGTAGATAGTGTCAGAACGGAGTTGAGTTGTAGGACAGCCAGCTGGTGAAGGAGAATTCCTTGGCGGTGTGGGGAACGCCTGCCCCTCCTGCCCGCACGCCCACTCCTGACATCGGAAGTGGGAGCAGAATCATCCGTGTGGGAATGTGAGGTAGAAATCTAACAGTGTGACTGAGACTACAGAGGAGTTGCTCAGACTGAAGAGTTTGCTTTACCAAGGAATTTATTATTTGACCTGCCAATCCAAGGACTAAGCCTCAGACTTAAGGCTCTCCTCATCTCTGCTTTTAACTGCTCTTGGCCTCCTGAAGACGTAAGGCCTAGATTCCGGTTTCTGCCATTCAGTAGGCCCTTCTGTTCCAGAAGGCTAGAACAGGTTCCGAGAATATCTTGAGGTCCCCTCCCCGCTCCCTGTCTAGCCACACGTGGACCCCGCAGAAATAGGTCTTCCAGAGGCTTGGAAAAGTCATACACGGGCAGGCGCAGGGGGAAGAGGGAAAAGGTTAGATATTTTTAATTTTGTAAGTGATTAAATTGTTTGCAGGTTCCCAATCACTACATTAGGCCATCTAAACTGTGAGGAGAATTTTTTAAAAAGGAATCTTATTTGTACATCTTTCATATAACTACCTCAAGTGTATATAGTTCAGATAATGTGTTGAGTTAGCTATCTGGGTGTTTTTTAAAATAAATTTATTTATTTATTTATTTATTTATTTATTTATTTAGTTTTGTCTGCATTGGGTCTTCATTGCTGTGCACGGGCTTTCTCTGGTTGTGGCGAGCGGGGGCTACTCTTTGTTGCGGTGTGAGGGCTTCTCATTGCGGTGGCTTCTCCTGTTGCAGAGCACGGGCTCTAGGTGTGCAGGCTTCAGTAGTTGTGGCACGCAGGCTCAGTAGTTGTGGCTCGAGGGATCTAGAGCACAGGCTCAGTAGTTGTGGTGCAGGGGCATAGTTGCTCTGTGGCACGTGGGATCTTCCAGGACCAGGACTTGAACCCATGTCCACTGAATTGGCAGGCGGATTCTTAACCATTGCGCCACCAGGGAAGTCCCGGTTTTTTTGTTTTTTGTTTTCCTTTTCCAAGTATTTTCAAATATTACATGTTTTTGGGGTTGACTTGTGTTCTTACTCTAATGGTCACAATAAAAAGATTTAAGTTTTTGTCGTCATTTTCTGATAACTGTATAACCAACAAAAACAAGTTATCCCCAGGTCCTTAAGGACTACCTTTCTGGATGAGTAGCTTTAGATCAAAGGCGTCCCCTTTCTGGGGAATGACTCAGTCTTCATAAACCTTAATGAGAGCGATTTGGTATCCTCCAAAGCAGCTAGGATTATGCAACATTTCCTTTTAGATGGAGCCTTGGAAAACTATCACATGTAAGGAGCACGTGGGGTTGTCAGGATGGTGTGATAATGCACTAACTGATAAGGCAACTGCACTGTCATCAATGTACAACAAACCCTTGCTTATCTGTAAACCTTAGCCAGACCCCTCATCCGACTCACAAGGGTGTTCTCTGCTTCCATAGTTCAGCAGTATTTCATGAATTAACTTTCATAGCCTGAAAGCTCCTAAGCTAATATTAAGATAACTATAAAAAAGGTAGTTAATATCAGAAAAGAACTGAATACACTTCTCTCCTTGAAAGCTCTAACAATCCCAAGAAATTTATCTATTTTCTATTCTTAATCCTCTTAATCTGCCTCCAATTTGTGTCTTCTTTTGGCTGCCGCTGCCTCTGGTTATAATTTCTTGGATCATTTATAGTAACAATATAAGAAGGAACAAGGAAGGAAGGGAAAGCTAAAGAATGATGGCCCTGAGTGACAGATGGGAATGTTTTCTCAAGAGAATTCTATCAGAGTCCACTGACTAGTGGCATTCATAAACTATGTGATATGCCAATCGACAAGTAGCCCACAAAAAAGACTCCCCATTAAATAGAACCCATTTAAACAGACCACTTCCTGCAGGTGTCACCCCTGGGCTTTGATCTCTCAGTTAGTAAATCCTCGAGCTGAGATTTTATAAACAGATAGGGTAGGGGGTCCCTGGAGAAAGAGAACCAGGCATGGCTCTCCTGACATAGGAGAAGCCATTTTTGGCCTAAGGCATTTTGTGATCTAAGCCTGGCCACATTCATGCCTGACCTTGAACAGGTCTCAGTAATTAATGATCTTAAGGGAAGTGAGGGAATTCAGGAACAAGGGAAAAGCAGTCAAGAAACAATAGTTCAACAATAAAACAAGGTCCTGATTCCTCCTCAAGGGATATCATACCAATCTGATACATATCTGAGTTCTGCAGGAACTAAGGTCCCCCCATCCAGGTGGAGGATGGTAATGACCTGCTGAGACCCCAGACTGGTTGGAACTTAAGGGATGATGATCTTAACCTTTTCTGACCCTCTTGACTTCAATCAGCTGAAGCTTGGATGCTGGTAAACTTCGCCCCAATTCTATGCTGAATTCTCTTCTGCTCAAGCCCCTTCATGAATATGCATATACCACCCAAACCCCTTCATGAATATGCATATACCTTTAGCTTGAAATTTCCCCAGTTTTGCTGTTTGGGGAGGCACTGCTCTGGGAAAGATCCCTGGTGTTCTCCCTACTTGCTGCAAGAAATAAATCCTTCCTTCTCCTGCTCTTTGATTTGGTTACGTCTTTTGGCTCGACACCCACCAAGAGGTGAACCCAATTTTTGGGTAACAATTTGACCAGGACCTTCTGACTCAAGAGTCCAGGCATTTAACCACTGCTCCCTGGCAGAGTCTATGAGAAATGAGAAAGAAAGTGTAGCTGTCTTTAAGGAAGCACAACTGCTGTTTAGTCACAGACATCCCAGTGGAATTCCAGAGAAGTAAGAAAGATAAATTCTAGAAACAGCTGAGTTGAACTTTGACTTTTGGTTGTATAATTCAGGACTCCTTGGCTTATAAGTGAAGAAGTGATAAGTTTGCTTAAGCAAATGGGAACTGTATTGGCTTGCAAATTCTGACCTTGGGAAGGCTGGGTGCGAGCTGGCCCCAGGAATGAACGGAATCAGGAACATGTGTGCTACCGAGTCGAGTCTCGTTCTCAGCCGTCCCAATTCCACCTCTTTGTGTGTGCTGGCTTTGTTCTACCAAACCAGCTCCTCTGTGGTAGGGGACGGGGTGCTTGTGCTGCCAGACTCAGGGCCTAACGGCTGTGCCGCAGCAGACAGGATGTGGTGCTTTCTGCCTCCAGCCCCATTCTGCAGTATCCTGGGGAAGGGTTTTGACTGCCATGGCTTAGCTTATGTGCCAGTTTCTTGCGGCCAGGGGTAAGGTGCCCTGTTCAGCCCAGTCTGGTTCAGTGCACACACTTGTGGCAAAGGAACGGGATGGAACGGATGCTGGGAAATCACTGTGGATTGGATGCCCACTCTATTTTGTGCCCGCTATAGGTAACTGATGTTGGAATGACCAAAAAATTTAACAAAAATTTTTAAAAATTTAAAAAAAGGATAAGATTGTGTTTTATACAGTTATGCCACAGGCCAGGTTTGATTCCTTAACCAGATGACCGTGCAATTAGACTCATTAATTATCCTCTTCTTTATTTGACAAACCACTAATATAACATTATAGGTCAATTATACTTAAAAAAAAAAACCCTTAAAAATATATCAAATTATACACTTAAAAAAAAGAAAAAAGACAAAAAACACAGGTACTGGGGAGGGAGTTGGGGGGTGATATCCTGCTACATATTCTTCTGCAAGACACAATCAACCCTGGTATCAGAACCCCCTTCCCACCATGTCCTGCCTTCCTCCTGCATTATTCTGGCTGCATTATTCTGGAAGACTTCAAGGAAAATGAAAGTAGTTAATGGCCCCCCAAAATTGGTGACTATGAGATACATCCCACATAGTTATTCTTTAGAGATCTTTTTCTCATTCATTAAAAGGAATGAAAGACTGCCACTCTATTTAGCATTTGAATTTCTTATACTTAATCATGTTTCTTTCCATTTGGTTTTAAAAATTGCATATGTTAAGATTTGTAGAAATAAAAACATTGCTTAGTCTAGCACTAGAGATAGTCTTATTAGACAAAAAAAAAAGCCTTAGTTACCATCTAAAAATTCTGATGATAGTTAAAAAGGACACACTAATTGTAAATAATGGGAATAAAGAAATAAACATTTTAATTTTGTAATTATTAGTCAGTTATTGCAAAATTCAAAAGAATCTAGAAAAAATTGCCAGAGGTAATAAGTTCCCCTAATTGTATATATAACGTAAATATTGAAGATTTGTTACTGTATGTGTGTGCCATAATGCTAAAATATACAATGATAATGAAAGATTCTTTTTTTTTTTCTTTGTGCAAATATTGAATTACTGAGAGTTAACTCAGGACACACAACATTTAAGAAAATCATAAAAAGCTTAACATGAAAAATAAAAGAGGACAAGAATAAATGGACAGATACATAATATTCCCAGTTGAGAATTTTAAATAAAGGAGACAATAATCCTAACTAAATATAATACATAGGTTTATGCATCACTGATGCATTATCAAGGGAAGTTATAACAGAATAGAAAATAGAACTTGACAATCTGTCACCAAGAGCACTAAAAGGACTCAATATGAATTTATAAATGTGTACATATTTACATAAAATTGATCATATTTGAAACATTTTAGAAAGTAATGAAAACCAAAACATTATACTACTGAGTTAAAAGAAGAAGAATTGCCCAAAGGATTCTATTCCATTGCTCATATATTATAAAATTAATGTATGACAGAACAGGAGCTATACGGCAACCAGAGGGTAATTCTGCCCTCAGCTTGCCTCTCTGCCTCCTTGTTTCCAGGGCTGAGTATCTTCCATGTACTTGGCTAACTGGACTCAGGGCCTGCCAGGTCTCCCTCTTCTCTACATACACATCTAAGGGTACAGATCGCTATGCTGCTGTACCTTGCATCTGGCATTATCTCAGGCTTTTGGTGCAGGCATTAGTTGAGAGGTCCCAGTTGCATGCTCCAGCCCAGTTTCATCACAGGGATACACTGGGAGTATTAGACACTAGCTCAGTTCTATCAAAGTGATACTTTCTTCTTTGCTATTTCTTATAGCAAATTTTTGGGGAGCCTGAGGGAAGCCTTGGATGGATATGGCTGACAGAGGTGGACTTGAGAATTCCTGCTTCCCTGACTATAATACAATATAAACTCACTATAAATTCTTCCTAAGTCATTACTAAGATTATTGTGGTAACTGGATAGCAGGATAGGGAAAATTAATTTAGATTTATACTTAGTTTATATACTGCAATGAATTTGAAACTGTTTAGAGGCTTAAACATTAAAAAGTATATGAAAGACTGGAGGAAAACAGGATAGCATACGTTTCCCTAGCCTGGGCAGTAAACTTAAGTTATTGTTAACAGTAACCTCAACATAATAAAGACCATATATGACAAGTCCACAGCTAAGGTCATACTCAATGGTGAAAGGTTGAAAGCTTTTTCTTTAATATCAGCAAAAAGACAAGGGTACCCACTCTAGCCACTCCTACTCAACATAGTACCGGAAGTCACAGCCAGAGCAATCAGGCAAGAGAAAGAAATAAAGGGCATTCAAATTGGAAAGGAAGATGTAAAATTGTCTATGTTTGCAGTTGATATGATGCTATTTAAAGAATATCCTAAAGACACCACCAAGGAACTAATAAACAAATTCAGTAAACTTGCAGGATATAAAATTAACATACAGAAATCAATTGAGTTCTATGCACTAACAGTGAAATATCTGAAAGAGAAACAAAGAAAACAGCCCCGTTTATAATAGATTCACTTTGTTGTACAGCAGAAACTAACGCAACATTGTAAAGCAACTATACCCCAATAAAACAAAACAAAACAAACAATAAAACATTTGGGAATAAATTTAACCAAAGAGGTGAAAGATTTGTACACTGAAAAGTATAAGACTGATAAAAGAAACTGAGGAAGACACAAGTAAATGGAAAGATGTCATGTATTCATGGATCAGAAGATTTAATATTGTTAAAACGTCCACATTGCCCAAAGCCGTCTATAGATTCAATGCAATCCCTATCAAAATTCCAATCCCATTTTTTATAAAAATAGAAAATCCTAAAATTCATATGAAACCACAGAAGACCCCAAATATAATAGGGAAGAACCTTTGTATTCTATTACAAGTTAATCCCTAAAGGGATGTTGCCTATAAGCTTAAATTATACTTAATGGCCCATCTCTGGGAAGCCTGCCTCCCCAGGTAATGAGCATTAAGCTCAAATACCTTTGTCAGTTTCACAAGAAACATCCTGACCAGGCCCACCTGTGAATAACTGCTGGGAGATAGAAATCATCACATCCCCTCCGGAAGCTGACCAGAACCAGGAAGTATTTGGCTTTACTCCCTCCCCTTTAGTATAAAAGAAGCCTGAATGCTCACTCAGGCAAGATGGTTTTTTGGGACACGAGTCTATCATTTTCTCGGTCTGTGGGCTTTCTGAATAAAGTTGCTATTCCTTTGCCCCTACAACTCATCGCTCCGTTTATTAGCCTGCCGTGAGGCAAGTAGCACGAGCTTGGACTCAGTAACACATTTTGGCCCAGCCAGCCAGGAGCCTTGTTGCTTGTGGCTGGCCAACCCCAGTTGGGCCCGAGCAGCTGCCGGGACCACTTGTCCTAAGGATCCTCTCTTCAAAATTCCCCAAAGTGGCACCGGCTCCCCCAGGGCTTGGCAGTTGGAGCGAAGAATCGACACTTGGGAACCGAGGGGCTTCATACAGTAGGGTAAGTTGCTCTGGTGTGTACAGCCAGGAGCTTTATTTCCTCTCTGTTTGGGGCTTTTTTTCCGGAATAAACCAATTTCTTTTGTATTTGAGTGGGGTACCCTGTTGGAGAGAGGAAAGAGCTGTTGGACTTTTACCCAGTTTGTGAACCGGTTTGCGGTTTCTTTGGACGCTAGCATTTGTGTGTGTCGTTTGTGGTTTTTTGGCTTGAATTTCTGTCTTTAAAAATAGGGAATGTTTCAACTATCCCTAAAGAAAGTGCTCTGAGGCGCATTTTGTATAAGTGATCTGATTACAGCTATGAACCCATGGGTGAGAAGAGGATGATATTTTATTGTTACATTGTGTGGCCACAGTACCTGTGAGGATCTCCACAAGGGGTTTAGGCAGGGTTATCTTGGGACTCTGTGTACCATGTACTGCTACCCTTGCTGTGTTAATTACATTGTTTATGGTCTCCTGTGTCACAGGTATATGTAAAACCCCAAGATTGAACTTGAGGGTTTATTTAGAATTTTCTGTTTGTCCTTTAGGTTTTTTGTTTCATTTTGTTTGGCTCTGTTTCTCCATTTACAGCCAAATCGGTTTTGCGATATTTAAAACTTTTACTAATGGAGGAAAGGAACAGGGAAAGAACAAAAAACCTGTCTGTTCTTGTCCAAGAGTGAGACATTCCCAGGAAGAAGAGAAACGTTCTACTTGGTTCCTAAAATCACCAGAATCTACACACAGAAATAAGTGTCTTTTCCATAAATACTAGTAAAAAGTGTTTAGCCATCTAGACAGCTGACCTTGATTTGTCCCATCTACCAGAAACCCAATTTGAATCCAACCTCTTTTGTAACTGGTGGGTTTTACATTGTTGTACCCAATTCATGGCTGAAATTTTGGAACGGGAACTGTGAGGTCCCTGTGTTTTTCTGTGTGTTTGTACGTGTGTTAATAGTTGTGTGGCATTTCCAAAATTAATTGTCTTAAAGGAAATTAAGTGCTTATATATATACTCATATAAAAAACTGGCCAGAATGAATTTTGGGTTCACATGATCTAGGAAATATTCGGTATTGAATTAATATCTGGTATCAGAGTTAACTTAAGCTTGTTGGCTTGATTAATACAGACATGTCTTTTGAGTCATCAACGTTAAGCATAATACTTTTATTGTACTTAGGTTTACTAGAAATTAAGTAAGACCTTATTATTCTTGTTACAAAATATGTCAGCAAGAAAAATAATATGATAAGCTTTTGAGTAAATAAAATAGAGGTAAATGAGTTAAGAGTTTTAGGTAAACTCTATAGAAATAATTATGTTTTGGGAATGTCTATGTAAAATAGTCTCAAGATTTTGTATTTTGAAACTAAACTAAATTAAATGAAGAGAATTCATTGACTATCTGGGTCATTTCAAATAGGATAAAATATTAGAACATTATTTGCTGGACATATCTAAATTTGCCTATCTTTGCCTTCTCCAGAGAGTTTGTCAGTCAGGAAATGCTGGTATGACAGTTTACAAGTACTTGCTTCTTGGTTTTCACTAGAGATTAAGGTTTTAAGGTTAAGAATTATAAGGGAAACATTTCAGTATGCAAAGATGTAGGATGTGTGTCTTCAGCAGAGAAAGTATGAGGAATGAAAATGCATTTTGTAAAAGGGAAAAAGGTGGTTTTGTCCTAGAGCTGGTTGTTTCTGAATGGAAAAGAAAGTGAGGGACAGAGTAATATGGATACAGAAATTTTGTGGAGGAGGAACACTGAAAGAGTTTTGTGCATAGTCAGGATTGGCTAAGATTGAACTTAAGAAAATGAATTTTAAAGGTAAAGTGGCACAAAACCTGAATTTGGTTCTCTAAGAGGACAAAGTTTTCTTAAAATATTGAACTGCTTTTGGTAATAGATTGCGAGTTTCTTTGTTTAAGTGATCTGTACTTGCCTTTGAGCTCTTTTATTATCGGTGGTTAAAACTTTTTGATATTTCTGACAAACTTCCCAAAGATCAAATTCTAAATGAGTTCACTTGACCTCTAGCTAACTTTGAGGTTTTCCAAAGGGTCCCTGGAACAACTCAAATTATTTCTCTCCATCTCAGAGAGAGAAATATTAAACTAATTAGGCCTATTGATACGTTAAATTATGTGGGCAGCATCATCAAATAAGTGGTGATAAAACTTCTTGTATCATGTGGGTAAATGGCTATTAACGTACACATTCTGGAAATCATATGGAAACTCCTAAAGTTCTAGTATATCCTGGTAAACGATAGCAGTCATAATTTTATTTTATTAAAAATTTTAAAACAATTTTTAATTTTTATTTTATCTTTTGGCCACACTGTGCAGCATGTGAGATCTTAGTTCCCTGACCAAGGATCGAACCTGTGCCCCCTGCACTGGAAGCACAGAGTTCTTAACCCACTGGACCACCAGGGGAAGTCCCATCAGTCATAGTTTTAGTAATTATCTTAAATTGTTGTATGTCACAGCAGTAACCAAGTTTCTTTTCAGTTGCCAATTGTAAATCCCAGTTGGTTGATGCCAAAGCAAAAGGCAACCTTTTAAGGTTAGAGGTGATCAATTGCTATTTATGGTTTTACAGTGGCTTTTGAATGACTCTTTAGCTATTTTGTGAAGAGCAGGGAAGAATGATGAAATTCTTATGTGCAAGCATTTGTCCTATTACATCAGGGAAAATAAGAAAAGGAAGGGAACGAGAGTGAGGATATGTTGCTTCAAACCTTAACCCCTCCCTTTGAGCTAGCTGTCCCAGCCGCTCTGGCCGTTATGCCAGTCTTAATCAGTGGTGGAAGAATGGTCTCAGAATTGTCTCAATTGGTCAATTAAGTTTAATAGTAAAAGACTGATTAATGATAACAATGCATCGTAAAACCTTCAGAAGGAAAGGAGAATATTTTGTGAACAATTTGTTTTGTGTGTAGCAGTTTTAAGTTATTTTTATATTTTTAATTATTAAAAAATTTTTAATTGAAATATAGTTGATTTACAATGTTGTGTTTCAGGTGTACAGCAAAGTGATTCAGTTATACATGTATATATCCTTCTTTAGATTCTTTTCCCTAATAGGTTATTACAAAATATTGAGTACCATTCCCTGTGCCATACAGTAGGTCCTTGTTTATCTATTTTATATATAGTAGTGTGTATATGGCAATCCCAAACTCCTAATTTATCCCTCCCCCTGTCCCTTTCCCCTTTGGTAATCATAAGTTTTTTCCTATGTCTGTGGGCCTATTTCTTTTTTGTAAATAAGTTCATTTGTATCATCTTTTTAGATTCCACATATAAGCGATATCATGATATTTGTCTTTGGCTTACTTCACTTAGTGTGATAATCTCTAGTTCCATCCATGTTGCTGTAAATAGCATTATTTCATTCTTTTTTTATGGCTGAGTAATATTCCATTGTATGTATGTACCACATCTTCTTTATCCATTCCTCTGTTGATGGACATTTAGGTTGCTTCCGTGCCGTAGCCATTGTAAATAGTGCTGCAGTGAGCATCGGGGTGCATATATATTTTCAAATTATGGTTTTCTCCAGATATATTCCCAGGAGTAGGATTGCTAGATCATAGGGTAGCTCTATTTTTAATTTTTTAGGGAACCTCTATACAGTTTTCCATAATGGCTGCACCAATTTACATTCTTACCAACAGTGTAGGAGGGTTCCCTTTTCTTCACACCCTCTCCATCATTTATTGTTTGTAGACTTTGACGATGGTCATTCTGACTGGTGTGAGGTGATACCTCATTGTAGTTTTTGATTTGCATTTGTCTAATGATTAGTGATGTTGAACGTCTTTTCCTGTGCCTTTTGGCTGTCCAATGTCTCTAAGTTATTTTAAAATCAGTACTTTTAATTGGTTAAAGCCCTTCTTAAGGAAATTATCCCCTGATTTGGATTAAGGCATTTGGGACTACATTCATCCTGGAGACCACATCAACAGGAAAAAACTGAGAAATGAATACCAACTTAACTTGGGATAAAGGACTTGCCAGTTGCCTTGCTCTGGATCAGTGGCTCCCAGAAGCAGGCTTAAATTAAGCCCCTTTGAAATATTGTGTGGTAGGCCATTCCAGGTGTCTGCCCAGGTGAGAGAATCTGTAAATGCTCTAAAAGAAACTAGCAGTTGGCCAACTTGTTAAACTTTGGGCTCTATACCCAACCTCTGTTCACGCATTTGCCTCCAACAGGTCTGCCCATCAACTGAAGTAGATGGTTTTTCACTGGAGCTGGAGAAGCATCCAACCAATTGTGTAATTTGTCCAAATAAACAACACAGGAATTTAGTACATGTATTGGGAACTGGAACCAAAACCCCAAGTTGAATTACAAATGAACAAAGTGCTAACTGGGTTCATCACGTTCAAATAGTTGTAGATAAAGGACTCACTAAAGATTCTAAGGAATATTTGTAGCTTCTGGAAGTAGTCAGAGTGGTCTTTGTCCCTTTTCCCACAAGATTATGGAATGGACATTGACAGTGGGGAATTGTAGTAATAGGGAAGAACCTTTGTATTCTATTACAAGTTAATCCCTAAAGGGATGTTGCCTATAAGCTTAATTATACATAAGGCCCATCTTGGGAAGCCTGCCTCCCAGGTAATGAACATTAAGCTAAATACCTTTGTCAGCTTCATAAGAAACATCCTGACCAGGCCCACCTGTGAATAACTGCAGGGAGGATAGAAATCATCACATCCCCTCCTGAGGCTGACCAGAACCAGGAAGTATTTGGCTTTACTCCCTCCCCTTTAGTATAAAAGAAGCCTGAATTCTAAGTCAGGCAAGATGGTTCTTTGGGACACGAGTCCACCATCTTCTTGGTCTGCTGGCTTTCAGAATAAAGTTGCTATTCCTTGCCCCAACAACCTGTCTCTCCATTTATTGCCTGTCATGCAGCAAGCAGTACAGGCTTGGACTTGGTAACACAAATAATATTTGAATTTCTTATACTTAATCTTATAAAAAGCAATCCTGAAAAGAACAAAGCTGGAAGCATCACACTACCTGATTTCCAACTATACTACAGAGCTCTAGTAATCAACACAGTATGGTACTTTCATCAAAACAGACACATAGATCAATGGAACAGAATAGAGAGCCCAGAAATAAACCCTCATAGAGGGCCAAGAATACTCAGTGGGGAAAGTATAGTCCCTTCAATAAATGGTATTGGGAAAACTGGATATTCACATGCAAAAGAATGAAACTGGATTCCTATCTTTCACCACTCACAAAAATTAACTCGAAATGGGTCTATTGAAGGCTTAAACATAAGACCTGAAACTGTAAAACTCCTAGTAGAAAACATAGGAAAAATGCTCATTGACATTGGTCTTGGCAATGAATTTTTGGATATGATACCAAAAGCCCAACCAACAAATGCAAAAATAAATGATTGGACAACATCAAACTAAAAAGATTCTGCACAGCAAAATAAATCATTAACAAAATGAAAGGCAACATAGAGAATGGGGGAAAATATATGCAAACTATCTATCTGATAACGGGTTAAGGAACTCATACAACCCAATAGTAGCAAAAAACCAGTCGTATTTAAAAATGGGCAGAGGACCTGAATAGACATTTTCCCAAATACGACATACAAATTGCCAGTAAGTACATGAAAAGATGCTCAATATCACTGATTGCGAGTGCCCATAGACTCTGGTGGTGGTGCAGCTGTGTCACGGTGGCTAAGCCATGATGCCAGGCTGGGACATGGCTGTCCTGAAGGTGTCCTTTCATGGAAGGTTGCTACTGCTGCTGATGTGCTGGAGCTGTCCTGTGTTCTCTGAAACCATGCTAGAGTGTGTGGAGGTGTTACCAGTGCTGCATAAGAATCTTTTTTATATTTTATATTTTTATTACTTATTTTTGGCTGTGTTGGGTCTTCATTGCTGTGTGTGGGCTTTCTCTAGTTGTGGTGAGTGGGAGTTATTCTTCGTTGCAGTGCGTGGGCTTCTCATTGCGGTGGCTTCTCTTGTGGAGCACGGGCTCTAGGTGCACAGGCTTCAGCAGTTGTGGCACACGGGCTCAGTAGTTGTGGCTTGGGGGCTCTAGAGCGCAGGCTCAGTAGTTGTGGCACCGCGGCATGTGGGGTCTTCCCGGACCAGGGCTCGAACCTGTGTCCCCTGCATTGGCAGGTGGACTCTCAACCACTATGCCACCAGGGAAGCCCAGGATCTTATATAATGATAATTCTTTTGGTTTTTCCTTTGCCTTTCACCATTTCCCTAGGACTTTGTTTTTGTTTTTTTTTAACATCTTTATTGGAGTAAAATTGCTTTACAATGGTGTATTAGTTCCTGCTGTATAACAAAGTGAATCAGCTATACATATACCTATATCCCCATGTCTCCTCCCTCTTTTGTCTCCCTCCCACCCTCCCTATCCCACCCCTCTAGGCGGACACAAGCTATCTATTTTACATTTGGTAGTGTATATATGTCCATGCCACTCTCTAACTTTGTCCCAGCTTACCCTTCCCCCTCCCCATGTCCTCAAGTCCATTCTCTACGTCTGCGTCTTTATTCCTGTTCCCTAGGACTTTGATGTGAGTTCATGAGACCTTCTCAGAGGAAAGATATTGGACTTACTAAGGATGTGCAGAACTCAATTCTACCTCACCTATCAGAAACCTGGTACTGCTTTTTTTTAAGCCAATCGTGGGGTCTGATCACTTACCCTTTAGGGTCCTCTCAGAGCAGGTGCCCAGTGACCATTAATGACAGTCTCTTGGTTGGCCAATCCCACTGCCCTCTAGACTTGATTCATAATGTTCAACCCTCCAGGTGAGGACCGCCTAAGTAAAGCTGTGATTCCAACTCACATTTCAGCGCCCAAGGGTGTCCTTGTATGATGGTATTGCAGTGTGACTTCTGTTTACAAGTTCACCCAGAAATTATTTTCAATGCTACTGAATGCAACTGTACAATCCATTTCATCCATCCATTTGTTCATTCATTCAACAAATAGTTTCAAATGAAAAAGTTTTGGTTCTTAAAATAGCGAGATTTATCACCTACAGTTCATTGCCAAATGGCAGCGAATGAATAGTTCTTTTGTATTTCAACATACTGGAGGTAGACTGTTAATTGATTAATTTCATTGACCTGTATTTGGGTTTCGAGTCTTATAAAATGCTGATGTATTATAACTCAGTGTACAAAGTGATAAATGCTCTTTGAAATTTATGGAAAACATCCAGTACTCTTACCCATGGAATTCTTATCTGTATCTTTTTACTAGCATCCCCTAGCCATCCTTCTCTGACAGCAAATGGAAAGAGATGAACTTTAAAAATCTTTCAGAAAGCAAAGAAGTCCATCTGTAGAAATATAGGTTATTGCTATCTTTAAAGAAAAAACTCAACCTAAAAATTCCATTTTTCTCCTTCTGTTCAAATCCAACTGTCCATCTGCTCTGCATTCCTTGCTTCCCTGTGGCTTACTTTGCGCCTTTTCCCGGGTTTATTAACACTTGTCATTCATTCATCTGCTCTCAAATCGGCAGCAGCCGTGGTCTAATTTAACAGCTAAATGACAGACTGTTCCTCTGGCTTTCATGTAGCCTAATTTGAACAATCTGCAGCCCTGTTTATTTTATTTTAATTTTCAGCCTTCTGTGGATGTTATCTCGAAGAGCAGCAGAGGACGTTTGTTTCTGAGCTCAGTGCAACAGATGCTCTGCTTATCTTCCCATAGAGAAGGTGACCAGGAAAACTAGAACCACGACAGTTTGGGGGGCTGGGTGAACCTGCATCGGTAGAGGTGCTTCTGGGACAGGGGGAAGCTTTCTCTGACCTCTTTCCCATTTTGAATACTGAAAACACAAAGTGAAGAGAGGCATGCTCTTTTAAAATATAGAATGTCTGTATAAAACTATTCTATAACACATGGTAAGATACTAGGTTATAGGACTCTTGGGGTTCCTATTCATCTTTACAACATTCCTAGACTTCCTCTCATCTCTCTACCCCTACCCCGCTCCACATGCTTGAAAGTACTCAGTTAATATTCATAGAATTGAATTGAATAGATTAGCATAATCAAAGCCCTGGTAAATAACACATTTCAAAGAATTAGTTTTCAGAAAGAAGCTTTAAAACAGACAATATCTTGTTTGGATCATTATTAATAGCTGGTTAGGCCTAAATAATATTCAGGGTACAGTTTTCACTTGTCTATCAAATATAATTGTGTCATTCTCCCTCTTCTCAGAAAGGCAGTCATTCTGTTTGACATATAATGTTAGGCAATGAACAAAACCCATCACCCCAAATTCCAAATCCTTGTGAAATTTGAACTAAAAGACTATAAACTTATAGCAAAAAGACAAAACCTCTATTATCCAGAATTTATTTTCTTATATAGTTTATACTATTTCTTGCTTAAAAATTATATTACAGCACAAACTGTTGGGTGTAGGACAGGCTTAAGGATGTATTATACAACAGAGGGAATATAGCCAATATTTTGTAAACTGTAAAGCTGTGTAAAATTAAAAATTAAAAAAATTGTATTACAATTGGATATTTGTGTAGACTTAGCGCAAATAGTTTTGCAATTGTCACAGGCCTTGGTTCTAACTGTGACCCAGTCTAAAGCATCAGGGCCTGTTGAGAGGGTCTCAGTGAGGGTGTGATGAGCATTCTGTAAAACCTTTCCCTGTGGAACAATACTGGATATTGAGTCAGGGCTGATATGGATGGAGGGAAGGTGGGTGAAATATGAAGATTCGAGAAAGGGAAAATGGGCTGGCCACAAGGCCAATTTGAGAAAATCCTGTGCGTTTACCATTCATCCCTTCATAAATACTACTGAGAACCTTCCTTGTGGCAGGCTCCATTTTAGGCTCTGGGGATACAGCAGGTGACAGAACAAAGTTCCAGCTCTCTTTGACTTTACATGCAATCAATAAAACCATAAGAAAAAATGTTAGGCAAAGGATTACAAATCAGCTTAAGTACAAGATTGTGATTGTGTGGCTACGCTATTCTGGGAAGTCTGGTCATGTCTCTTGAAGGTGACAGTCAAGTGGAAATCGGAGTAATTTATAACACCGAACATGGAAGATACTGAGGTATTCTTCAGGAACATTTTCTAATGAGTTCTTAAACTGACCATTCAAGGGAAGTGTTGAAAGCTGAAATCCTTCTCTTGGAAACTTTTCCACCATTGCCCTGTTAACATTCTGCTTATACGTCTATCATAGAGCCTAAAACACTTTGATGTACTGATAATTTCTTTACATGTCTCTCCTCTTGTTTTCTCCTGTAAGCGCCTTAAGGACAATCTTTGCGTCTTCCTTTTTTTTTTTTTTTTTTGTCTGTGGCTGGCAATTCCTGGCATGGAGTAAGTATTTAATAAATGCAAGTTCAGTGAATTTATTTGTCTCATCTCCACAACTAGACAGAAAGGCGGATATTGCGTCACATGTATTTTTGTATCCCCCTGAGTGCCTGGCATCAAGAGGGACAGAGAAAGTGGTGGATAAAGCTTTGCCAATTGCAGGTTCTCGTATAAAAGCACCTTGAAGTCTTTGCTCAAATTCCAAATGGTCTTTGAGACTTTCCTCAAAGGGTAAAATGGAAAGATGGCGGAATAGCCAAGGTTAGAGGGAGATTTAGACAATAGTCAGGTTTTTTAGGGTGTTTATTGGATTTTTGAGTAGATCAAAGTTGGGATTTAGGGCTGGATAAAAGGAGGGGTAGTATGGAAATATGTGGGGAATTTGGGGTCGGGGGTTGATGTATTGGACACAGGATATTTCTGAAAAGGTCATATGACGTTCTCAAGGATAAAAAATGTTTTCAATAAAAGGCAAGCACATTTTTTATACAAGAAAATGATGACACAGTAATTGTGCTAGTTTGGCTTTTTGTTTTCTTGCTAATATTACATCACTGAGTCACACAAGCGTGGTGAGGAGGGGACAGTAAAAATAAGTTATCAATGCACTATTAACTCAGCGTGCTCTTACCTATTAATAAGACATTGATGTCTCCTCTTATGCGTGTCCCATTGCAAAGCATTTTCTCATTACCTCCAAGTGGCATACACAAAATGGCTTTTTTAATATACTCTTGCCTGTGGATGCTTGGTGCTAAAGACTTGTTTAAATGGTCAAAGATATCCTATTTAAGAAACAGGAAACACTTACATTGCACATTATCAACATTAGAACAGAATCTCATTATCCGTTAGCTGGTATTTGTACGATTTATAACTCACTTTAGATTGAATTTTGCAGGATTTCATGATCTTTGCCACATCATCAGCTGAAAACGTAGGTGCTGCGTCCTTGTTCATCAGTTGATATTATTAGTGGGGATTATGGCCTTGTGTTTTCTAGGCTGCAGAAATCTTTTAAGAGATGCTGCTAATTAACTATTAAATAAATGCTTGGATGATGTTATCTTCATAACAAATAAGCTACTTGGAAATTGCTTTCAATAAAATGGGATGAGTTAAATTTCTTTCTATTTTTGTTAACCTTTGCCTGTCTGCTCTAAATCCCAGGCAGAACACTATACTGTGTGTGCTTTTTTTTTTTTTTTTTTAAGACTTGTGCTCTCTAAAAACTTTTGAAAGAAGGAACTGGTAAAGAGATCTTCTCTGAAATAGCCTGTGGGAGAGGCTCCAAGTGACTACTGATGTCCTATCTGCTTTGAGACGAATCTGGCACAATGCATCCAGTTGTTCACACAGAGAGAGAAGGAAATCTAATAGAGGCAAATGTTTCAAACCATAGAAAGACAATCATATTATAATTTAGCAAGAATTACATATTAAGTTGCAGACTTTTTCAATGAGAAAAGAAAAAAGAAAAACTAAAAAGCTAGGAAAATGGTGTGCCCTGTATTTTTTTAAGCCATGACATTATTTCACTGGACTGAAAACTAACTGTAGGCTTCAATTGTAAGACTCAATGTAGACTTCAGTTGTAAATTTAAGAAAAAGATTTAAATAGGTAAATATGGCTATCTTAAGACATATCTTTTCTAAAAATTCACTACTTGAAGAGTTTGTTTTCAAAAGCAGAATGGGAATGGTTAATTTGTTTATATTCACCAGTCCAACACAAGAAATATTTTTTGAACCTGACTAGGGTGGGACAGGCTGAGGGGCAGGTGGGGCAGTCTTGGGACCAGGACTAAAGTAAGACATGAGAGCTTATAATCTAGAGACAAAACGAGAAGCTTAGACCCCAGATCACCTTCTGGAGGAGAATGGCTCTTACGGTCCTCATATGGGGACTTGCATGCTGGTTCAAACAGTGTTGAGGATAGAGCCAGCCTAAGGCATCACAGAACAAAGACCAGGAAAATGAGAAAAAGGCTGCTATAACATCAGAGAAGAAGAGGATTTGCTGACCTAAAATCCACCAACCAAACCGATGCACTCACTCACTCACTCACCCACTCACCCGTCAAACAACCAACAGACAGTACCGAACACCCACTACCAACAAATGGCTATGGTGGTTGCCACGGAGGAGACCCAGTTCCTGACTCAGAAAAGGAATCGAAATATCAACCCTTTCTTCCAGTGAAAAGGTCAATCCCTGATGGTTCATTATCTTCTCATTTCACATGACAAATAATAACAAAGAATCTCCCTCTTTCTGCTAATATATGAGTTTTGTTGCTTTTTTTGTTTTTCTGTTGGGATTAACTTTCCGGTTTCAAAGAAATGAAAGTGTGGTTCTTGCTTCCTAAAGGCAATTTTATTCCTTCTATACTGCTCCCAAGACTCTATTTAAGCTTTGCAAAGTCAAAGAAAGTTAGATGTGGATTATCCTAGACAGAGCAGTATACTGACTCATCAGCCATCCTTTGTGGAAGATAACACTTTGTTTTTCCTGTAACACCTTGTTGCATTCCATTCATGGGGGTTGTGGTGATGGGGGCTGTTGGTATAAATACATTTTAGGCTGGAAGTGGCAGAACAGGGGAAAATAAATTTTAAAAACTATACATATTTGTCTGGAGCTAAGGATAAAGAAATCAGCTTTTAAAAAAATTATTTCTTGGTTGACTTGTGGGTAAGTCTCTTTCTACCATCTTATCTTTCTTGTCAACATTCAGAGGTTTCAAAAGAAATTCCTGATGGAGAGGAACTCCAATCCAGCTCTAATTATACCAGTTTTGTTCCTGTTTTTAGGTATTTCCTTCAACGTGGAGGACCAGTTTGATTTGTGGTTGTGGATTTTATGTACTGGGGAAGGGGGGGCCTTCATGGTCACGAGATAGCTGCTACTCTGGAATAAGTTTAAATTCCAGAACCCCAAACAAACTACACAAAAGGATTGATTCAAGGTAGAAAACAGATCCTGGCCTTCACCAGAGTCTGCAGGAGGTGCCTGAGTCTCGGCTCTGGCTGTCTAGAGAGTTTCTCTAATCTCTGGATGGGCCTTGTCAAATCCGTTCACTCATCAAGCTCTATTTCAATCCATCAGCCAACTGGGCATCCACTATAGGCTATGTACTGTACTTCATGTTGAACATAATCAATAAAATATGACTCCCTTCCCTAATGCAAAGACTAGTGCCTTTGTTTGACAGTTTAAAAAAAGGTTTGTTTTAAATTCCCATTCATATCCATTTATGATAAAGTGAGGCTAATTTCTTTTTTCACTATGTTTAATACAAACTTGACATATCCATCCCCCGCCCCCCGAAAGAAAAAAAAGGAGTAGGGGAAGGGTGTTAACAGGAATGAGAGAACAGTTCTATGTTTTAATATTTTCGTGTATGTTGATATATGTCAGCAAGAAGGGCAAATGTATTTCAACTAGCAGGCAACTCCTTCTTCTGAAATAGGAAAAGGCTAAAAATATGAATCATGTCTATCTGTTCTTTATCCTGTTTGCCTGAGACTGGCTATGTAGTTTGCCAGGCTCAGTGCAAAATGAAAATTTGGAGCCCCTTGTGGAAATTAATCTCAAGACGGCAACAGCATAGCATTAACCCAAGTTTGGGACATTTTTTTTTTTATTCCCTCTGGTACTTAATAAAGTAGGGAAGACTGGTTACAGCAGGAGTGGAGGTGGAAGGCCCAGACCCTACCCCAAACATGTGACACTAAATAAAAAAATAGCTGGGCATGGGCAAGGCTGAGGGTGGTGCAGCAAACACTGGCAGCCCAGGAGGGACACAATCCCCGTCCCAAGCTATGCCCACCATCAACCTTGGACCAGTGCTGTGATCAGTGAAGGGTGGGGCTCTTGGCTACAGAAGTCCCCGCAGCCACTGAGTGGCCCACTGGACCGTGGAGAAAGGGTGTCTTTGGTATTTGGACCCTTATTTTTTGACAGAAATCTGGACCCCTAGCTGGTCCAGTCAGACCCAGATTAAAAAGAGGCCACTGTATCTCAGACTTCTGGATTGTTCTTTTCAAGATCTAAAAGACCAATGAATGGGTCATTGTTGCCTGGTTCACCCAGGACAGAGGCCACGAAAGGGTTATTGTCACTTAGTTCTCTGATTGGTTTACTCAGGCTCCTGGACATCAAAGAGTCATTGTTACTTAGGCTCCCAATTGGTCCACTCAGGACCCAACATCAATGAGTCACTATCACTTAGCCTTCTGACTGGTCCATTCAGAGCTTAGGACAGTAATGGTTCCTGCTACCAAGACCTCTGATTGGTCAACAGGAACCCATGGTCAGGACCTGAGGGGCAGGTAGGGCCCTAGAAGCCCCTGGGATGGGGAACGGGATTAAGTGCTTAGAGTTGTGTGACTGCATAAGTTGCTTGCCCAGGAAACTGGTCTTGTACTTACTATTATATGGCATGGAGATCCCACATTTCTTATACCCTGCCAGCAACTTAATTTTTAGTGAGCCACATGGCCATGAAGAACTAAACTAGATGATCTCAAGGTAGTAGCCTCCATCAGCTTTCCAAAGCAAGGTCTGGGGAATGTTGGAGAGATATTAGGTTAAATATAGTCAAACAGGTTTTTACTGAGAATTTCTCAGAGCCTTTAATATACTAAAATGCATTATGCATTTTCAGGAGGTACAATATAATATGCAGCATTTCTCAAATTTTTGATGGGTTTGAGGCAACTGAAAATACAGGCAAGAATAAGGATGTGATTCCAGAGAGTTAATGACCTAACTTGTTCTAGAGCTCAGTTTTGTCCTCAACTTCTGGCTCATGTATCAAAAATATCTCCAGCAGGATGGCCTGCATTCCTATGGTCAACATTGGGGCAATGAATATATATTGCATAAGTGCAATATATTGCATATATGCATATATTGCATAAGTGTGAAGACACTGCTGGTTGTTTATCCAGTGTCTCTTCTTCTTTGCTCATAATCCTGATTTGCTCAGGGTTGAAAATACTCACCTAAGTGACATTTGCCCCTGGGGTGGTCATGTGACCTCGTTTTGGCCAAGTGGAAATCTATAGGGATTTAAAAAGGACAGAGTCAGTGGCATGTGTCTTTTGCTCTTTACACTTCCAAGCTTGCTTTCTGCTTGGAAGTCAGGAAAAATGCTTGTGACTACAGGATCCAACTTATAATCATGAGGACGAAAGCCACCGGGGTAGTGCAGCAGGAGACCTGAACGATCCTGGTTCCGGGATGGCCTCCTTGAGCAGCTGCACAAGCCCTAAATGCCTCCTTTGGGCTTCTTGTTACCGAGGAAAACAAACCCCTTTTCGACTAAGCGGCTGTAGTTGGGTTTTCATTCTGTGCAGACAAACAGAACCCCACCTGGTGGGCGGCCTGAAATGTAGCACACCCAAAGCTGAAGCAGCAACCCCTTCCCACCCTGCTCCTCAGTTTCTTTTCTATCCAGTTGACCAGGTGGACAACCTGGATGTCATCCTCTATCCCTCCTCGCCTCTACTCCCAGGAGCCGTGACCCCTGTTCCACTGGTGCTGCTGAAGGTGCTCTGGGTACAGCTTTCAGCTCCACAGCCCTGCCCAGCGGAAGCGCAGCCTCTAGCGCCCCTGGGGAGCAAGCTGTGCAGCCTCTGACTTTGAGGAGGTCCCAGGCTCACCGTGGTTTCAGAGGCCAGTGTGGCTGGCGACAGATAGGAGGGTACCCCGGTTAGGGATCGCCCCCTTGGTAGATCCCCACGCAGCTCTGTTGAGGGATGCTTTGTGACTGAACTCCTGTTTCATCCTTCCAACCAGGATAGGGTGCAGTGGAGATTCTCGATTAGGCACCATCATTTATCATTGAATTCATATTCTATTGTTTCTTCTCATATCTAGGAGCCCCTGAAACACTATCATGATATCAATCTTTTACTTTCAGGTCCCATATTGTATTAGGAGGGGGAGTGGCGGAAGTTTGAGAGTCATAGGCACCTGGGGCTTTAGGCGCTTGCTTCCAAGTAGTAGCTGCCACGTTGGATCGATTACCAAGTCCATTTGTTTTACCTCCTCAACTCTGTTCTAGTCGGTCCATTTCTCTACATCCCCACTGGTGCTACTCCGCCCAGGACACCTCAACACTTGCATGAATTATGTGCTTTTCCTCATTGCTTCTAATGGCTCTCCCCGCACCCAGGTTTTCTTCCTTTCAACCCATTTCCCCCGCTGCATTCCCAGTGATCCTATCGGCTCCTGTCACTCCCTACTTCCAATGACGGAGTTTCTCCACTGCTTGAAGACCAGCCTCCCTTGCCTTCAATGCAATGGCCTTCATGGAAAGGCCTCTTCGTACCACTTCAGTTCTCACCGACGTTCTTTACTCGCTACACTGCGGTCCCACTGAACAATTTATGTCAGTGACACTATGCTCTCTTGCATCCCCAAGACCTTGCCAATACTGCTTTCTCCCCTCTCACGTCTTCACCTTCTCCCTGCTCCCCTTCGTTTCCTAATTCTTACTCATCCTCCAGATTCGTGTTTAGGAGCCACTTCCTGTAGGAGGTCATCTCCGAGCTTCAAGCCACAGTGACCTTCTGCCCTGTGAACTCCCAGAGCACGTGTCCCCGCATCAGAGCACGGCCTCTGAGTCAGAAAGACTTGGATTTGAATCCAGGTTGACCATTTACTTTACTGTTTGATCTTGGATGAGTTACCCTTTTAGACTCAGTTTCCTCATCTATAAAAACGGGAATAAGGAATTCCCTGGTGGTCCAGTGGTTAGGACTCTGCGCTTTCACTGCCAAGGGCCCAGGTACGATCCCTGGTCGGGGAACTAAGGTCCCACAAGCCGCATGGCGTGACCAAAATAGATAAATAAATAAATAGATAAAAACAGGAATAACAGTAGTAGTTACCTCTTACTGCTTCCGTGTAAGTTAAGTGAGATAGTGCATGTGATTTCCTGTGTTTCAACGAATGGAACACGGTAATTACTCAATGAATGATTTTATTATTGTGCTAACTGTCTGTAAACCATCAGCTTGTGTCTTCACTCAGAACAGCTTTAGTACCTGGTCTGTGCAGAAAAGGTAATATATGCTCAAAAAGCACTGGCTAATGGTTAGAAGGAAAGTGTGTTACTCCCACACTGCCTTGTCCCTCATTTTTAAAGGGGTTTAATTCTATTTCAAAACAGAATTGAGTCTGTTTTTTGAACTCAGTGGTCCATCAAGAGCTTCACATATGTCAACTCATTTAATTTTCGTAACCACTCTAAGAGGTAGTTGTCATTCTTACTTTATAGGTAAGAAAATGACGTCATAGCCACAGCAATAATAAAGAGCCGAACTCTGACTCAAATGCGGGACTGGCTGACTCCAAAGGTGTTCAGTATTTGTCACCAGAAAAAGAAACCCTCCCTCAGGTTCTATCCTGAAGAAAAGGATGGACACACGTGCGGGAGGCCAATCATGCCCGTATGGGTGGCGTTTCTAAGCTTCTGCTGGGCGTCTGTGTAGCCTCGGGTGCAGTGATGAAGAGGTCTGTGGCTTATGATTGGGCCCATGTCCTCATGGGCTGAGACTGTGAGTCTTTGAGAGGGTGTTTGTTCAAGGCATAGGTGTTGGGGTCTGTGGATGTGTGTATACCTGGATGCCTGGTACCCTGCTGGATACCTGCATTGTAAGCAGGCACATCTGCAGCTCAGGTCGATGGAGCAGCTGCACACAGAACCTCTACAGAAGGACTGGAAAAGCCTAAACGCACGTCTCAAGAGGAGCCTCTTTGCAGGACTGGCTGTATAATCAGAGAGTCCAGGAGCTCCATGTCGCGCTGAGAAGCAGGAAGTGACCCTGTGGCCATGACCAGCTGGGTGTGGTGCCAGGCCTGAGAATCAGAGAACAACCGGGTGTTGGTCAACCTTGGAGCACATGAGACACACTTCCCTCTAAACATACTGGGAATATCACTTAGGGACATGCCAGAGGGTGAGGGGTTGGCTGATCAACATTTTATTGACACTAAAAGTAAGTTCAAACCCGTCTTTAGCATTCACACAGCCAGGACTGGGAAGGCAGATTGTTACTGTTTGGGAATGACGGGAGGTACGTCGCCCAAATTACTTCAGTTAATGAACCCAGACAACTGCACACCAGCTGCCCTGCCTTCTTCCATCTGCCTGTGACATCAGTCCAGTCCCTCCAGTGTCGTTTGCCTGCTGGATCACTTTGGCTGTTCACAAGGACACATTTATGAAACTCAGGTTAGAGAATGTTTTCAGGCCTCATAATGAGCTAACTGGAGACAGAGCAAAAAGAGGGTTCAGGGAAATGTGAAATTTAGGCTAAGTCTGGGTTAAGATCTAAGAAGTCTCAGGGAAAGAGGTGCTAGAAGAAACCCAGACTGGGGGGGGAGACAGGAGGCGGGGTCCCTACTGGGAATACTGAGACCTACAGTGGTTGGTGAGGACTGCGGCTGAGTTAGGGGATGAACGAGTCTGGTAGTGGGATAATCCACAGCCTGGAACTTGAGTATTGGGATTACTGAGGGCATGCTGGTGTCAAATCCTCAGTTCTAGCAACAGCTACTGATTTTCTTATAAACATCCTGCCCCCAAATGTCACCCTGACACTGGGTGACAGTCAGGAGGGGACAAAGCCTATGGATGGAAGATGGATACTCTAGAAATGGCCAAATACTGGCAACATGTTAAGGCAAAAAAATAACAAAAATGAACGAGACCTCTCTCAAAGAAGTTGTCCAGGGTTAAATAATAGCATTCCTAATAGTTAACTGAAGAAGGAAATGTGTAATTCATTTTTCCAGGCCATATTTCAAAATGTTCTTTTGCAATTAGTATCTGTGAAAGATAAGTTATCTCAACCTTCCAAATAAACTATCAATTATTAACTGATCCATGGACCCCAGTATTTTATGAGTTTCTGTAGCAGTGGTGTCTCTGCAGGTTGCCTTTTCCTTCTGCCGACACAAAAAACTCCCACACCTATCATCCAGGATGATTAACATACAGAAATCTTACTTCTTCACAATGTGCCCCAGATCACTGGTGTACACAGCATGTACCATACTTACCTGTTTTTATCCGATCTCAGTGATTAGTGAGACCCGTGAAAAAATGGGATTGTACAAAGAGTGGACCCCAGGTTGCACGAACACGTTCTGCACCTTGTGAAATGGTTGTCTATCCTGCTTTCAGGTTTTGCTTCAATGATAATTTACATGGCTAGATTTTTCCAACTTTAGAGGGGGGCAGATAGGATGCATATGCAGAACCAGCATATTCTACAGTCTTCACAGAGACAAGGAACCAAAAGTGAGGGCCTTTGTGTGTAGGACAGGGTAACCTAGACAGAAACATAGAGCCAGAATAGCCAAGCATTTTACAATGTGAAGAAGTCCCATTTCTCCACAGGATTCACTAATCATTGAAATGTGATAGAAACAGGTAAGCGTGGCTGTGGGAAAACTTTAATTGGCAATTACACTGTTTCAAGATGGCAACTTAAACTAAAACTGAAATTACTGGTAGTTTACTGGATTTGTAAAATCAGTCATCTCCTTAAAAGCTGAATTGAAAAAGAGACTTCCTTTCCTTTGTCAATAATGATGCTACACTGAAAGTAGTAAAAAGCACAGAGAATGAAGCATGAACATGTTTATGCCCAAACCGAAGTCTGATATTCTCTTCGTTAGAATTCATCTTTCCTTTGTTCTTCAGGATCAATTAGGTAGATTCATGGTTTTATTGTTAAGGTGAAGGAGGCTTGAAGGAGATGTACTTTCTCAACCCTCACTTGAAAGTCAACTTTAGTGTAATGATACTTGATAGATTTTGGTTTTGGTTGAGGGTTTTTTGTTGCTCAAAACCGATCAATGGAAAAAAAAAAATGAAGTACAACTTTCTTTGTGCAAGAGCTTCTGATTTGCACCATTCACTTTCAAAATTCTAGAGACTCAGGGCCAAGAAGGAGCGAGGTTTCTGACAGGTCAGTTTTGCACTTTGAAAATTCCTTTGCCCTCTTCCAGTGGAAATGTGGCTTGAAAAAATTGTACAGTGCCCCACTTTCAAATCCCTTACCTTTTTTGAGCCACTTCTTTCTGTTTATATAACTTCAGGATTTGAATGCCTTTGGCTAACTAAGGAAAGTGAAAAAGTGACTGATGGGAATATAGAGACCCCCAGTACAGCTGGATTTAAAATTTTACTTGGGTAGTTATTAGCTGGTTGGAAAAGCCTGGCACCCTGTGGCCATGTTTAGTACTACAGCTGCTTCTCTCCCAAGGTGCCCCAGTTTGTACTCTTCCTAGGGGCTACCCTGGATACAGTGGGATGAAAGGCGTGTATGCTATGCGTGGATTTTTTGGGGGGGGGATTTTAAAAAATTGAAGTATAGTTGATTTACAATGTTTCATGTGTACAGCAAAGTGATTCAGTGATATATATATACGTTATATATATATGTGTGTGTGTGTGTTTCTCAGATTCTTTTCCATTAAAGGTTCTTACAAGATATTGAATATAATTCTCTGTGCTATACAGTGGGTCTGTGTTATTTATTTTATATATAGTAGTGTGTATCTGTTAATCCCAAATTCATCATTTATTCTCCTCCTGCCCCCTCTCCCCTTTGGTAACCATTGTTTGTTTTCTACATCTGTGAGTCTGTTTGTGTTTTGTAAATAAGTTCATTTGTATCATTTTTTTTGGTTCCACATATAAGTGATATCATATGATGTTTGTCTTTCTCTGTCTGACTGACTTCACTTAGTATGATTATCTAGATCCATCATGCTGCTGCAAATGGCATTATTTCATTCTTTGTTAAGGCTGAGTAATATACCATTGTATATTTGTACCACATCTTCTTTATCCATTCATCTGTTGATGGACCTTTAGTTTTTGGATTTTTATTTTTCTTTTACGTTTTTTTCATCTTACACCTGTCTCAGTATCTCCACTGAGTCATAGTTTTTGATCAAAAAGCAGGAGACATGCACAGAGCATCCATTTTACCAGCGGGAGAGGTTCCTTTTCTTTCCAGCTAACACTGACTGGGGAACATCAGCTCCTATTTTTAGGCTTAGAAGAAAGAGAAGTTGTAGGACCAGGGTAGGGCATTCCATGGGCTTAAAAAAAACCCATTAAATGTTATTTTTATTTTTTAAAATTTTAATTATTTTATTTATTTAGTTTTTTAATTAATTATTTTTTGGCTGTGTTGGGTCTTCGTTTCTGTGCGAGGACTTTCTCTAGTTGCGGCGAGCGGGGGCCACTCTTCATCGCGGTGCGCGGGCCTCTCACTGCCGCGGCCTCTCTTGCTGCGGAGCACAGGCTCCAGACGCGCAGGCTCAGTAGTTGTGGCTCACGGGCTTAGTTGCTCCGCGGCATGTGGGATCTTCCCAGACCAGGGCTCGAACCCGTGTCCCCTGCATTGGCAGGCAGATTCTCAACCACTGCGCCACCAGGGAAGCCCCAATTATTTTATTTTTTAAAAAACTTTTGCTCTTTATTATTTTTTAAATATTTATTTATTTGCGCCGGGTTTTAGTTGTGGTAGGCGGGCTCCTTAGTTGAGACATGTGAACTCTTACTTGCAGCATGCATGTGGGATCTAGTTCCCTGACCAGGGATTGAACCCCGGCCCCCTGCATTGGGAGCGCAGAGTCTTAACCACTGCGCCACCAGAGAAGTCCTTAAATGTTATTTTAAAAGTTAAAAGTTGAGGAAATTGGGAGACAAGGTTGTCGTGGAACGAGTACAAAATGGGGAAACAGGAGATTTTATTTCTAGCTCTGGTTCTGTCACAAACTTTGTGTGATCCCAGGGAGGTCATTTAACCTCCATGGGTTTCATTCCAATAAAGTTAAGAGGTTGGACCAGATCATTTCCAGGGTTCCCTCTGGCTCTAAACTTCTGTGATCTGCCCATGGACGCTATTTCTTAATGCCCTGCACAATATCTCCTTGCCAGCTGTGCTTCTGAGTATGCAAAGTGTTTCTTATCTTTACCCATCACTGCTTCTGGTCCTGAGATCACTCTTAGCTTAGGTCATTCAACCATATCTACTAGTCTTCAATTGCCTGTGTCTTTTAGAGCCAATATTTGAGTCAACCTACAGAAACTCACTGATCTTTTCTAGTTCACTTTATATTCATTAAAGAACTGAACTCATTGCCTTCATTAAACTGGTAGAAGAAAAATTTATTCATTGGCAAATGTTGCAAACTCGATCTGGAATCTCTAAACAGGTTCATATCTTACTCTCTTTTAGTCTTAGATATTTTATGATGAATACAGGTTTCATTTGTCATTCTTTTGACTTTACTCCATTGTTATCATGCAGCTGCAGGGTCTTGATCTTGATGGCACGAAGACTGGCCGCCATCAGGAACGTGATGGCATCATGCCGTCATTCAGTGGAATCTTAAGTAGCATTACTTTTGAAGATACGACAGCGAAGACATAAGCCCTGATACCAAAGACTTATAGCTTACAAGGGTAGCCAGAAAGCTGTCAGCACAGAGGCGTGAAACCAAATCAGCTTGGGGGATGACACTTGGTAAATCCTGAAGGATGCATATGAGTACCTAAGCATGGAGGGACTGAGGTGGGAGAGGGGACTGCTTAAGGGAAAATTCATTTCAGTGAAATTTACCCAGCACCTACTCACTGTTTTCAATGATTTGGCTTTTTCTAACCTCAGATAGGTAGGATTTGGAGGATATTTGATTCTATGTATTTCTTTAAAAATTTTTTATTTATTTTAAATTAGTTTTATGAAAGTATACTTGATTTACAATGTATTTATTTCTGCTGTACAGCAAAGTGATTCAGTTATACGTATATATACATTTTTTCATATCTTCCATTATGGTTTATCAGGATATTGAATATAGTTCCCTGTACTATACAACAGGACCTTGTTGTTTATCCATTCTCTATATAATAGTTTGCATCTGCTAATCCCAAACTCCCAACCCACCCCTTCCCCCTACTCTTGGCAACCACAAGTCTGTTCTCTATGTCTGTGAGTCTTCTAACCCAGTATATTTCTAAACTCAAATTTACTTGGCAATATCCAATTTGGGGGAGTCATATGTCCTAGTGTGTATCTGGTGTAAGTACTTCTAGAACCTTGCGGTAGGTCCTTGGACGTTTTAGCCCAGTCACATCAACCCTATAGTTTTGTCCAGTGCACATCCCTGAAATCAGGAAAGTGGCCACCTATGGGTATAGTCACAGGTTTTATCCCTGTGAAATAGGGCAGAAGGGTTGAAGGTTTAAGTATAACATGGAATGAATGATTTAGGGATGCTTTGTCTAGCAAAAGAAGGCAGGAAGATTTGTTGGTGGTTGTGAAGCTGGGGAGATCCTAGCCAGGCAAGGACTTAAGATCTCATTGTCCCCCCTGCCCTTCAACCCTCCCCTGAACTGCTCAGTAAGATAGTCTGAAGCTATTTCATGCTATTTTGAGTACAATAAAAGCTTAACCAGCCTCCACTTGCCAACTTCTCTGTAAAACTTACTGGTAGATGCTGCAGCGTGCTGAATGCTCATGACTTTCTCTAAAACCTTCTACCACATCTACTCACTGTTACGCTAATTGTAATTATAGAAATTAAGCTATATATAAGCCAAAGAGATATGAATTTCTACTGTCTTTTTTTCTCTGTATGAACATGTATTATTTTTATTAAAATTTTTTTATTTTAAAATTTTTTTAAAAAATTATTATTTATTTATTTATGGCTGTGTTGGGTCTTCGTTTCTGTGCGAGGGCTTTCTCTAGTTGCGGCGAGCGGGGGCCACTCTTCATCGCAGTGCACGGGCCTCTCACTATTGCGGCCTCTCTTGTTGCGGGGCACAGGCTCCAGACGCGCAGGCTCAGTAATTGTAGCTCACGGGCCTAGTTGCTCCGCGGCATGTGGGATCTTCCCAGAGCAGGGCTCGAACCCATGTCCCCTGCATTGGCAGGCAGATTCTCAACCACTGCGCCACCAGGGAAGCCCTCTTTTAATTTTTTTATTGAAGTATAGTTGATTTACAATGTTGCATTAGTTTCAGGTATACAGTAAAGTGATTCAGTTATCTACCTATCTATATTTTTTCAGATTCTTTTCCGTTATAGGTTATTACAAGATATTGAACATGGGTAACCTGTGCTATACTGTAGGTTCTTGTTTATTTTATATATAGTAGTGTGTATATGTTAATCCCAACCTCCTCATTTATACCCTCCCCCATTATTATTTTTTTAAAGCTCACTAGTCCATCTGTATTTGTCTTTTGTCCTAACTCCTGACCACACAGGTACTAGATTCTCTTTGGTTGCCACCAGGTTACCTGGTTCCCAGCTTCTTCCACTTTCGATAGCCATAGTCTTCAATCTCTTGTTAACATGGGGTGAGCTTGCAGTCTTCAGAAACCCTTCAGACAAGTTCTCTTCTCCTCCATGAGGGTGGGAAAGAGAGGTTCTAGAAAACCACACAGGGGTCCAACTCACTGAGGAACGATTGCAAGAAGAGCAACTTTTAAAATTTCTTTATTTATAGACATTTCCGAACCATTTAAATCAACAACGAATTTTTTTAGACAAAAACATACCATGTTTATCTTGAGGTACACATTGGGCCCATAGACAATGCTCTGGAAATAATGCAACTGTTAACTGGTAGTTAACAACCCCAGTTTTCCAAGCAAAGAAACTGTAAAGATGGTTACAAAAGTCTTCGAAAAGAATATACCATTTTCATTTAAGTCAAGGAAAACTCCCAAATTTTTGACTAATTGAATTCAACTTTTAGGCTTAGCTTAAGCAATATTTTAAATGGAGCTTAATATGAAAATGGGAGAAGAGGTTTATAGCTAAGAAATGATAATCTGAGCCCTACTACATGAGATTGTAAACAAAGGAAATTCATCATCTGATAAGCTCATTACAAAACTCATAGCCTAAAAATTAGACAGAGCAGCAAAATTACAGAAGATACTTGTATATACTTTTAACAGAAATCACGTTTACCCTTTGTTTCTAGCTTTCACACTGAGACAAATTTTAAAACACCAAGTTCTGAAGACTAAACGATGTGATTGGACAAGAAGTGGTCATAAGAATTACAGTCCCACAGTATAAAAATCCTACTTTCCATCATTTGCACTCTGGGCATCTGACTTTTCTTGCCCTAGCAGCCTGGTGCCATTGTATTCCTAGAAAAATAGTGGGAATTGGGATTAATGGTCATAGTTTCTGAAAGTCTTGTGTGTCCAACAGCAGATTTCACTTTTCTGGTGGACTGAAGTTGAAATTTTCTTTGAACAGTTCACAGTGGTCTTTGGAGAACTGTGGGTTTTTTTCAGTTTGTTATTCAAAATGTTAACCTCATACTCTTTAGGCATGATGAGTAGTGACTTGTGATACAGTGTGTTTGGAAAATGAAGAGCCCTCTATTCATCCACACCTGCCCCCTGAACTTCTCGAGGAGTTGTGTGCACGATGTGTAAGGTGGTTCTGGAATGTCGGCAGAGGGTATTTACCCACGTCTGAAAACAGTTGGAATGGACAGTCATAATGTTTCCCCCTAAGATTGTTTTATTTCTATGTGAAACAAGAATAAACACTGCAATTTAGTCGAATGGGCAGCTAGCTGCAACTCCATAAATGTGAATGGTCTATGTGGGTTGAAAGGGTCTAAATGTAAATTTCACAGTTCATAAAGTTGAGCGGCTCAACTTAAAAGAGAGAGAACGTGCAGGTGTTTACGAGATTCTGAGAAGGAATTGATCTGTGTTTGAGTGCTCCGTCCCAACAGGAATCAGGTCCACATTTTACATTTTAGCTGCTTGGTTTGGTTTATTGTTGAATTTCTTAAGGGGGTCACGATGGTTTTGGCCATGCATTTAAGGAATCCAAGAAAGAGTCCCGTTTGGACACTCTCCCCCAAGCACAGGGGTCAGTGCACAGATTGCAGGGAACCTGCCAGAAGATGTCCTCAGTCTTGACCTGGTTGGTTAGAAAAGGTTCTGCATGTGGGGAATTTTGAATATGTCAATGAAAGGCCATACTCCCTGCCCTCAAGGAGTCTCTATGTTGCCGTCGATATAAACTCAACGTACATATGCCAAGACAAAAAACAAAAAGGACTTTGTGTCGAGGTTTTGCAAAAGAAAAAAAACAAACAAAAAGAAAAAATAGATAAAAGGAACCAGTTGTTTATGTGCGGCAACTGTCATAGTAAACTCAAACCCACTCATTCCTCCCTCTTGAATTGAGAACAGCGTCCAGGTGCTAAGGATTCACGAACGGATTCAGCAAGGTTTTGCCAGAGAAAACTTGCAACTTTTCAACATCATTCTTTCTGTTTTTATTTTAAAGGAAAGTTCTGAGAGGTTAACTTTACCTAGGGAGTTGCCCGTCACACAGAAGGATGCTTTCTCAACATGAAAGTCATGGAGGGGCTGCATGTCATCTGAGTGCAGTACTAGAAGCTTCTATATAAACTTGTCAGTTACTTTTGAAGAGGTGCTACAGTTTGATAGATTCTACAGGGTACTCTTTTATGGGGCACTTTTAACCTAGAGTATTTGCATTTTGGGAGACATGTTGGGGGGAAAAATGATTTTTTTTTTAAAAACAAGAGATTTAAGATGGAAAATGAGAAAAGGTATCAATTCACCCCAATTCTAAAACAATGAGATGGATTAAAAATATCTTGAATGCCAAGAAATGAAGCCATATATTGAACAGGTCTGCAAAACTAGACTGGTGGGTCTTGTCTTTCCATTTGTGTATTTATCCTGATGAGCAAGAAGAGAGGATAATAACATACAAGCCAATCCTGCAAGTCACACTGACACCTGGGTGGCTGTCTGTCCATCTAGAATGTGGGGACACTCTGGGGGAGACAGGGCTAGGGACGATATGCTGCTCGGAGAACAAAAACTTTTCTAAGATTTATATTCCTTCAAAAAGTCAAGAATTATGTGGATGCCATTATATTTTGGAGTATTTATTCACGTTTGGCAAAAACTGTCAGACTGGGTCCTGGGATTGTTGGAATGAAAGTATGGTAATCATGTATTTTCTTTGGAAGAGAGGAAAGAAGAGATTTCTGAACTAAACAAGTACTCTTACTGATACTTTAAAAAATGATGCAACAGATGTAGCACATATCAAAGCAGAGGATGGTATGTCTGATTGCTGAGCTCTCCTAAAGCACAAAGCATGTTGAGAACACCTGACACGCTCTGAGAAATGCTCTCCAGACCCTTCATCACCACATACCAGGAGAATAAGACCCTCAAACCCGAGAAGAATGATCACTCGACAGAAATGGTCATTTCCCCAGACACTGATCAGCACGGGAGTATTCTATGTAAAACCCAGCCTGTAATAGGTTTAAAATCAAACTTAATTCTTCAATACAGACTCTCTACTGATTTGTTCCAAGTTTTCTGTGATGCAGCCTGATAAGACTCAGCTTCGAGGGACAGGGTTCTGAGAATCTTTGGAATCATTCTGTCCCATTTCCTAAGAGAGGCGACTTAATTAACGGCCCCAAACTTCAATGGATATTTGAAAGTGAACAGATTATTATCTAAAAGATCAGACTCATACTGATGTTGAAAACATACATTTGTATTGTGTAAATATACATATACGTATATATTCTGGTCTTTTTTATCTCTGCTCAGTAAAATTAGCAGCAGTTACAGATAAATTATTGTGGTCATGATTTATTATTTCTAAGGACATCATAGATCCTCTCTACTAGCACATGACTTTTGTAAAATGCCTTTTGATAAAAAGATCCCCACCAAGCACATAACACTGCAGTGTCATTTCATATCACTAACATTTTCAGGCACAAGAGTAAAACAATTAGCATTGAGCAATCCGAACAACAGAGCACAGAATAAATTGTCTAAAGTTGATTCTCCCAAAGGAGGGAATTGTTCAAAAGTTTTTTTTTGTTTTTTTTTTTTTTAAAGATTCTTCTGTCTTTCAGCTTTGGCTATTTTGTAAATAAATATCACAACTTCTCGCATAAACCTACTTGGGTAACAATTATTTCTCTGAACATGCCTTTTGTCTTTTAGCAGCTGTTGAGTGTTGAGTGATGTACAAGGCACACCTCTAAGTGTTCTGTACAGCATTTTTATTGATGTACAAAATAGCCTGTTCACCATTCAAAATCATAATCTGCATAGTAAGAGTTTTCTCTTATCCCTATTTACAGAGAAAGTTTTTAGTGCAAAAAAATGTGAAACTGTGTCCCAGCCCTCCCCTTCTAGAACACACATTTATCTGTTTTGTTCAATGCTACCCGGGGTTATTTGGCTATATTTTGGGCCTCCAGCCGTTAATGAACTGCAGGATTTTCTTCACCTGCAGTTTGCTCAGTTTGAAATCCTCGGAGAGGATTTCTTCTGTGAGCTGAACAAGCAAGTTTCCGTCAATCTTTTCGGTCACAAAGAATGCTATGACGTCTTCGGACAACCCTATGAACCGCAAGGACTTGGACACTTCCTCTATGGAGAGTCCCGACAGGTCGGCAGGTGGCTGCCACGGGGACCCGTCACCACAGGAGCGGGGGGCCAGCTGGAGGTGGAGGGGTGATGAGAAGGGGTAAGACACGGAGAAGATGTCCTGTGTGCCCTTCTGAACAAAGTACGGGTCCTCGGAGAGGTCCGGCGACCCAGGCTTGGGGTCTTCCTCAGCACCATCAATTTGCAGAGGCAAAGGTAGGGTGTCGAGGGCGGCTTTCTCTTCCACTGGCCTCGGGGCCCTGGGAGGCAAGGCCGGGCACGAGATGCTCTGCTTGGCGGGGCCGGCAGTCAGGGTCTTCCCGCCCGTGCTCTCCAGAGAGTAGCTGGCCGACTTGGGACACCCCGGGGCACTACCGCCGGGCTCCGTGGGCCTGGGCCCGGGTGGGCTGGCCGCCAGCTCGTGGCCGTCGAGGTCGAAGGCTGCCGGGCAGTTTCTCTTGGGCGTGCCCGGCGTCTTCTGTCGGGGGTAACTGTAACTCCTGCTCGGATCCAGCAGGAAGTCGCTCCTGGTCTGGGTCTCTGACGCTCCCGAATAATGATTAGGCCACGAGAGCCTGGAGGACAGAGCTTCAGCAGTGGGACTGCCGAACGGGGACTTGGGGTCCATGGAATCTGCTTTCACTCGGGTACACGGGTAGCAGGAAACGGGAGCGCTTTCAGGAGGACTCGTGTCACTTTTAGTAACGCTGCTTAAAAGCCAAACACAGAGAGAGAGAGATGAGTGAAAAAAAAAAAAAAAGTAAAATATCCAGCCTATCCTATCCCATCGACGTCACTTCTGAATAGAAAAATGTAGTTAGGCAACAAATATTATATTTCTTATCGTAAAGTACCTGCTTAACCTCACTGGGTTTGTTTTTTTTAAAGAATCTTTAAATTACTACAATGCATCGGTAACTATGGATATGAAGGTACTGATTTAATATGCTATAGCAGAGATGGCAAATATGTAATTTTTTTAACAAGAAAATCATTGTTAGTGGGTGCCTGGATCTTTGTGATGAGAAAAATCTTTAGCCTTATTTGGGCTTATCACCAACAGGTGCTGTGATTGATTAGTGATGTCTGCAGTGGGCAAGGGTGGAGTGAGAGAGCAGTAAATGAGTGTCTCACGCTTGTCATCCTTGGGCTACAGTGACAGGACTACATCACCACCACCGATGACCCTATATCCATCCAAGAGTCTGAGGCTGGAAGAAATGTTTCGAATAAAATGCTTATTCTTGCCTTGGTTCCCGCACAACTGCGTAACATCAGCATAAAGATTTAAATGTCCAGGGAACAAAAAAATACCTGCCAAGGAGAGCTACTTTAACCTGTCACATGTGATCACACTCAGCTCTGGGGCCCTATCTTAAGAGTGACTGTGAAACCAGAGTGTGCTCAGAGGTGGGTGATGGGGGGACAGCATGTGGGACTGAAGCTGCCTCTTGGAGGAGACTTACATAGCGGCTGACCTCACGGTTTCACAGCCTGATCAAGAGAGGCGGGGTGGACCTACATTTGTTTCTTTAGACCTAAGGAACAGTTGAAAGTTACACGGAGATAGATTTCAACTGGATATAATGAAAGACCTCTAAAAAAAGTTATTGGCACGTGCCAACCATGGAATGAGCTGCAGTGCAAAAGAATGAGCTCACGGCACTGGGAGGACGCAGATGGAAGTGGAAGACTGCCTGACAGCGATGGTCAGGAAGGGACTCCAGCACCGGGTGGGAATTCAGAGCA
This sequence comes from Balaenoptera musculus, assembly GCF_009873245.2. Classification (NCBI taxonomy): domain Eukaryota; kingdom Metazoa; phylum Chordata; class Mammalia; order Artiodactyla; family Balaenopteridae; genus Balaenoptera; species Balaenoptera musculus. The sequence goes on from NC_045798.1 coordinate 47,953,482, forward strand.
GACAGCCGACAGGACCCCTGCCATTCCGGGTCCTCCTTGAGGGTGCTGTCTGCGTGTGTTGAAGTCAAAGCGGAGACAAGTCGATGCCAGCCTTAACCACTGAACCCCTCACAGACTCTGCATCTTGCTAGGTCACTGGCTCTTCCATCCTAGCTCAGAACCAACAGGGCCCCATCATGCTCATCCAGTTAAAAAAAAAAAATTTTTTTTCTTTTCTTTTTTTAAAAGAAAACTTCCTCTCCTACCACCCTGCCCAGGGGATGGCTCCTTGACACGGTTCTCAAGGACTGGGGACCTGGTTGATGAGGGAACCATGTGGAAGTGGGCCCTGGCATAGGACTTACATGTCGTGCAGCCCTGAAGAATAGTAGGACAAGGTGGGGCTGGGAGAACGAGTCTGCTGCCGCGCCGGCTTGGCTGTGCGAGGAGGGACCGAGGGGCTGGTGGACTGAGGCTTTGCGCTGCGGGGCGGGACAGGCGGGGCGTTCAGGAGCCGGCATTCTTCCCTGACCTGGCGCAGAAGAGAACACGCGGGGTTAGCGACACTCGGACTACGCGCAGGGCCAGCTCCCTCCCGGAGGGCCCAGTGGCTGCTCTTACGTGACACCAGCAGGGGTGGGAGAAGGGGAGAGGAGACCTGAGCGAGCAAGGACTGTGGGAAACAGGAGGCTGCCAGAGATGGAGCGATTTTGAAAGAAACGGTTTGGCAGATGCTGCAGAAATGTAGCAAGTCATGGGAAGGACAGCACGGTAAAGAGCCGGTGATACGTGAGGACACAGGAAACAGGAATAGGATGAAAATAAGAGCGTAAGTGATCACGATATTAATAAAGGATTCCATTCTCCTAGCGAGTTGTATTTCTTCACTGTTCAAACTGAATTTGATTTGCTACAAGCCTTAGGCAACAGTGGACCTTGTCTAGTGTAAAGGCTCCTTCTGAAGTTACGGTCGGGGCTTCTCACAGGTAACTGTGCACATGAATCCCCTGGGGATCTTGTTTCATGCACATTCTGACTCAGTAGACCAAGGGTGGGGCCTGAGACTCTGCATCTCTAACAAGCTCCCAGGTGATGCGGACGCTGCTGGACCACAGGCCATACTCTGAGAAACAAGGCGGCAGATGGCGTAATGAGGCAGCTCTCCAAATCCGAAAAATAGTAGTTTATAAGAGCCGCCTCCACCTCTCTCACCCTCCCTTCATCTTCACACCGGAGAGGGAGGCAGGTGATCTGTGCCATCCCTTGCCTGCCTTCGCCCCAGCTTGTTTTCCATTCACAGCCGGCCTTCAGAATATGGTTCTTTTTAATGAGGCAGATATTTTTATGTACTTCTCTGTGTCAGACAGCAGGGGGCAGTTTATACCTGGTTCAGCTAGTCTACCCTTAACTACATAGGTAAAAACAGAGCCAATTCGGACTTTGTAAAAAAAACACCCTTGCTTGCTTTTAGGCTGTGTTCCCACCCATTTTTTTTCACCTTTGCCTTCGATTCCTCTGTCCCAGGGGCTCTGGGTAATGAAGACAATGAAACGGAGCTCCTGTTAGCTTTGGTTTGGAGTTTGCTTAAGACCAAATGAAATGGGCTCACGTTACACTGCACAGTCTACCACCTACGCTGCACCCCGGCCCTCTAACTGGCTTCTGAGGCCTGATTCACTTGCTGGAGAAAACCAGATGTTAAAAAAGTCATGTGACCCCGGGGTGACCCGGCAAACCTCAATTCTCAGCGAAACAGGAGCCATTTAAAGTCTCATCCGTTGCATTTCTCCCTGGGTCTGGGAATCACAGCTCGCACCCAGAGGACCCACCACCCTGGTTGTTGGGACCCACTGGATACAGTTTTTCTTCTGCAGCAGCCCTTTAGGCTAAAACAAAACATTGAGAGCAGCAGATTCTCTTCTCCAACAGCCGCGGGCGTTCTCTTTCTGAGCTTTTCAAAAGGTGGTGGAGGAGGAGGAAATGAAGTTTGGATAAGGAAGAGGGAGGCTTGCTTGTAAGCTGGCCCAGGGGGACTCTCGCCTCACTTTGGGGTCTTCTTAAGAAGCTGGGAACCAACTAGGACACTGAAAAGTTCTGGCTGGCTCAGTCTGCTCCCTGGCTTTTGGGAGCATACACTGGTTACAAAATAAGTAAGACACTGTGTCATCTTCCTTCTGTCTTGTTAGCGAATTGTGTAGTAGCCAACTGTGTTTTTCTTTCTTAGGGAATGTCTTTAGAATCTGGGATGGATGGGTGCGGCTTTTATAGATGTGCTTGGTTCTGTCTATGCTTAGAATAACAGGAATCATGGAAAACGTAAGACGATAAGGAGTCCGTCAGTTAACTTTTCCATTTTAGAAATAAACAATCGCTTCTCAACATGGGATTAGAGAGAGGCATGAGGAAAACAGGGTTAAGGCTGAATTTGATTTAGAAATTTCTAAATTTTGGAATTAGTCATTAAATACATTTCATTAGGGACCACTTACCTAGATGTCAATTATGATATGCTGAGATGTCGACTACACTATGCATTGTAATTGAGGATCATCAGCTGACCTAGGTCTCGGAACACAGAAAAGCAGCCACTTGTAGTTGACTTTGATCTCTGGGAAGTCCTCTCTTCTCTTCTTATAACCCCAGACTCTCAAGGTTCCTGACATCTGGTTCTGCCCCCTCCTTCCATAACTGGACAGTCCTAAAGAGCTTCCCCATAGGTTTCCTGGTGACAGGAGGGGACGGGGGAGGCAGCAGTAAAAAGCAGCATTTGTAGGTCACAGGGCCTGGCGAGGTGAGCTCGGCTGACTGGAACGTTTCCGGCTACACTCCAAACAGCATTTGAAATATGGAAAGCTTCTGAAATGGCCACGTGACTCCTGAAAGGAGTTAAAGAACAAAGGGGTGTGTGTGTGTGTGAGTGTGTGGGTGTGTGTGATGTTGTCAGTGAGGAGATACTAACATGAGACCAAAGAAAGATTTCTTCCCTTGTGATGAGGGGGCAGTTTGGGTGTAATTGTGTGACTTCAATGGGAAAGAACTAGGCTTATTTGAAACCCATTTTGGAGAAAAGGTAGTTAAAAACAAAACAAAACCCGACTTCAGTGGGACCCCGTGGGCGACAAGAATTCAGCTGTAACACTGTGGAGGAACAAAACTAGAGAGTGCTACACCGGGCAGGTGCGGGAGGGCGGCCCTCTCGGGGTGAGCACGGCTGACGACCCTGCAGACGCGTCTCCACGCGTTACTTTTCACTTGGTGCTGCAGATGTGGACGCTCAAATGAGGTCATACTGCAGTGCGTTTTATGGGAAAACTATATACGCTTTGGAGGAATGTATACATTTTGGGGTTCAGAAGTGACACACCAACACACTGTGAGGGTTTATTGTGCCATCTTACTTCCTATCTCTTACATCCTTTTAACAGTAATTATTCTACTTTCTCTTTGCTTCTTGATTTGATTCATCATGGGACATTTATATCCAAGAGAAATGTAGCTGTGGCTTGAAATGAATTTTATCTGACAATAAAAGGCAATTTATAAGACCAGATGGCCAATCACCCTATTTCCAGTTTTCCCTCATATTCAATTTCACATTTAAGTGCTACATTTTCAGCACATTCCTTCTAAAAGTCTCAGCATGTGGCTTTCATCTTGTTACTTCCCATCTCCAGTGGCCCCCCTTGACTACTGGATAAAGTCCAGCTTCTCCTGTCTCCCACTGAGGCCTGCTGAAGACTTTCTAGTGATTTCTTCTCGCTAGAAGAAATTATCCCATTTGATTCCATCTTTCTAGTTATTTCCCTCCCTACTCCTCTACATGAATACATGGGTCCATCCAATGGGGCAGATTCCGTGTCACCTAAACACACCCTGTGCTTTCCTGCCTCTCGCTCTGCTTTAGTTCTTACTGCCCATCCCTCCGGCCCAGCTCTAACTGTTACAGGCACGGTTTGGGACCATCACAAGTAGCCACCGGTACTTGTCATTGCTTCTGAACTCTGCCAACAGACTGTTTATGTTTACTTACTTCCCCTGTGTATTCAATTAGCCCGGAAGTGGAAATGGTAGGGACTGTCGTCATTGTTCTTACTGCTCTGTGGATGGCACTGTGGATGGCAGGGTTTGGGGATTTGTCACCTCTGGCACAAATATGGCGCACCGAATGCCAGGTGGAGGTTATCGGATGTCACAAAATAAGTACAACAAGGCACTTTTATTTTCAAACTTATACCAAAAGAATGCCTTTTATATTTTAATGTGGAGACCGTTATTGATAAGTCATCTGGGCTGCATGTTAATTTTTTTGTCTTCATATTGGTGTCAATCTAGGGGAAAAAAAGGTGCCAGCAGACCTGGCCCCTATGACCGCCATCAACTCTGCCACCACGACACTGGACGTGGTGGCAGAGTGAAAATGACAGTTATTTCTGAACCGGGAAAGGTTGTGGCTTCATTGTCAGCACCCCATCCCACTGCCCTGTAACTACTGTTCTCAGTGAGGATGTAACAGAACACACCCTGCCCGACACACCAGGCCTGACGGACTAGAGCCCTTCTCTGCCCTTCAGTGCAGCATTTAAGACTGAACTTCAAGGAGCAGTGCAGGGCGAGGGTGAGGTACTTGGATTATCAGGAATAAACCTCAAACCCTGGTGCTAAGGGAGGGGATGGCGTTCTGTCTGAGGCAGGTGTTACTACCCATCGCGGATCATGGGTGACTTCTGCCTGCTGGTAGGTAATTTCTGGCGATGAGTAGCTTGAGTGTTTGCAGCCGAGCTCCTGGCACCTACTGGTTACGACAGGGTCAATGACCACAAAGTGGATTCAGGGAGAGCGGACTCCCATCTGTACCCAGAGCCTGGCTTCACAAGCAGTTTTCTGGTCTAAAGCCTTTCTTGTTAAGTGGTTTTACTTCCAGCACAATCCTCTCATCCTTGCCTCTCCCCAACAAGTCTTTCCCTTTTCTAAAGAAATGCTCAATGATTCAGTCTTATCAGAGATAAGATACTGCTTCCCAGGAGTAAGACGCCTCTCCCCAGTGTTCAAGCAGCAGACTATGAACCCAGAGCTAAACAGAAAGCTAATTTATTGCGAGGTGGAATTGGGGAGTTCTGCTCTTTCCAGAACCATCACTTCTCTTTAGTCTACGAGGCATATTCTCAGGGAGGCATATTTAAGTGACTGACTGCCATCTAACACACAAAATGTACTAGTGGGGTTTGAAGTAAGCTGTGGAAGGTGTCCGTCCTGAGGGCTAATGGCCGGGATCACACGCACCATCTACTGCCCCTAAAAGTCTGAAGAACATTGTGTCACTTTCCCTTTTCCTACAAACGACATTAGTTCCATTTACTATTGACTTGTTCAATTATATGCTGAGTGCCCATCACACGCTCACTGAGCTGGTGTTGAGTAAAGCAGACAAGAATGAGTAGCCCCTGGAATTAGCTGGGAGGGAGGGAGGGAGACCAACACACGACTGAGATAAAAATCGGTCCTATAATCATAGAAGGTGGAATGAAGGTCAGTGGGAGCACCATGAATGATTCAGGAGGGCAGGGGAAGAACAAACTCACAGGAAATTATACTGAGAAAGTCTGGAGGAGGAAGGAATCTTGAGTGTACAAAAGGTACATGGGCAGGAATAAACCACCAGAACGATGCCCTGGACTGGGGGCTTAGAAGGAGAGACAAATCCTGGTGCCACTTATCAGACAGACACTTAGAAGGAAGAACAGAGCTTGGGAGAAACCAAGGGGTTCAGTGTTGAAAAGAGTTCGAGCTCAATGCTCTACGGATAGAATCTGAAGTCCTGGTGGCACTGAGATCCCAGATGAGAAGGGAAGAGGGCTGAACCCCTAAGGCGCCAATAGAGGAGGAGACCAAGGGGGGAGAAACACAAGGGACCGCATCTCACCGCTCATGGCAGAGAACAGTCCCCAGTGGTGTCAACGAAGCAGATGGTGGGGAGGACGGCTCAGGAGAGGGATGGTGTGAAGATGGAACGACGGCAGGAAGTCAGGGCAGGTCGGGAAGATGTGTGACAGTTAGCAGGTCCCTGGGGATCTTAGTGAATGAAGCTTGAGTTGAGTGAGGGGACCAGAAGCAGATTCCAGGGAGTCAAAGCCAGAACAGGAGGCGAGGGTGGAGTTAGTGAGGACAGACCACTCTTTTCAAGAAGGAAGGAAGGGGCTGGGAAGGAAGGGGGAGACAGCTACTAGAAAGGGCTAGTGGATTGAATGAGAAATGGCTTTTTTCTTTTTAACTTGGAAGAAACTTGAAAACGTGCCTGGGTAGGTACATGCACGCATGTAAACTGGAGGTTAAGTGCACACTGACTTCTGGGACGGAGAGGAGAACACATTTCCCCACTGCTCTCTGCTTTCACCATGCCAGCACTGGCCACGTAAAACCAGAAAAATAATCAATGGCAGCTTATTATCTAACAGTGAAAGCAAAGATGGACACACCCAATAAAATAAATGGCTTTGGAAAGCTTCGTGTTACTATGTGAAGGTGGTTGACAAAGTCAAAACCCAACTCCAACCTGTGGTCAGAATCTCGTGCGTCACGGAATGGGACTATTTATTTTCTGAATACTCTCCAGAAAGTGTAACTTGATTTCCTGACTCCGGGAATAGGTATTTAAGCATCCTTTCCCCTCCCCACTCCTCACAGCTATAAGTCTGTTTAGTTGGGAGGAAACTGAGCCTGGGGTGAAGGACCAATAATTTGTGAAAAATGGAAAACAAGGTCTTCTCCCTAAATAGCCACATGTTAAAGATAACGCCATGAGAATTTATTACAAATACAAAGCTCATTATTGCATGGCTGGAAACAGGGTTAAATGATGTTTAGAAGACAAAAATTCACACATTACATACAACTGGAGTATTTTATACACGTATGAACTACTTTCTTCTGTGACATTATCTTTCCCTGACACTTCCTAGGGATTAAAAGAATACAACAAACAAAAGACACACAACGTGCTTATGAAACTGCACAGTGTAGGAATGGGGGCTTTTTGGTATGATGATGTTTCTTGGAAAGTCTTAGTTTCTCAGAACTCCCTACTCGTCTTCTATGGAAGAAATGACACTTTCACACCCCTTCACTAACTGGACCAAAGAGACAGCTTAGGAAAACAGAAAACTTACTATGAAATGTTCTTTGCTGAACATTTTTTGGGGAAAAAAAAATCAATTTCATAGCAGCAATTATTCAACTTTTAAATACAAGGCAATGGATCTGGAGACACTTGCCAACGAGGCCTCACATTTCCTTGTCTACAGTCTAAAGTCTGCCATCACATACCTGTGGGTGAAAATCTCGGCTCAAAGACCACACTGCTTGGAACTGTGGGCAGTCACTAACGGGCTTCGGCCATCCTTAGGCGGACTAAGGATCATTTTGTTTCTATGTTGACACTAACTCAGAAAACACACACACTATAGGTGAGCTTGATCTAAAACTGGACTCACCTTTACCATGAGTTTTCTTCTCTAAAAAGCTGACTTCGGGATAATGCCAGTGTTGCAAAGAAAGGAGTTTTGTAACCATGCTTCCCTGAACTTTGTAACTTTGCCTTCACTGCATGCCCTCTGCCCTGTATTTTACATTTCTTCCTACACTCCCTCTCCCAGATAACAAAATCATTACAGCCTTAAGAAATCTTATTTATAAAGAGGCTTTTATACAAAGAGTTCACAACCCTGTCACATACCCATCAGGGGTATTTTCAGCCAAACAGAAATTAAAGTTTTACAATGACAACATGGCAATAAATGAACATCCATCTGATGAATTACGCCAGGGCAGATGTGATTTACAGTTGAAATCCTGATTCTCAGATGTGTGCGTTTCTTTTTCCCATTGTGTATGCGGATGATAAGGACCTAAGGCAGGCCTGGGTCTGCAATGGCCTCCAACCTCCAGGCCTCAGGCAAGGGAGTCAAGGCGGAGGGCACAGCAGCCCGCTACTGGGAAACAAGAAGGGCACGCAGTTCTGAAAAGAATACTTGTTTAAGTTCCAGGGTGCTTCCCTAGACTCCAAAGAAAGACTATGCCACTGGGGCAGAGAATAAAGACCTTTTCTGAGCAAGGAGTATAATGCATGATAGATATATTTAAATAGTATATAACTTTCCCATTAATGTGATTTTGTGCAAATGGTAAACCCAAGAGTGCAGATTTGAAACAAGGGCTATCCCATAGAATATTACAATGACTTTATTAACATTCTAATCATTGAGACTTTAGGCAGACACAGGAGAAAATTTCTTGGCCTAGAAGGTTTCATTTAAAAATAAATAACCTACACAAAACCAAAGGCAATTAGTTCCAAAATTACCAAAACACAATAATAATTCAGTCCTTATTTCAATTAACAAATGGGAAATGTAGGTATGGCTTGCTTACAGAGTACTCCTCAAAAGCTGTAATTAAAATTAATTAAATGTCAAATGCCTTAAGAGACCGCATTAATTACTGGAATCCTGAGTGAATCCTTTTGTAGAGCAATTATTTTGAAAAGTAAATAATCACTTCCAGATTAATCTTTTTATTACCTAAATTTGACTATCAATACACCAGGTTTATTTAAGAAGATCTCTCCTTTAGTGCCTTCTCTGATATATATTTTTTAGCTTTAATTTATATCACTTAAAAAATTTTTTTACTGGAGTGTAGATATACTATACCTATTTTAGATATAGTAGTGTGTGTATGTTAATCCCAAGCTCCGAATTTATCCCTCCCCCCTTGTGTTCTCTAATATTAATAGTCAGTAGGAGAAAGCCCAAAGACAAAATAAAAATTCAGAGTAGAATCAATTCTTTTTTAAAAAATTTATTTGATTGAAGTATAGTTGATTTACAATGTTGTGTTAATTTCTGCTGGGTAGCAAAGTGATTCAGTTATACATATATGCACACATTCTTTTTCATATTCTTTTCCATTATGGTTATCTCAGGATATTGAATATAGTTCCCTGTGCATAAAGTAGGACCTTATTGTTTATTCTATACATAATAGTTTGCATCTGCTAATCCCAAACTCTCAATCCGTCTCTCCCTCCCCCTCCCTCCCCCTTGGAAACCACAAGTCTGTTCTCTGTCTGTGAGTCTGCTTCTGTTTTGTAGATAAGTTCATTTGTGTCATATTTTAGATTCCACATATAAGTGATATCATATGGTATTTGTCTTTCCCTTTCTGTCTTACTTCACTTAGGATGATCATCTCTAGGTCTATCCATGTTGCTGCAAATGGCATTATTTCATGTTTTTTCTTTTGAATAACTGAGTAGTATTCCATTGTATATACGTACCACATCGTTTTTATCCATTCACCTGACAATGGACGTTTAGGTTGTCTCCGTGTCCTGGCTATTGTGAACAGTGCTGCTATGAACATAGGGGGACATGTATCTTTTTGAATTATAGCTTTGTCTGGATATATGCCCCGGAGTGGGATTGCTGGATCATATGGCAACTCTATTTTTAGTATTTTGAGGAACTTCCATATTGTTTTCAATAGTGGCTGCACCAATTTACATTCCCACCAACAATGCAGGAGGGCTTCCTTTTCTCCACACCCTTCCAGCATTTGTTTGTAGATTTTTTAATGATGGCCATTCTGACGAGTGTGAGGTGATACCTCATTGTAGTTTTGATTTGCATTTCTCTAATAATTAGCGATCTAGAGCATCTTTTCATGTGCCTGTTGGCCAGCTGTATGTCTTCTTTGGAGAAATGTCTACTTAGGTCTTCAGCCCATTTTTCGATTGGGTTGTTCGCTTTTTTGTTGTTGAGTTGTATGAGCCGTTTGTATATTTTGAAAATTAAGCCCTTGTCAGTCACATCATGTGCAAATAGTTTCTCCCAGTCTGTAGGTTGTCTTTTCATTTTACGGTTTCTCTTGTTGTACAGAAGCTTGTAAATTTGATTAGGTCCCACTTGTTTATTCTTGCTTTATTTCTACTGCCTTGGAAGGCTGACCTAAGAAAACATTGGTATGATTTATGTCAGAGAATGTTTTGCCTATGTTCTCTCCTAGGAGTTTTATGGTGTCATGTCTTTTTTTTTTTTTTAAACATCTTTATTGAAGTATAATTGCCTTACAATGGTGTGTTACCTTCTGCTTTATAACAAAGTGAATCAGTTATACATATACAGTATGTTCCCATTTCTCTTCCCTCTTGCATCTCCCTCCCTCCCACCCTCCCCATCCCACCCCTCTAGGTGGTCACAAAGCACTGAGCTGATCTCCCTGTGCTATGCGGCTGCTTCCCACTAGTTATCTATTTTACATTTGGTAGTGTATATATGTCCATGACACTCTCTTACCCTGTCACATCTCACCCCACCCCCTCCCCATATCCTCAAGTCCATTCTCTAGTAGGTCTGTGTCTTTATTCCCGTCTTGCCACTAGGTTCTTCATGGCCTTCTTTTTTTTTGTCCCTTAGATTCCGTATATATGTGTTAGCATACTGTATTTGTTTTTCTCTTTCTGACTTACTTCACTCTGTATGACAGACTCTAACTCCATCCACCTCATTACAAATACCTCCATTTCATTTCTTTTTATGGCTGAGTAATATTCCATTGTATATATGTGCCACATCTTCTTTATCCATTCATCTGTCGATGGACATTTAGGTTGCTTCCATGTCCTGGCTATTGTAAATAGAGCTGCAATGAACATTTTGGTACTTGACTCTTTTTGGCCTATGGTTTTCTCAGGGTATATGCCCAGTAGTGGGATTGCTGGGTCATATGGTAGTTCTATTTGTAGTTTTTTAAGGAACCTCCATACTGTTCTCCATAGTGGCTGTATCAATTTACATTCCCACCAACAGTGCAAGAGTGTTCCCTTTCCTCCACACCCTCTCCAGCATTTACTGTTTCTAGATTTTTTGATGATGGCCATTCTGACTGGTGTGAGATGATATCTCATTGTAGTTTTGATTTGCATTTCTCTAATGATTAATGATGTTGAGCATTCTTTCATGTGTCTGTAGGCCATCTGTATATCTTCTTTGGAGAAATGTCTATTTAGGTCTTCTGCCCATTTTTGGATTGGGTTGTTCGTTTTTTTGTTATTGAGCTGCATGAGCTGCTTGTAAATCTTGGAGATTAATCCTTTGTCAGTTGCTTCATTTGCAAATATTTTCTCCCATTCTGATGGTTGTCTTTTGGTCTTGTTTATGGTTTCCTTTGCTGTGCAAAAGCTTTTAAGTTTCATTAGGTCCCATTTGTTTATTTGTGTTCTTATTTCCATTTCTCTGGGAGCTGGGTCAAAAAGAATCTTGCTGTGATGTATGTCATAGAGTGTTCTGCCTATGTTTTCCTCTAAGAGTTTGATAGTGTCTGCCCTTACACTTAGGTCTTTAATCCATTTTGAGTTTATTTTTGTGCATGGTGTCAGGGAGTGTTCTAATTTCATACTTTTACATGTACCTGTCCAATTTTCCCAGCACCACTTATTGAAGAGGCTGTCTTTTCTCCACTGTATATGCTTGCCTCCTTTATCAAAGATAAGGTGACCATATGTGTGTGGGTTTATCTCTGGGCTTTCTATCCTGTTCCATTGATCTATATTTCTGTTTTTGTGCCAGTACCAAACTGTCTTGATTACTGAAGCTTTGTAATATAGTCTGAAGTCAGGGAGCCTGATTCCCCCAGCTCCATTTTTCGTTCTCAAGATTGCTTTGGCTATTCGGGGTCCTTTGTGTTTCCATACAAATTGTGAAATTTTTTGTTCTAGTTCTGTGAAAAATGCCAGTGGTAGTTTGATAGGGATTGCATTGAATCTGTAGATTGCTTTGGGTAGTAGAGTCATTTTCACAATGTTGATTCTTCCAATCCAGGAACATGGTATATCTCTCCATCTATTTGTATCATCTTTAATTTCTTTCATCAGTGTCTTATAATTTTCTGCATACAGGTCTTTTGTCTCCTTAGGTAGGTTTATTCCTAGATATTTTATTCTTTTTGTTGCAATGGTAAACGGGAGTGTTTTCTTAATTTCACTTTCAGATTTTTCGTCATTAGTGTATAGAAATGCAAGAGATTTCTGTGCATTAATTTTGTATCCTGCTACTTTACCAAATTCATTGATTAACTCTAGGAGTTTTCTGGTAGCATCTTTAGGATTCTCTAAATATAGTATCATGTCATCTGCAAATAGTGACAGCTTTACTTCTTCTTTTCCGATTTGGATTCCTTTTATTTCTTTGTCTTCTCTGATTGCTGTGGCTAACACTTCCAAAACTATGTTGAATGATAGTGGTGAGAGTGGGCAACCTTGTATTGTGTCATGTCTTATATTTAAGTCTTTAAGCTATTTTGAGTTTATTTTCGTGTATGGTGTGAGGGTGTGTTCTAACTTCGTTGATTTACATGCGGCTGTTCAACTTTCCCAACACCACGTGCTGAAGAGGCTTTTTTTCCCATGTTATATTCTTGCCTCCTTTGTCAAAGATTGACTGTAGGGGTGTGGGTTTAATTCTGGGCTCTCTATTCTGTTCCATTGATCCATATGTCTGTTTTTGTGCCAATACCACACTGTTTTGATTACTGTAGCTTTGTAGTATTGTCTGAAGTCTGGGAGGGTTATGCCTGCAACTTTTTTTCCCTCAGGATTTCTTTGGCGATTCCATATAAATTTTAAGATTATTTGTTCTAGTTCTGTGGAAAATGTCATGGGTAATTTGATAGGGATATCCATTACATGGGTAGATTGCTTTGGGAAGTATGTTCATTTTAACAATATTAATTTTTCCAATCCAAGAGCATGGGAATATCTTTCCATTTCTTTGAATCATCTTCAATTTCCTTTATTAATGTTTTATAGTTCTCAGCATACAAGTCTTTCACCTCCTTGGTCGGGTTTTTTTAAGATTGACTTTTTAAAACAATTAATTAATTAATTAAGTTTTTGGCTGCGTTGGGTCTTAGTTGTGGTATATGGGGTCTTTTTGTTGTGGCGCATGGGCTTAGTTGCCCCACAGCATGTCGGATCTTAGTTCTCTGACCAGGGATCGAACTGGCGTCCCTTGCATTGAAGACGGATTCTTCTACTGGACCACCAGGGAAGTCCTGGTCAGGTTTATTCCTATTTTTTTTTTTTTTTTTGATGTGAATAGAAGGGCTTTTTTTTTTTTTTTTTTTTACATTCCCTTTCTGATATTTCATTGTTAGTGTAAAGAAATGCAACAGATTTCTGTATGTTAATCTTATATCCTGCTAACTTGCTGAATTTGTGTATCAGTCTAGTAGTTTTTGTGTGGAGTCTTTAGGGTTTTCTATATATAGTATCATGCCATCTGCATATAATGACAATTTTACCTCTTCTCTTCCAATTTGGATAACTTTTATTTCTTTTTCTTGTCTGACTGCTGTGGCTAGGACTTCCAATACTATGTTGAATAGAAGTGGTGAGAGTAGGCATCCTTGTCTTGTTCCAGAATTTAGTGGGAAGGCTTTCAGGTTTTCACTGTTGAGTATTATACTGCCGGTGGGTTTGTGGTCAATAGCTTTTACTATGTTGAGATATGTTCCCTCTATACCCACTTTGGTAAGAGTTTTTATCATGAATGGATGCTTTTTCTGCATCTACTGAGTGATCATGTGGTTTTTGTCTTTTCTTTTGTTGATGTGGTTTATCACATTGATTATTTGCTATGTTGACCCATCCTTGTGACCCTGGGATGAATCCAACTTGGTTGTGGTGTAAGATTTTTTTTATGTGTTTTTGGATTTGGTTTGCAAATATTTTGTTGAGAATTTTTGCATCTATATTCATCAAAGATATTGGCCTGTAACTTTCTTTTTTGTTACTGTCTTGGTCTGACTTTGGTATCAGGGTGATGGTGGCTTCATGGAATGTCTTTGGACATACATTCCTTCCTTCCTCTTCAGTCTTCTGGAAGAGTTTGAGAAGGATCAGTATAAGTTCTTTTTTCTATGTTTGGTAGAATTCACCTGTGAAACCATCTGGTCCTGGACTTTTGTTTGTAGGGAGTTTTTAAAATTACGGACGCTATTTCACTTCTAGTGATCTGTCTGTTCAAATTATCTATTTCTTCTTGATTCAGTTTTGGTGGGCTGTATGTTTCTAGAAACTTGTCCATTTCTTCTAGGTTGTTGAATTTGTTGGCATATAATTGTTCATAGTATTCTCTTATTTTATTTTATTTATTTTATTTTGTATTTCTGCGGTATCAGTTATTTCTCCTTTTTCATTTCTTATTTTGTATATTTGGGTCCTCTTTCTTTTCTCCTTGGTGAGCCTAGCCAGAGGTTTGTCAATTTTGTTTACCCTTTAAAGAACCAGCTCTTGTTTTTTTTCTATTGTTTTTTAAATCTCTATTTTACTTATGTCCTCTCTGATCTTTATTACTTCCTTCCTTCTGCTCACTTTAGATTTTGTTTATTTTTCTTTTTCTAATTCTTTTAGGTGGTAGGTTAGGTTGTTTGAGATTTTTCCTGTTCTTTGTGGAAGGCATGTTGTATCACTATGAACTTCTCTCTAAGAACTGCTTTTGCTGCATCCCATAGATTTTGTATGGTTGTGTTTTTATTGTCATTTGTCTCAAAGTATTTTTTGATTTCCTCTTTCATTTTGTTGTTCACCCACTGGTTTTTTAGTACCATGTTGTTCAGTCTCCATGTAATCATTTTTTTTCTTATTTCTTTTCCTGTGGTTGATTTCTAGTTTCATGCCATTGTGGTCAGAAAAGAAGCTTGAAATAATTTCTATACTCTTAGATTTGTTGAGGCTTGTTTTGTGCCCTTGTATGCAGTCAATCCTAGAAAATGTTGTGTGCACTTGAAAAGAATGTGTATTCTGGTTTTTTTTTGGATGTAATGTCCTGAAAAATATCAATTAAGTCTAACTGTTCTATTGTATCCTTTAGGATCTCTGCCGCCTTACTGATTTCTGTCTAGAAGATGTGTCTATTGATGTGAGTGGGGTGTTAAAGTCTCCTACTATTATTGTATTCCCATCAATTTCTCCCTTTATGTCTATTGGTATTTGTTTTACATATTTGGATGCTCCTATATTGGGTGCATATATTTTGAGGATGTAATATCCTCTTCCTGTCTTGATTCCTTTATCACTATATAGTGTCCTTCTTTATCTTTATGGCCTTTGTTTTAAAGTCTGTTTTGTCTGACATGAGTAGTGCGACCCCCACTTTTCTGTCATTTCCATTTGCATGAGGTATCTTTTTCCATCCCCTTTCAATCTACGTGTGTCCTTTGCCTTAAAGTGGGTCTCTTTTTTTATGTGTTGCCTACAATAAGCAGCATATTATAGGCTCTTGTTTTTTAATCCAATCTGCCATTCCCCTGTCTTTTGATTGGAGCATTTAGTCTACTGACACTTAAAGTAATTATTGACAGGTATTTATTTATTGCCATTTTAAACCTTGTTTTCCAGTTGATTTTGTATTTCTTCTTTGTCCCTTTCTTTTTCTTTTTGTGGTTTATGATTTCCTGTTATATTATGCTTGTGTTCTCTTCTTTTTGGTTTTTGTAAGTCAATTTTATGTGTTGATTCGTGGTTACCTTGTTTTTCAAGTATTTTAACCCCTTCCTAGCTACTTGCTTTTAGACTGGTAGTCATATAGGCTCAAACACATTCTAAAAAAAACCAAAAAAGTCTACATTTTATTACTCTCCTCGCCCACATTTTATGATTTTGATGTCCTCTTTTACATCTTCATATTTATCCTTTTGCTGTTCATCGTGGTTGTCATCGCTTTCACAAAAATCTTTTTGATTTTTAAAAAAATCTGTCTACTGGCTTATTAAGTGATTTACTTTCCAATTGTGATTTTCTCTTTCCTATACCTTCTTGCTTCTCTTCTATTTAGAGAAGACCTTTCAATATTTCTTTTAGGATAGGTTTAGTATTGCTGTATTCTTTTAGTTTTTGCTTGTCTGAGAAATTCTTTATCTCTCCTTCTATTCTAAATGATAATCTTGCTGGGTAGCATATCCTAGGTTGCAGATTTTTCCCTTTCAGGACTTTGACTATATCTTGCCATTCCCTTCTGTCCTGCCAACGTTTCTATTGAGAAATTAGCTGATAGCCTTATGGGGGTTCCCTTGTAATTAACTCTTTGTTTTTCTGTTGCTGCCTTTAGAATCCTCTCTTTAACTTTTGCCATTTCTATTATAATATGGCTTGGTGTAGGTCTGTTTGGGTTCATCTTGTTTGGGACCCTCTGTGCTTCCTGTACCTGGATATCTGTTTCCTTCTTTAGGTTCGGGAAGTTTTCAGCCATAATTTCTTCAAACACATTTTTGAACCCCTTTTCTCTTTCTTCTCCTTCTGGGATCCCTATTATGTGTAGATTGGCATGCTTTATATTATCCCATAGGTTTCTTATTTTGCTTTCTTTTTTTTTTTTCCAATTTGGCTTTCTGTGTTCCGACTGGATGACTTCCATTATTCTATCTTCCAGAACACTTATTCGTTCTTCTGCATTATTCAATCTGCTATTCATTGCCTTTAGCTCAGTCAGTTTTCATCTCAGCAAATGAGTTTTCTAATTTTTCCTGGCTCCTCTTTTATAGTTTCTAGTTCCTTTTTACAGTAATCTGCATTCCTATGGATAGCCCTTCTTAATTCCTTCAGCATTTTCATTATCTCCTTTTTAACTTGGTGTCTATTAGACTGAAGATCAGGTCTGTTTGTTCTTTCAAGGGAATTCTCTTCATCTTTTAATTGGGAGTATTTCCTCTGCTTCTTCATTTTACTTATATTTCTCTTACTCTATGAATTTAGGAGAAACAATTATCTACTGTGGTCTTGGAGGGCTATTTTTATGTGGGAGCATCCTGTGTAGCCTGGGTTGGTTTAATATTTTTGGTGCAAGGGCTGTTTTTAGTATGCATGTCCTGCCGCCTCTTTCCTCAGTGTTTGCTGGCTGTAGAGTAGAATTAATTCTTATAGCTCAGTTCTTAAAAATCACTTCTCTCGGTTTTTAAACAGTACATTTCTATGACTTTTTCTTAATTTGGGTAGTCTTGTGAGGGTCCTCATTCTGTAGGGTGGACACATCCAGGTGTGACACCTGGTAGCACCATGACCTAGCCTTGCCATGCCTAATGGAATTAGCCAAGGCAACTTCTCAGCTTTAATATTTCTAGAGAGGTTTTCCTAGGAATTTCAGTTTCTTGACACATATTTGCAGCCTTAGAACCACATGTGGCTTTTTCATAGGTACTCTATAGTTCTACAAAACCCCCAAATCCCCCATGAAAGGATTACATATTATTGGGGCCCACAGGATGCTGAGCATTTCTGTAGCTCTTTTCTTGGTTTATCATGATTACAATTTTGGCTCCACAGGTAGGTAACTATAACACATAACACCTAGCTTATCAAGCAGACATTTTAAAAGTCAGATGAAAAGAATGT
This sequence comes from Balaenoptera musculus, assembly GCF_009873245.2. NCBI lineage: Eukaryota > Metazoa > Chordata > Mammalia > Artiodactyla > Balaenopteridae > Balaenoptera > Balaenoptera musculus. The sequence goes on from NC_045798.1 coordinate 47,970,901, forward strand.
TTTGCTATTTTTCAAGCCTGTTAGGATGCACTTTTGGAATGCAGGGATGACTGTCCCCTGCCTGTGTGCCAGGGCTCTCTGCTGGTCTGTCTGTGGAGGTAGGTGTCCTAGTCCCCATCAGCTTCCATGACTCTCTGGAGAGGCCTTATACCTTAGGCAAGGAAGGACAGGGGAAATAACCTCCAAAAAATTATTTTCTGTCTAACCCTAAAAAAGAATGCATTCCATATTAAGTTACTGTTACTATTTATTGAATGCTTACCAAGTGCCAGGGAAAACTGCCAAGTACTTTGTACAATACAATAATGCAATGAAGACGCTGTTATTAATTCCCACAGGAACTGACTCAGAAAGTTAAATAGTTTGCCCAAGGTGTGAAGCTATGAAGCTACTAAGTGGCAGCGTGAGAATGCAAATCCACGTGTGGCTCTTAGACATGATGTTTTGTGCCTCTAATTATCCATCACATAGTGTGGCAGATCACTCCTCTCTGCTCCCGGTGAAATTCCACTGAGGAGGGAAATGAAGACTCTCAGGATGCTTGGTGTCCCCTTCCATTTTCTCATCAGCTGCTCAGTCTGCAGATTCAGACTTCTGTAGAGTGCAGTCTTTTCAGGCACCTACCGAACTAGGTGCAGTGTGGATCTGGATTAAATTCGCCCTTTATGTCTTATTTTTCTCAAACATCAATAAGACAGTGTGCTCCATTACAGGAACTTTATTTATGATGGACTTCAGTCTTATAACAATGAACGTATGCTACCAATCCATCTTACAATTCAGTCCCTAAACCCTGCTTCTCATATTGTCACTGTCAGGGGGCATCCTGTCAATCCCAAAGGTTAACGAATTCTTCATCCATACTGCAGTAAAACTTGCTTTAAACCAGTGGTTTCAACCTAGAGCTCCTTTTATGATTTTTCTTTCATGAATCTCAGGAATCGCTGCCACATTAACATCCAACCAAGAGTGAATGCACTTTTTTTTTTCTGTTACTAAAGACAGACAGAGGACATTAATTAATCCCTGGGTTCCGGGGTCCTCAGGTTTGATACTACTGCACACATAGCCATAGAAGAGTTGTGATCCAGTAGTTTTGATACTGATTCGTAATTTACTG